>NC_064278.1:600000-1200000 GCF_003254725.2 Canis lupus dingo
AAAGTTGAGAATCTTAACAATGCCACCTGACTAAATAGTGGTAGAACTACTATTTCAATTCCAGTTTGTCTGACACTAAAGCTATATTTTCTAATAAATAGTACCATTTCTTTAACAAAAAAGTAATTATACCCATCAAAAGAAGTTCAGTCAGTAATAGCAAATAAACCCAAATTCATGATCGGTATAATGCAATCAGTGTTTGTTGCTGACTTGTGCTATGTGTCCATCATTAGGTCGGCTGTGGACTCTGCTCCATGTTTGATTTACTTAGCAATGCAAGTTAAACGGGGTCCATCCTTTGGATTGCCACTGGTTTCTGTGACGGGGAAAGGGACACATAATTGTACACTAGCTCTAATGGGCTTTAATTTTATTCATATTTTATTTGCCAAGGCAAATGTACACAACTTCAAGGGGATGAGGATGTTCAGTCGGCTTGCGTATGGAGAAGAAAGCAAGTATTTTTGAAAGCTTGAGTAAAAAACCTAAAATTCTCTAAACATCAGTTCTTTTGATACCACTAGAAATAAAATAGGTGATTTGTGATTATTTTTGAGGTGATTATTATACTTGAAATTGTCTTTTTTTCCTTCTTTAGAAACCTCAGATGAAAATAAAATATCTAGAAAATATCATAAAATATCCAGAGAATAATAATTCTTATGCCTCCAATTATTATCAACTATTTTAAAAATGTACTTTGATTATATACCATGTTTATATTATTTCAATATGAGAGTTTTGCTATTGGATATGATATTCTTAGAAATTATGGAAGCTGCCAATTTATTTGTCTTTCAAAAAATAAGCTCACTGGGATTTAACTCTTTCTTCAACTTTTAACCAATATCATTCCAGTTTGTCTCTAGTCTACCCCACAATTCTTATCAAAGCTTGAATGTCACTATAACAGGATAAGTCTTTCGTCTACAAAAGTAAATAAATTGAAAATGGGAATCTCATTATATCCTTGGAGTTGTGGCTATGTTTTTAAGTTTATTGTCATTAGAGAATAGTTATTGGGTTGAAGAGAATAGACAGGACATTGTAGTAGCATAGAAAAGTCTTGGGCTTTTTACCTGGTGAGTTGTGTTAAAACCTGTTCTCTTCCACCCACAGGGGTGAGAGGGACAGAGGCCTGCCACCCCATTGCAAGATTATTTCTGAGTGCCTTCACATGTAACATTGAAGTGCACTATGTGGAAATAATCTTTTATAAGTGGCACAAAGACTGCTCTCATGCATGACCATCTCTTCTATCATCACTTCTAAAAACCATTATCAGTGATACGTAGTCAGTATCTACTCACTGGAGATGACACTTGAGAGTCAGACCAGGCAAAGACCATTGTCCCCAGGGGTCAAAACATGTTGGTCTACCATTTTGAAAAGCTGTCACATTCTGCCCCATAGGGGGATGATAAATAAATAGATTCACTTTAGTCTTCTTGTAAAAGAATGGATGGAGGCCAACAAAATAAATAGGCTGTGCTGTGCGAACTTGTTATTCAACTATATAGAAACTACTACCGAGGTCAACATAGAGATGAGTCACTGCAGGCACTCTATTGATGGCACAAGCCAAGATCTATGGTGAATATGGAATTTAAATCAGAGAGATATATAGGTCAAAGATTAGTTGGTTAAATAATATCATTCCTGAAACTGGAACAAGTACCACACTGAGATACTTTTAGATAAAAGATAAAATATATTTTAACATTCTGCTTTATTTGAAATAGATGCTACTCTTATTTATTTCCCTTGGACAGATTGGCTTGAGAACCAACAAAGACTGAGCAACCGTCACTGTGCTACTGATCTCCACCATCCACTCAGGAATATTGTAGAAGCTGCAAACGTCCTGATTCCCAGGCTCCCCCCTCCTTACTGATAGCTCGGTGTCTCTCACACTGACATTTGCCTGAAGTCCGTTCTTTTCTGCTAGTTACTATCTGTCTCTTGTGGCTCTGTGCTCTTCTGTAGAGAGGCTCCACCCTTCAATGACCACAGCCAAGAGGAGCAAAATCAAATATTAACCCCAAACTGCCAGCACCCTGACGACTATCCCACCATCACTTACACCCTCAACTTTCTTCCCAAAATATATTGTTTGCTGCCACTTCTGTTCTCGGGCCAACAACATCTCTGAAGTTCTTAGACTGCCTCCTCTTCTCTAGCTATGAATACTGCTCTAAATAACTTGTTTTCTCTCCTCTATGCCACCTCTCTGAATTTTTAGGACCCTCTCCCAAAGTCTCGGGGGAAGTTCCTAGGCCCGAGGCAGAGGCATTGAATGACGCCAGTGTTGAACTGGAACATTGCTTCTTCCTGCAGTTTCTGTATCCCAGAAAAATTCCTTACATCTGTCCTACATTGTGGTGAATTCTTGATGACCTGGGACTTTCCTCTGAAGATTTAGACACATTTTTTTTTTTTGTCTTCTTCATTTAGAATTGATATTTCCAGTGAGGTAGAACACACTTCTCATTACTAAAATTTCTATCACTTGTTTACCTGGGAGGGCCTTCACAGGCCAATAAAAAATCTGGAGATCTGTTCCATATCACATATCTCAGTTATGTAATTACATGAAATACTTTATAGGCATATATGTGGCTATCATGTTTTTATTTTTTTAAGCTTTTTTTTTTTTCATGAGAGACACAATGAGAGGCAAAGATGCAGGCAGAGGGAGAAGCAGGCTCCATGCAGGGAGCCCGATGCGGGACTCGATCTCAGGACTCCAGGACCCTCACAACCTGAGCAGAAAGCAAACGCTCAACTGCTGAGTCCTCCAGGTGCCCGGCTATCATGTTTTTAAATCACATGGCCATAGACCTTTTTCTATGGATGGTGAAACATTGGAACTGTTACACTTAAACAATTTGCAGGTGTAATTAAGGAAGGGGAAACTAGGCAATGATCAAGTGCTATATAAAAGGCACTACATGTGTCTATTCGATCTTCCCAAGAGCCCCACCAGCTCAAATGAAGCAATGCAGTGAAGATGACAAAATCCTGTGTCCCCAAATTTGAGTTGTAAGGCTTACTTATTCATCTTACCATTTAGTCTGAATCTAGATCATCAAACAAACAGGGTAATGCCACCTTATACATACCCTTACCTCCTCCTTTTCACTCACTTCAAGTCTCCTTTATACCTTTTCTAAAATGCCAGTAGCAGGAAATATTACGATTAGTTGTTAATTGAGAGCTAATTAAAATTTCAAATGCCAATTGGAGACTTCACATTCCTTATTCCTTTAGTTCATCCATGAATATAAAAGATAGGTCTGACAAGGTGACTTTCTCTGTCGGTGTCTAACGTCTGTCCTTCTGCACTACCATGGCTCTGGGGGCCTGGCTCTGAGTGAACCCTCAGCCTGCAGGGACAGGAGAGCTCGGGATTTCATACTGGTTTCACCGTACAGTCCCTTTGCTGGGCTCATGCGGCTCAGTAGTTCATTCATTTCACTGGGGGGTGTGCAGTTTTCATTTAAAATAATCTAGAAGGGCTCATTGTAATCAAGGGTATTTAGTGTGTGCCTACGAAGTGTTAATCGCTACCGATGGGTTTGGAGGTGATTAGATCTGGGGATGAAGTCTAGAACAAACTGGCAGTTTTAGAGCCAGGGCCTGGCTGCTGTGCGGCTCTGCAGTGTCCTTAGCTCCCCCGGGGGGCGGGGGGGGGGGCGGCTTGGGCTCCTCAGGAGTCAGCAGCTCTCTGGGCTGTGGCAGGTGCACCGCCCTTAACAGCTTTAAATGGTGGAGGCCAAGGGCTTTGCCGCCTGCAGTCCTCCCAGCAGGTTTCGGGGCTTTGTATTACTTTAAACACAACGTGCTCTGAAAACGTACATGAATTAAGGCTGCGATTCCATCTCCAGTCTTTGGCATGTGTTACTTGTCAACCTTTTAAGAAGCAAATGGCTGATGTAAGGGCACCCCAGCAGGCTTGGGCCGGAATACTTCCTCCTACTTCCGGCGATGTCCAGACCTTCACCTTTAATCTACCTGTTGCTCTTTCCTTGTCCTACCTTAACGCTCTCAGCCCTGAATTCACCATCTCTTTTGGTTTGCCTCTTAGCTTCCTCTTCTATTTCTCATTGTTTTATCTGATTCATGGATTGGCTTATCAGAGCTGAAAGTGGCCACAGTTTCAAACTGGTGTTTTTTCATTTTATACACATATAGGGGAAGGGGTCAAGGGAGGGTTTTCTGACTAAGGGACTTTGGGATACTAAGTATTCCTTTTGTTCTCATACCGTGGAAAGGGCAGTGCTGAGCCTCTCATTTCTAACTAAGAACTGAGGATTGAGAAGCGCTGGGGGAGAGGCACAGAAAACACGGTGCTCTGTGGAGTGTCCGGTCGCTTTCTCACCCGTGGCAGGACCTAGAGAAGTGAATGGGAGCCAGAGGAACAATGGGACAGAACCTCATTGCGTGGAGGAACTCTGTGCCCATGGACTATCCAAGACCTCTAGAGCACACTCGATGGGGAAGGATAGTTCCCAGGCAGCAAGGCCAGCCAATCATGACACCTCATTCTGAGGTTCAAAAACTTTTGGTTTCCTACTTTTGTGAGTAGGAAATATTCTGAATTGCACACAGCTCAGATTAAAATTTTTAAGTGAGGTGTTGCAGTATTGGGCACTGCTGTCCACTAAAATACCTGGATGGTATAATGACTGAACTTGGGGGTCATTACAATGACCGCCAGAGACCTTCTAATGGCTCACTAATGACTTACTCAGTTTTGAATAGTATCCACTTAACACTGGAAAAGAATTGCTATGTCTAATTAGCAGACCTCTAGGTACAAAATTAATTCTAATGCTATAGAAAGTAAGCTAAAAAACAAATAGCTTCAGGTTTTTTTGTTCCCACACCAGCCAAATGGGAAAGCCTCTTACTCAAACATAATAGACGGTAATATTTTCAGGTTCTTCATAAAGAGATTCTATTCCTGTCAAGATGAATCCTGAATCATAATAAAAACACTGATTCCGTATAACATTGGTTTACCTACATCTAACCTGGCGTACTCTGAACCACGCCCTTGTCACTTCAGGAGTGAAGATGAAGGGGTAAGAACTGCTTGAATAGCTTTGTTCAGCATCGCTGGGGCACTTCGGAAGCAATGAAGCTCCCCTGCCTGGGTAGCAGTGTTCATTCCCCCGACACAAAAGCGTTCCCTGAGGAACCTCTCAAAAAATAAACATTCTGCTTTGCCTTTTTCCCTTCTGCTGGTTGTTTGTTGTTCCTAATTGCTAGCAATGTTGCCACGTAGGGGAAATAAAAGTGCATATTAACAAGTTCTACTTCCATTCTGCGGGGATTCCACTCCACTGCAGTATTCTTTTAGACAGTAAGTGAAGCATACTACTGTGGCATTCTTAGCACAGATTTAAGATTGTACAGAAGAGCAAACTTCCAAACTATTTCAGGGCACCAATTTATGCATTTTTAGGTAGGATATTTTCTCAGGAATTGCTCCTAAATTATTTGGAATTTTCTTTTCTGGAAAAAAACTTGAACATGGTATGATACAGAGAAAGAACCCAACTTGAAGAATTATTTCAGTATTATCACTTACATAAAATAACATAATTTGAGTGCCTATATCTAATATTTACAGCTAATTGTTCTGCTCTAATAGAACGTTTCATAGCAAGAAAAAAAAGGAAGAAGCACAAATGTTTAATATTTTAATAATGTGTCGAATTTTTAAAGACCAAGGATTTTGTAATGACTGTTAATTTAATATAATAGTCTGGTAACTGGCTTACCTTGAGTAAAAATTGAACAGATTGTATAGCAACCAGCAGAAGTCTTATTTAAGTGTTGAGTCAAAACTTTCCATACTGTTTAGTGATTAGTAATCAATTAATTAGGACTAGATTTACTTACAAAGTTATCAAACCTTGTAGAGAGAAGAAATAAAAATACCTAAAAATTAGTAAATTTTTCACTGAAAGCCACATGATGTCTATAAACTCTCCCCTTTGGCATTGCTCTGGACTCATTTGAAATTCTGAGAATACTGTTTACCTCTCCTTTTCCTCTAACCATGTTAGTAAAATTCACTTTAAAAAATGATGAAGTCTATAAATTTTGGGAAATGATTTTGAAAACAAATACAGTTTAATTATTATGACTATCACAATGCAAACCTAAAATAGATGCTTACAAAATAAGGTAGGAGATCATTTGAGAGACGAAGAGGTCAAACTAGTTGTTAAGAGTCAAATACAAAATGAACCAGAACAAAAAGAGACAAAAACAGAACTAAGAATCATCAAAAGCTTGTACCGGGACATAAAAAATAAGATAGGGAAATTTGTCTTGAGTGTCCTTCAATGTCTCCTACTAATGCTCTCTCTGCTGAAAGATATTCTGGTATAGGTTAAAGGTTTTTAGTTTTTAGTTTCTTTAATTGTACAAGCTATTCTTTAAAAGTTAGAAAACTTTTTAACTCCACAAGAATAAATCCTTATTCTGGAGTCTGAGGCCCACAAAACTCATGGAGGTGACGTCTGCCTGTATAGGCTTACCAGGTGTCCTTCAAATCTTGCCCTCTGCACATTCTTATACCTCCATGGCATGAAGAGGTAGCCAAGTGTGGCCAGGACTGGGCATGAGAAGAAATCCTGGGTGGAAGATTTGTTTCCATTCCTCATTAGTTGTGAGAACCTATAGTTCTTTCACCTCTGTGAACCCTAGCTTTCTCATCTGCATATTGTTAATAATAACTCCTATTCTGCTGACTTCACAGTCTTGTGAGGGTCAGGATTAGAATGCACTTTGAAAGCAGAAGGCACTATACAAGCATCATGTGCTGCTACTGAACAGGACATTTGAAATCTGTATCTAAACCATATGCTTTTACACTAGATGTCTCATTAAGCTCAAGGATTCCATGTCTTACGTAGGAAGGGATGACACGAGATTACTCTTGAGTTCCAGAGAAGGATTGTCTGTTGGTTGTAATGAACTAGATGAGGTTAACTCCCACTGGAACCCTGGCTTTGTTTTTATTCTAGTGACTCTGTGACGATGATGATGTCGGGGAGCCTAAGCCTTAGTTTTCTGTTTTTTTACAGTCGGTGCTGATATTATCAGAAAAATTGCAACCACCATCTGATCAGTAGTAGCTTAAAGAAACTTAAAATGTTTGGTTTGAAAAGAGAAAACCAGAATGAGAAGTTGAGATAATAATTATGGCTTAGATGTTGTATTATTCAGGGTTCTCCAGAAGAACAAAACCAACTGGATATTTAAAGATATAAGAGATTTGTTTATTATAGGAATTGAGTCATAAAGTTTTGGAGGCTGAGGAGTCTGCTGTTTGCAAGCTGGAGAACCAGGAAAGCTGGTGATATGATTCAGTTGAGTAAGGCCTGAGAATGAGGGGGTGTGGGGCAAAGCAGGGTGGGGAGGGGAGGTGGGGCAGGTATAAGTCCCACGGTCCAAAGTCCTGAGAACTAGGATCTCTAATATCCAAGGGCAGGAGAAGATGGATATCCCAGCTCAAAGAGAATTAGCTCTTCCTCTGCCTTTTTGTTCTATTTGGGCTCTCAGATTGGATGCGTGCCTGTCCGCGTGGGTTGAAAAGGGACTTCCTTTATTGAGTCTACTGATCCAAAGGCTAATCTCTAATCTTTTCAGGAAACATCCTTGCAGACACACCCAGAAATGATGTTTTACCAGCTATCCGGACATTTCTTTTTGTTTTTGTTTTTGGACATTTCTTAGCCGAGTCAAGTTAGTGCCTAAAAGTAACCACCACAGATGTTATCAAATGTTTGAATTTCTGTCACATGAAAAGACTGGATTTATCTGTAGTCCCCTTCAACTCACTGGACGCTGCTATGTTCATGTGGCTAGCTTGCAAGAAACCTTTTTCTGGGGGCTTAACTAGCGTTGGCAGAAAGTTACTGCCTTACTATACAATCAATGATGAAGAGGTATCTGCTTCTGTATTTGTCCAAAGACCCTTTAAAAAAGCTAATATAACCAAGATGCAGTTGTTCTTCCTTTAAATTCCAAGATAATATAAAACCATGGGAAGTTTAAAAAAAAAATGAATAGGGGTAGGTTGAGAAAAGTTCAAGGAGACTAAAAAAAAAAAAACAAAAAAACCATACAGCTTATGATATTCTAACCCATAGTATCCAAAAATCTACTCCTGTGCTGCCAACGTCACAGATGTTACTTTTGAGGAAGATGGATGCCACTGACCGTTAGTTCCAAAAACATAATTTAAAATTTTAATTGGCATTCCTAATGTGCCACACCGTTTAATCATATGAAAAAAGGGGTGCTCCTTGAATTTCCACTCTATAGAGTATTCACATTATGCTGAATGTTTAAAAGGGTTTTCTTCCTCCTTTGTTTGGAGTAAATCATAAAACATTTTTTGTACTTTCTTTTGTGTGTAAATATGGTAATCTTAATTAGTAAGAATTTTTTAAAGTATTACTAGGAAATGCATAGAGCCTCTATTTTTTCTTTAACAATGACTTTTTGCTTTGATATGGAGTTATTATTCTGTTGAGGAAGATTTTAATTACAACACAATCTTAAAATGAGGACTTCTGAGGAAAATGTTAACAAATTTCATGTATGTTTGGAATAGTTTGTGTGGTCCTTTACTTGAAGCACACGCACAAACATGCACTCACCTACCTAAGTGGGAAAATTACTCAAATGTAGTACAGCTATCCATGTACATGGACTTCATACATTAGTTACTCTAAATTATAACTTGAGCCATTTGGGAAAGTTCAATGAAAGTGATTGATTGGAATCGATGCAAGTCAACGCATTGTAACTCTCTAGTAACTCTCATAGACACGATTTCTGTAGTTTTAAAAAACTGCAAATTTACTCTTTTTTTCCATAGGGAATAAATATTTTAGGTTAATTTTTTTGGTGCAGACATAATTTGAGTGTAAATAAATATAGTTGAGCAAGCCACACTTTAATGAAATTCCTGCAAAATAACTTTGATAAAGGTTACTCCAACCTGGGTGTTTTCAGGCCAAATAAACTCATTCAGAAAATGAAGGCCCAAACTGCTATCTCTTCTATTTTCCATATAAGAAATGTCTTTGTCTTAAAGTCATATATAAAGCACATCATTTAGCTCACATACTTTTTTTTGCCTTTTTTTTAAAGATTTTATTTATTTATTCATGAGAGACAGAGAGAGAGAGAGACAGAGACAGAGAGAGAGACAGAGAGAGAGGCAGAGACACAGGCAGAGGGAGAAGCAAAGTCCCTGCAGGGAGCCTGACTTGGGACTCAATCCCTGGTCTCCAGGATCACACCCTGGGCTACTGAGCCACCCGGACTGCCCCACTTTTTTTTTTTTACCTTTATTTTCATATTAAGGAAACAAATATTAAGTAGCTTGCTTCCTCTTCAAAATGATTATTAGCGGGATCCCTGGGTGGCGCAGCGGTTTAGCGCCTGCCTTTGGCCCGGGGCGCGATCCTGGAGACCCGGGATCGAATCCCACGTCGGGCTCCCGGTGCATGGAGCCTGCTTCTCCCTCTGCCTGTGTCTCTGCCTCTCTCTCTCTCTCTGTGTGACTATCATAAATAAATAAAATTTTTAAAAAATGATTATTAGCAACTCATGGGGTCCCAGGTACTCACCTGAAATCACACAATTAGAGCTTCTACACAGCAATATTGAGACCTATATGACGTTAGTTAATCATCATGAATTCCAGTTATTTGATAGATTCTAAAGCTTACTTTTCTCAGAAACCCATTGGCAAAAAGACCACACTTAGGGTTATACTGAAGTAATCTATTTCTCTTGAATTATCTTAATCTTGCTACTTTGACATTACTAACTTAGCCATGGGTAAATACTACTCTGATCTCTAACAGAATTGATTGTTTTTGTCTGTTTAGAAACTCTTCATAAACAGATTGATAAGGTATCATTTTTGGTTTCTTTTGCTTAATAGATTTGTGGTATTTACCCATAGTTTTCTGCATAGTTATGTACATCATTCATTCTAATTATTGTATTATTATTCCATGGCACGAATAGGCCACAATTTATCCATTCTACTGTTGAAGGGTATTTGGGAGTTCCTTTTCTTTTCGGCTATTACAAATTGTGCTGCTATGAACATTCAACATTAATTTCTGTTAGGATTGGAGTGGAATGGGGTTGCTGGATAATAGTGTAGACACATGTTGAGCTTTATTAGATAGTGTCAGAGTTTTGTAAAGTGGCTTTATCAATTTTCATTTGTACATAGTCTATGAGAAATTTAATTTCTCCAAGCCTAATACTGGGTATTTTCTGTATTTTTTTTATTTCAGCCCATCTGGTAGGTGCGTAATAGTACCATATTGCAGTTTTACCTTACATTTCCTATTGTCTAATGTAATTGAGCACTTTTTTTGTGCAATAAACATATAAAGTTATTTGGACACTTTCCTGTATGGAGTGCCTGTAAAAATCCACCCCCTTTTTTTTCTATTGGATTTTCTGACTTTTTCTTACTGATTTATGAGTTATTTAAGATATTTTAGATATTAATATTTCACCAGATGTACGTATTATGAACATCTTTTCCTTTTGATGGATTGACTTTCCATTCTCTCAATATTAATAAACATAAGTTCTTGATTTTAATATAGTCTAATTTATTATTTTTAATTTTGTAGTTCCTGCTTATTGTGTCCTGTTTCAGAGACATTTGCCTAATGCGGTACAGAATTATTGTGCTGTGTTTGTCACTAACAGCTTTATAATATCACCTTTCATATTTAGATCTCTGTCCCTCTGGAGTTAATTTTCATATAGTGGGGAGTCAAGATTTACTTTTCTCCAGTGGATTGTACTTGACCCAGCACCATTTATTGAGAATACTATCCTTCTTCCATGTACTGTGTTGTATCTTTGTCGTAACTCAGATGAATATATTAACACTGCGAGATATATACGTGTGTATATACATATGTATATACATATACTTACACATATATATGTGTCACATATTCAAATAATAAAATTTTAAAAATAATAAAATTTTAAAAATATTATGGGCTGTGTTTTCTTCTATTGGTCAATTTTCTGTCTATGCCAATAAAATTCTTTGTTTCTTTTTGTTATTTCATTTTTAATTTTAATTCTACTTGGTTAATACATAGTGTAATATTGGTTTCAGGAGTAGAATTTAGTGATTCATCACTAACATATAACACCCAGTGCTCATGAGAACAAGCATCTTCCTTAATACCCATCGCCCATTTAGCCCATCCCCCACCTACCTCCCTTCCAGTAACCCTTAGTTTGTTCTTTATAAGAGTCTCTTATAGTTTACTTCCCTTCCCTCTCTCTCTCTTTCTTTTCCCGTCCCCTGTGTTCATCTGTTTTGTTTCTTAAATTCTATATATGAGTGAAATCATATGGTATTTGTCTTTCTCTGTATTCACTTAACATAATACACTCTAGCTCCATCCATGTCATTGCAAATGGGAAGATTTCATGTTTTATGAAATGAAAACTTGGCTGACTTTTTTATGGCTCAGTAATATTCCACTGTACATATACCACTCCTTCTTTATCCATTTGTAAATCAGTGGACATTTGGGCTCTTTCCATCATTTGGCTATTGTTGATAATGCTGCTATGAACATCAGGCTGCATGTGCCCCTTTGAATCAGTATTTTTGTATTCTTTGTGTGAATACCTACTAGTACCTTTGAATCCTTTGAGTAAATACCTACTAGTACAACTGCTGGATTGTAGGTCAACTAAATTTTCCAGAGTGGCTGTACTGGTTTGCATTCCTACCAACAGTGTAAGAGGGTTCTTCTCTCTCCAAATCCTTGAAAATGTCTGTTTCCTATATATTAACTTCAGTCATTTTAACTCATGTGAGGTGGTATCTCATTGTAATTTTGATTTGCGTTTCTCTGATGCTGAGTGATGTTGAGCATCTTTTCATGATGGTTAAATCTATGATGTTGAACATCATGAAAAAATGCCTATGACATACTTTCTTAGCTACATCTTATAAAAGTTTTTGCTCTCTGTTAGATAAATCATCCAGCTTTGTTCTTTAAATTTGTCTTGGCTATTTTTGACAACTACTTTTCCATACAAATTTTAGAATCAGATTTTTAATTTCTACAAATAAAATCTCACGAGGATATTAGTATGCATTGAATGTAAAGATCACTTAACTATTTTAATATTGAGACAGCCAATTATGAACATGTTATACTTCCATTATTTGTTCTCTTTAGTTTCTCTCCTGTTTTGTAATTTTAAGCATATGAATTTGATTGACTTTCAAGCATATTTTCAATGCATATAAGATCCCCCAAATGATAATTACCCCTTTATGAATTGAATTTTGTGTTGTAAAGAAAAATAAAAAACAAAAACAAGCTATGATCTATAAGAATTGAATTTTAGTTTTAGCTTTGCTCTCAAAATGCAAGTAAGTCATGTTGCCCTCAGTGTCCTCAATTATAAAAGTAGTTCAAATCTCAAATCTTGTCCAGCTGTATTTTAAATCTATATATTTGGAAGGTTTATATGAAGCTGGGAGGATGTGGATATATGTTGTTTAAAGAAGTATGGAAATGCTGCAAATATCTTTTATTAGGTAGAGGAGGAATATATTTGATACACACCATTGCAGGTATCTAAGTTGTTTATTCATGTCTAAACATGGTAGAAGCAGATTAAGATCTAAGTTTAATATTAAAATAACATGTAGTCTCAGTGGTCCCATTAGCTTATTCATTTACCAGGTCTACACCTGACTAACAGTGGAGCTTGGCATTACTGAAACATATTAGTGTGATACAGAGTGATATAAATACAAGATCCAAAGTTCACCATGTAGAAGACTAAATCTAAATCACTTTTGGTGGTAAAATCTATTTTTAAACATAATTATTAATCTTTACAATGAAACTAAGATTTCCAGCTAAGAATTAAATTAATTAAGAAATTGTTTATATTTGTCAGTTTCATGTTTTGACATAACTCTGTCTCCAATATGTAGGTACTGTAATCTACTATGAGAAAGATACCTGGTAAATAAAACCGGAGAACAAATTCCTTAGCCAGTGATGATACTAAATGCACACAACCATTTTATGTTGTTTTGTTTTAAGTAATATGTTTTACTGCTGTATGTATCAGCAGCCATTGACAGTCCCAGTGCTAATAAATAGTGATATAGTCCAGTGCTTCTTTTTGAAATGAATAGAATGTTCTTTTTTTTTTTTTTCATTTTAGAAAAAAAGATATATTATTTAGAGTCCTTGGCTTACCTGATACTCTACGGGGAAAACACAATGAGTAGAAAATTCAATATTCTAGAAGTTTTGCTGGAGTGAAAATATCGCTGGATTTTATGTGAATTTAGATAGATTCATTTATGCTAAACCCAGAGCAGATCACTAAGTGGGGTTCAAGGTTCATCCCTGTGTTTTTGAGACAGATATTACAATACCCTCTTGTAACATCTTTTGATTTCATGTTTACTAGCTTTGAATCATTTGCCTAACTCATGTGAGCATGTGGATGGGTACATTATATTGAATGAAAAGAAACAGAATTTTATACATTACAATCTTGTTTGGCAGCAGTTATCGTAGTTGATTATCATAAAGGGTTAATGTGGCAGAAATCATGGATTTAATTTTTGGATAGAGCAGTTTTTATGTTGTAATGTAATTAAAAACTCTACCCCAGCATCTTCTAGACTTGAAAATATATGCAATGGCTGAATCACATTTTTCTATCAGCAAATGAACAGGAACATATTCATGTAAGAAAAAAACCACACCATCGAAGAGTCTGCAAATGGGTATGAAACATGTGCAGAAACTCGGTTGCTTGTTTACGTATTTCCTCTACCTTCAGTAACAGAGCAATTATTCTTTAGGTAATAGGATGGAGGACTCTGAGCTTCAAGCAAGGTGGTTTTGGATTCCGTTCTGTGATCTGATACTAGCCAACGAAATATAAGGGTATATTTGTCAGTTGGGAACTTCTGGAATGTTTGGTTCCCTAATAAAAGCATACAGACAGAGGATAAGTGCCTTCTCAGCTGTGGTCACCCTCCTACCCTTTCTGCCTTTTAACGTGTTGTGTTATGGAGTTGTAGTAGCCACATTGCCACCCTGAGCAGTGAGCCTAACGATAGGAATTTGACGTGTAGACATGGCAAAGTGAAAAAGCAGAAAGATGTTGGGATCCTGAGTCATTGGGGAGATGGACCAACATTAGCTACTGTTCACCTTTAATATCTTGTAACACGAGGAAAAACAAACCCTTGTTTGATTAGCCTTGTGTTATTATGCATGAAAGCACTCCTAGCAAACAAAATATATATGTTATTGGGTTGTAGATAATCTATCCTATTCACCCATCATATTTTCATTGATAGAGATTAGACTCTGCAGTAAATTGAGCTAGTGAGGTTAGCCTGCCACTTAAGTCATTCTGTAAAATTCAAAAGGACAGGATCTGCATTTCTTTGTTCGTATGCTGTTCCCTAATGGTAAAAACATTTTAATATTTGTAAAATGACTTTCTTTAGGCCGCCGTGATAAGATTAGTTGGGTACTACTCTTCTTTACCTAATTATTTCTCTCGTACCCAATACCCACATGCATACACATTTGCACATTCATGCTACTATGTTTCCTAATGGCCTTAATATCATTTTAAGGAAACTGTTTTCTGTTATCTATAAAAGGGCTAATTCCAGCAACAGTGCCAGTCAGCCTTTTTCAGTGAAGACTTTGAGAATAAGTATTATTAAATCTCAAAAGTGGCTTTATCTCTACGTAAGGTACTTACAGCTGCTATTGAGCAAGTGGTTATTGGCAATAATGCGGTGGTCTAAAGTGAAGCCACTGCAGGCATGTAGTGGCAAAGTATTCATTTCATAGCAGGCAAACGTGTGGAGTGAGACTTACTGTAAGTTAAATCATTCTGAATAACACAGGAGTGTGCACTTTCCAGCAAACTGTCCATTTAAGACATCTAAACCCCTCTACTCTGCATTCAGCAGCATTCTCTTTGAGAATGTACAATTCATCTTAGAGTCTTCCTTTTCCATTCTTCGGTGTTTCTGCTTTCTCCCTTCTCAAGAAAGTCAATGTGCGTGCTTATCTCAGACACGCACATTGCTCAGGACCAAGTTGGGTATCTATTTTATTGTGTAGGTAGCTATTGTTTAAGAGACTAAGTCTTGTCACTGCCTTAAGTCACGTGTGTCAGTGACTATATTGCAAGTACCATAAATTAGTCTGCTAGCCTCTGACGAACTCCATGTACATCCCAAAAATGTGCTTGTTTTTGTTTTGTATTTAGGAGGTCTTCTCCTCTAGCCTGTAAAACAATTACCAGGAAGAGAATTTGCTTTTTGGTTTCATAACAGGTTATAATGAGCATGCCTTCACACAAACATTGGTTTGCCCATTCCTCGTGTGTGTGGACCCCGGGTGTGTCACTAGAAAAATCAGAAGTTCTAGTGGGTAAACAAAAACAATCACCTGAATTGTAACTGTTTTGACTTAACTTGTCAAAACACAGTTCTGACAAGTCTGGGCTCTTGAATTTACAGTAGGTACAAACAAGATTAGAGAGGAATCTGAAGGGGCATGAGCAAGGGCTCAGGCATAAGTCTGCACCGTTAAACTGTGAACAGTTGATGTCATGCACATGCACTAAGACTGGTAAGTTTTGATTGGCTGCAAAAGGGATGGATCCTGCCTGGTAACTTGGCTTGCATTTCTTTTGAGGTGCAACCAGGGGGCTGAAAATGTAGCATTCATCGCTCTCTAGGCTGTGACTCCAGATAAAATTGTATTCTGTGCTACTTTTGAGGTTGAAAATTATACTGTGGTCGAGCAAGTAGTTTTCACCTAAATCATAGTTAAATGTTTTGGGACCATTAGTTTTATTTTTAATTTTTCCATACATGTTGGCATTTTGTTTTTAAGCTTTTGAATTTTGGAGGATAAATTACTAGAGGGCCACAATCAAGACCAGATCAGTCTTGTCTTTTGCCTCTCCTTGCGTATCTAGTGATGCAAACTTGAACCCCGAAGCTCCATCAATATCTGTTGCTCCCTGGCTGCTTTGCACAGTGACAAAAATCACTGCTTGATATTGCCTAAAAGACAAAACATGAGAGTCACAGCTGCAGGGATTCTTTACAGTATGTTCTGTTGTCATATTTGGAACTGTATTTTCAGGGAGTTAATTAATATCCATAGGCATGCCCTACCTGCTTTTATTTATGACAGCAAGTCTTGCTTAATGGAATTTTTTAAGATAAAAGAACTTTGATTTTGGTCTCTGGAGCCCACTGTTTTATTATGTGTTTTTTTTTAATAAATTATTTTATGTTGTTCTATAGAGAGAACAGACTTTTTTCCTCCAAGCTCTCATGCATCTAAAGTATTAAGCTGTCATACACATACAATGTTACTGAGTGACACACAAAGTAAAATGCCTTTTTAAGAAGTTGCAATTTAAAACTAGGTAAAATTATGTTACTGGAAAAAATTCTAAATATAGGTGTTTGTTATTGTTATGTGTATGTGTTTATGTTGTGATGATGCCAGTAGTCTTGATCATGTCCTTGATGAGGAGAGGCATTGACTTTGGTTTATAATAACTATGGTAGGACAGCTGTTGCAACTGTACCCTCTGCGGACCTGATCAAGCCTCACCAATTGTCCTACCACTATTCTTTACACATAAAGGATCCAATCCAGAATTATGTGCCACATTCTGTTGTCATGTGTCCTCAGGTTTCCATATAGAAGAATTTCCCAGTTCCTCGCTGGGAACTTTTTTTCTTTTTTAAGATTACAGGGCAGTAATTTTGTATAATGTGCCTCAATTGAGTCGTCTGATGTTCTCCTAAGATTAGATTCAGGTCATGAATTTTTGGGAGAAATATCACAGAAGTGATACTGTGATCATTTTATTGCTTTCTAGCAGCACTACATGATTTTGATTTGTCCCATTATGCACAATGTTCCCTGTGATCACTTGATTTAAGTTGATGGTTGACAGTTTTCTTCATTGTAAATTACTCTTTTTTGCATTTGGAATTAAAAAGTATTTTGTGGGGAAGTGCTTTGAGATCATGTAAACATTCTATTCCTTGTCAACCTTTTACCCACCAGTTCAAGAATCTAGTGGTGTTCTGGGTTTTCAAATGATGACTTTTCATTTCCCCTATCATTTCTTCTACATTTGTTAGTCGACAATCCATCACAAGTGTTTTCTTCTCCCCATTCATTTATCCATCTATGCATTTAAATCAGTGTGAACTCATGGATTCACACTCTACTCGCTGGGCTTTAAACGATTGCTCTCACTATTTATTTTTATATCTAAATTACCTCAGAATTGCTCAGTGGGGGGAATCCCTTTAAGGTAGTGCTTGTGTCCTTTTGACATACCCTCTCAATCTTTAAGATGTTGCAGGATCACATTATTCTTTCCTTTCTCAAACCCTGGAATCAGATAATTCTTTGGAACTTTGGTTCTGTTCAATGTTGAGTTGTGTTTAGAAACCAAGATCTAGGAACTAGGTGTGTTTATTGCCATGAGGATATTACTGCCTCTGTGCCCTATCAGCAGACAGAATTTAGAATTACATGTACATGTCCACAATGTCTATTCCAAATATAAATTCCAATATATATTCTAAATATAAATCCACAATATATATTCCATACCCAAATTCTCATATTTTCTTCATTTTCTTTTTCTTTTGTTTTTAAAAAAGATTTTATGTATAAGTAATTGCCACACTTAATGCAGGGTTCAAAATCACAGTCCCAAGATCAAGAATTCCATGCTCCACCCACTGAGCCAGCCAGGAGTCCCCAAATACCCACATTTTCAAGTGTATTTCAATCTATCCATCATCTATTTTTAAAATTAGTTTCACATTAATACATCTGATTTTTTTAAAGATTGACATTTATTTTAGAGTGAGAGAAAGCATGAGCAAGCAGTGGGAGGGGCAGAGGGAGAGGGAGAGAGAATCCTCAAGCAGACTCCCTGCTGAGTGCAGAGCCCAATGTGGGGCTCAATCCCAGAACCTGGAGATCATGACCTGAGCTGAGCCCAAGAGTCCCACGCTCAACCACCTGAGCCACCCAGATGCCCCACTACACCCAACTTCAATCCAGCATTGTAGGACTCATTTTATATTTCACTTTTCCAATACTGGTATTTGTCCCTCCCTTTTTTTTGACAATGAGAAATCCATTTCCATTATTTTAAATCTCTTGGAATGCAATTTAGCACTTGTCATTGCTGCCATTGATGCCACTTGCTGCCATGCAGTTGTCCTCCTCAACACATTCAGCCTAGCCCCAGGGCTGCAGTTACTGCTACATCCCTAACTATGCAGATCCTTCTTTACTCCCACCGCCTCTGACAACGTATCCTGGGCTGCTGCTAGGACTCCCACAATTGCCGTCACCCTCCCATTGGGAAAGCTCTCCTTGAACCCATTTGGGATCTGCTATTCCATGCTAGGATTCCTTCAACCACAGATGTTCTCTTCATCCCGCTCAGCTCCATCACCTCACAACAGAGAAGGGCTCCACCCTGAGCCTGCACTCTAAGTAGCTTATAGATTTGCTCAGGGAAGAAGGCAAGCAGGTAAGCAGGAAGAGAATGATTTTCAAGAGTCAGGAAAGTCAGGACATAAAAGTGGTTTAGGAAAATGCTTTTTGCATTTTTAATCATTCATTTTTTGGGGGATTTCCATTTTTACTTTTGCTACTCAATATCTTTGTTTAAATATTTTTTCATTATGATTTCTACATATTTGTTGGAGACTTAGAAAAATATATCAAAATTTTATGTAGTAGTTCTATTGCAATTCCAGTTTCTTTATACTGAGGCAGTTGTGTTTATATATTATAAAACAATATTACTTAACACATAAAGATCTATGAGAATTTACCTACTATATTATTTAAATGATATAGTTTACTCATTTGCAAAATAGAGATAATTATTAGTCCCTCATAGTTTGTTTGCATTCAATTGCTGTAAAGTTTTTAGACTGTTGTTTAGTTTCTAATACAAGCTACATAAATATTTGTTATAGAAATAAATATAAGTAATATGTTTATGGATATTATATTTCATAAGTATAACCAAACTATCTTAATCATTATTGTCCTACGTAATAACTTTCATCTTGAGTTTATCTGATGTTACTGTTTCTATCTCTTTTGCTTTGGCTTAGGGTTTTATTTTTCCAGTGTTTCTTTGTTAATATTTTAATTAATTTTATTTGCATGAATCTTTTTTCTCTTTAAAAATATTTTTATTTTTAAGTAGGCTCTACATCTAATGTGGGGTTTGAATTCAGACCCTGAGATCAAGAGTCACATGTTCTGGGGCACCTGGGTGGCTCAGTGGCTGAGCATCTGCCTTTAACTCAGGTCATGATCCCAGAGTCCCAGGATCGAGTCCCACGAAGGGCTCCCTGCATGGAGCCTGCTTCTCCCTCTGCCTGTGTCTCTGCCTCTGTGTGTGTGTGTGTGTGTCTCTCATGAGTAAATAAATAACTTGTTTGTTTGCTTGTTCATTCATTCATTCATTCATTCATTCATTCATTCATTCATTCGAGACACACAGAGGAGGGAGAGGCAGAGACACAGGCAGAAGGAGGAGCAGGCTCCATGCAGGGAGCCCAACATGGGTCTCCAGGATCACGCCCTGGGCCGAAGGCGGCGTTAAACCGCTGAGCCACCCGGGCTGCCCCAAATCTTAAAAAAAACAAAACAAAACAAAACAAAAAAACCCTACAGTTTTAGATTTTTACATTTAAGAGAATGACCCATCGTGACTATTCTTCTGTATACAGTGTGAATTATTATTGTTTTATTAATGTTATCACTTAAACTTACTTGAGATAAAGTCTATATGATCATAGTAAATTATCATTCATATATGTTGCTGGCTTTGATTTATTAATATTTTGCTAAATATTTTTGCATCCATAGTCATGAGGGATACTGGTGTCAATTTTGTTGTTGTTGAGGAGCAATGTCTTGGTCAGATTGTGATAGTAGGTTTATGCCAGTCTCTATTTTCTGATAGAGTTTGCATAATGTTGGTGTTTTTCACTTATTAAATGTTTAATAGAATTCACTAGTGAAATCATCTATGCCTGGAGTTTTATTTATTGGAAAGATTTTTGATAACAAGTTGAAAATTTAATTTCTTTAATAGATATAGGAATATTCAGAATTTTTGTTTCATCTTCTGTCAGTTCTGATAAATTCTATTTTACAAAGAATTGTCTACTTTATCTAAATTTTATAATTTTTTTGCCTGGGATTCTTTTTTTATGATTTTATTTATTCATTTGAGAGAGAGAGAGAGATAGAGCATGAGCAGGGAGGAGAGGAGAGGAGAGCAGGAGACCTGCTCTATCGCAGCCGGATCCCAACTTGATCCCAGCTTGATCCCAGGCCCCTGGAATCATGACCTGAGCTGAAGGCAGCCACTGAACTTCTGAGCCACCCAGGTGCCCCTGGCTTGAGATTCTTTAAGGCTTTTGTCTCTTTAAATTTGCCTTTTTATTGTACTTGTGAAACTATTTTCAATACATTTTCTGCCTTATTATTTATCTTTTATCTCACTGGGGTCTGAGGTGCACTGACTTGTTTATATCTCCAGTCTGCTGTTAAACCCACCTCATGTATTTTTAATAACAGATACTATATTTTTATCTCCAGAATCTTTATTATGTCTATCTCTATTTCTACACTGTAATTTCTTAACTTTTTGTTTTTGTTGTTAGCATGTTTTTCTTTACTTAATTGCTGCTTTTAACTCTTTCTCTACTAATTCTAAACTCTGAATCATTTTGGCATTGGTCTTTTCCTTCCAGATTTATTAAAAATTTCCAGGATTATTTATGATGAGTAATTTGGTATTACATCCTAGATACTGCAAATGTTTTGCTGTGCGGAATTTCATTTTGGTAATATTCCTTGAGAGGGAGATTTTGGGTTCAAATCTTTGGAGAGATTTTGTGTTCATTCAGGTTATTAATTTCATTGAACTCAAACTGCAACCATTGTTTGTCTCTCAAGTGACAGCTCACATCTCAGATGGGCTGCTTTGTGAAAGCTCTACACATGCATGGTTCAGGTTCAGCCAGAGACTTGAGCAGAGGTTATGCATAGGACTGGGGATAGTCCCTTTCTAGCTCTTTCCTTGCTAAGATTTCACTTTGACTCTCCAGTGGCTCTGTTTCAAAGACCCGAAAGACAGTGGGGTTTTTTTGCCAGAGTTTTAACCTTCCTACACAGTGCCTGCACTTCAGCTAAAAGTGTTAAAAGTGGAAATATTACTCACACTAGAAGCAAAACCCAATTGATTGTATTTTGTCATTTAATACTGAATAACAGAAGTCTGCAAATATCCTATATTTTTCCTATGTGTTGAGCTGGTTATCTAGATTTCTTTTTTTTTGGTGATTACTTCTTTTTTTATAATAATAAATTTATTTTTTATTGGTGTTCAATTTACCAACATATAGAATAACACCCAGTGCTCATCCCGTCAAGTGCCCACCTCAGTGCCCATCACCCAGTCACCCCCACCCCCACCCCTCCTCCCTTTCCACCACCCCTAGTTCATTTCCCAGAGTTAGGAGTCTTTATGTTCTGTCTCCCTTTCTGATATTTCCCACACATTTCTTCTCCCTTCCCTTATATTCCCTTTCACTATTATTTATATTCCCCAAATGAATGAGAACATATAGTGTTTGTCCTTCTCCTATTGACTTACTTCACTCAGCGTAATACCCTCCAGTTCCATCCACGTTGAAGCAAATGGTGGGTATTTGTCATTTCTAATAGCTGAGGAATATTCCATTGTATACATAAACCACATCTTCTTTATCCATTCATCTTTCGATGGACACCGAGGCTCCTTCCACAGTTTGGCTATTGTGGCCATTGCTGCTAGAAACATCGGGGTGCAGGTGTCCTGGTGTTTCATTGCATCTGAATCTTTGGGGTAAATTCCCAACAGTGCAATTGCTGGGTCATAGGGCAGGTCTATTTTTAACTCTTTGAGGAACCTCCACACAGTGTTCCAGGGTGGCTGCACCAGTTCACATTCCCACCAACAGTGCAGGAGGGTTCCCTTTTCTCCGCATCCTCTTCAACATTTGTGGCTTCCTGCCTTGTTAATTTTCCCCATTCTCACTGGTGTGAGGTGGGATCTCATTGTGGTTTTGATTTGTATTTCCCTGATGGCAAGTGATGCAGAGCATTTTCTCATGTCAATCCCATTTACAATTGCACCCAAAAGCATAAGATACCTAGGAATAAACCTAACCAAAGAGGTAAAGGATCTATACCCTAAAAACTATAGAACACTTCTGAAAAAAATTGAGGAAGACACAAAGAGATGGAAAAATATTCCATGCTCATAGATTGGCAGAATTAATATTGTGAAAATGTCAATGTTACCCAGGGCAATCCCTATCAAAATACCATGGACTTTCTTCAGAGAGTTGGAACAAATTATTTTAAGATTTGTGTGGAATCAGAAAAGACCCTGAATAGCCAGGGGAATTTCAAAAAAGAAAACCATAGCTGGGGGCATCACAATGCCAGATTTCAGGTTGTCCTACAAAGCTGTGGTCATCAAGACAGTGTGGTACTGGCACAAAAACAGACACATAGATCAATGGAACAGAATAGAGAACCCAGAAGCGGACCCTGAACTTTATGGTCAACTAATATTCGATAAAGGAGGAAAGACTATCCACTGGAAGAAAGACAGTCTCTTCAATAAATGGTGCTGGGAAAATTGGACATTCACATGCAGAAGAATGAAACTAGACCACTCTCTTGCACCAGACACAAAGATAAACTCAAAATGGACGAAGGATCTAAATGTGAGACAAGAGTCCATCAAAATCCTAGAGGAGAACACAGGCAACACCCTTTTTGAACTCGGCCACAGTAACTTCTTGCAGGATACGTCCACGAAGGCAAAAGAAACAAAAGCAAAAATGAACTATTGGGACTTCATCAAGATAAGAAGCTTCTGCACAGCAAAGGATACAGTCAACAAAACTAAAAGACAACCTGCAGAATGGGAGAAGATATTTGCAAATGACATATCAGATAAAGGGCTAGTTTCCAAGATCTCTGAAGAACTTATTAAACTCAACACCAAAGAAACAAACAATCCAATCATGAAATGGGCAAAAGACATGAACAGAAATCTCACAGAGGAAGACATAGACATGGTTATCTAGATTTCTTAAGATTACTTATTTGAATTTGAAGTTTATGTCTCAGTATCATATTTTGTTATTTTTCTGGATTACAGTGAGTCAATCGTTATTCAGTCAGGAGAGTTATCTTGTATTTTATGTCTGAATATTTTCCTAATTTAGTATTTCAGTTTTATTCTCCAATCATATCAGTTATCCCTATGTTAACTATGTTAATCTACTTTGCCTTTCCATTGTATCTATCAGTTCCTATCCAATATCTATGATATCTTTGTCTTTTGCTCTCCTCTTTGAGAGATTTTCCTTCAACAACTGTTATATATAATTTTACTATGATTCTCCTAGGGGTTTGCAAGCCCATCTTCTACAAAACAGTTTTGTGTAAGATCTCTGTTTATTTCCTTCATTCTTCATTCTTCATACCTTCTAGTCCCCAGATAGCATGTGGGGTGCTTAATACATTTTTGTTTTGAATAAATTATCCAAATTGAAATATAACTGGCTAATATTTCTTATTTTATAACCTGACGCTAGAACCATTGCCTGGTTTCAGTGTTGATGTTGTATTTTTCTTTTTCTTTCTTTCTTTCTTTCTTTCTTTCTTTCTTTCTTTCTTTCTTTCTTTTTCTTTCTTTCTCTTCATTTCAAACTATTTTATAAAGGGGAATTATGAATCTGCACATACCTCACAATTTTCCCCAGAAATGGGCTTGTGAACTTTTCATAGAGCATCCTAATTTGGATAGTTAACAATTTAGGTTTGATGAATATTCAAACTTTATTTCTTTATTTAACTAGGCTACATTTATTGTGGGTGGTTATTTTAAAAATGTATCCTGACAAGTTATTTATCAGTATTCTTTAAATATAATTACAATAAATGCCCAAATCCCCATCTCCCACTTACCCTTTCCACCAGAGCATAAAGCAATGGATACTTTCTGTAGCCTTAAGTGACTATTCCCGATAAATTATTATACCATATTGATTTTGCAAGAAGTTACTTCCACATTTCCAACAGAGAAGGCTTGTTATTCAGGGATTTTGGAAAAAGTGATTTCCTACAAAAATTTTTTATCTAAGAACCAAAAGAATAAGATTATACAGTAAAGTTGGAGGAGTCTGATAAGCATATATTTTATCTTTCTTAAGTACTTAGAGTTGATTGAGAACTAGACAGGATTTAAGGTTGAATTGCAAAACATTGTCTTTAGAGGCTAATTATATAAATAATATATTTATATAAATATTTTATATATATAATATATATAATTTTATATATATAAAATATTCACATACATGAATAATTTACTAGTATCAATTTAACATCTTTTTGGAAAAGCCAATTATTGAAATAAATATTTTGCCTTATTTAGACCAAAAAGAGAAAAATGGTTGGTGACAAAATGTATTTATAAGCCATGCAACTAAAAATGGTGATTTACGTGCTTGAATGCTGTGCTTTGCTTTGTTAAATGAATCATTTAAAGGTGACACATTTGGTTGCAATATTTGTCTCATAAAGTCAAATACAGATTTCAGTTTACTTTTCTTTCCTTGTAGTAGAATTTAGTAAGACCTATAACTCAGATTTTATCAGTTCAACTTATTTAAACTTGGTTTTGCTTTTAAGTAACATATGAAGATTACCCTTAAAACTATACAAACAAACAAAACTTGCTTCCAGCACCTTATTTCTATACGTATTGGACATGTGAGTCTTTATTTCCTAACTAGAAAGAACATTTTCTATATATGTCCATATTCTTTCCTCCTTTCCAGACATGCCATTTTAGAACTCACTATTGACTAGATCTTCCATTTTAGGTCAGTATCTTCAAAATGCTTAGTGAATTTATCATTTTTTTTATGTAATCTCTCTGGGGCCTATAGTTGGACCTGTCTTGGCAAAAATATAAAATATGTGCTCAAGTGCTTTAGACTTCATTTCTATTGTATTTTTATTTTTCTCAGATGCTTTTTTCTTCTTACCTAGCTCCTGTATCTCTCACTCATTAAACACTCATGTCACAATCAAATCTGTTCTTATTACATCATTGGAAATCAAATTAGTCATTTACCACTTTATGTAATATAGCTCAATGAGTTATTTTTACATTAACTGTATTTGTATATAACTTTTATGTGGTACAGAATATCAGGCTCCCTTACTGAAGTAATTTTGGTGTCAAGGAGAAAATATTTCTCTTCTTTGTCTTGCTCTTTCCTTTCAAGAGAAGGCCACTCTGAACCTCTCTGAGGTCATGCCATGTAGGAGGCCACCTCAATATTTAAAAATTTTAGTTATCTAAAAAGCCAAACCAGATAAAAGTAAGATGAGAGATTATTTTAATTTAAGCTATCTGGAGAAAGTATTGCTATTTTCACACTTCAGTGAGAGTGTCTAATCAAGTTTGTAGAGTGAGTGGCACCGTAACAGGCTGCTGAAGAAAAAGTAGAGTGAAGATTTCTGAAAACTTCAAGTCACACCTTCCTGATAGTTTAACAATTTTGTTTATGGTCTACTTCTTTCCACTAATCTTAACCCTTACCCTATCCTGAAACTTAACACTTATACACTTTTTAGAAACCATATTTAGCTAGAAAACCTAAATCTAATAAAAATCTAAAAGCAGATTCTAATAACAAACCATGTATAACACTAATTATAAATTTGACCCTAACTTTAACTTTAACCATGTGTTAATGTTAATGTATATCTAAATCTAAATGTAATGTAGGATACCTAGAGCCAGGAATACCAAATATTCATTCACTCTTTCTTTCATTTATAATTGATATTAGTTGACATAATTAATGAAGTTGTTGAAATACCTACTAATGCCTATTATGTTATATAGACAAACATGTATTTACAGCCTTAATATACATAGAATTTTAATAATGTAGAGAGTAATCATAATAAATCATTACTACATATAAATACAATAAATGTTATCTTGAAAAAATCAAGAAAAAATTCTGAAATATAAAACTTGTTTAATAGGTATCACTGGATGGTGAGCTTATAGGTGGTTTCTTTTTTTTCTTTTTCCTTTCTCCTTTTCCAAATTTTCTCTGATATATAAAATTAATTTCATAATCAGAAAAAATATTATTTAAGAGGAGAATTATTGCAATTACTATTGCAATAATTATTGATATTGCTAATGCAATTATCAAGAAAAATAGAGAATAGGATATAGATTTGATTATGTCTTACATAAAAGGAGTTTAAGTGCTTTTCAGGTGAATGCAGAGTTTACTTGGTTCAGCAAACCATTCATCAATCTATACTTACATGTTTCCATGATCCCTTTGACAGGAAAATCCCTTTCTTCTTCCTTTTACACATATCCATGTAAAAATTGACCAAAAAAACAAAACAAAACAAAACAAAAATAATTTCTCATTCTGTACTTCTGATCAAATTATGCAAATGTTCTAGTATATTATCTGAAAGGAGAAAACATCTGAATCGTGTTCCTTTATTACTGAAATAGTTAATCCAGAGCATTTTTACAAAGGAATATTGGCTTAATGAGTCAAATAAGAAGTAATACAAAATTATTTTCTTTTTTATAAGTAAATAGAGGAGGATGGGGAGGGTAGAGGCAGTGGAGGAAGAAGCTCCTGTACTCTTTAGAGCACCTCATATATTACTAATGTTATATAGACATAAAAATAGATCACAATGCTTTCACTTTTAAAAATTAATTTAGGACATTAATTTGGATACAATATATTGATAGAAATGAAATCAAGTCAAATATTGACACTGAACATAATATCATTAATTATTAATTTTATTTATTAAGGTAACTTTGCAATTTAGTTTTGCAGTATATTGTCAGAATCAATAAGGAGGTTGCATAGTAACCCTACACTGCCTCATTCATATGTTGATATTGTCTACTCTCTTTTCAGATTTCAACTTAAGGGTGAAATTGCAAGTTATTATATGGAAAGCACTCATATAATCACACAAACTATTCACTTAACTAATAATAAGTTCCCTTTTACCTGTAAACTTTCTTCATTCTTTTCCCAAACGTGAACCTAATCTGGACCAAAATATATAATTTCCAAGTAAGGTTAAGGACACTAATTCTAACATTTTTTTTTGTCATCATGTAGTCAGCACATATAATACTACTTATATTTAATTTTATGCTGCCTTAAAAATATTTAAAAGCTGTATACTTGATCTCTCTAAGGCTAGGAATTCTATTGCCTTTCTATGGCCTTTGTCAAACATAAAGCAATGCATTGAATAATATGGAATGAATAAGTTCTGTACAGTTATCAGAAATTGTTCACCTTAAATATACTCCTGAAAGATCTGTTTTTTTCTTTCCTTTTTTAATCCAGCCTGCTTGTAACCTTTAGTAAAACCCTAGGATTATTGATTAGAAAATTTGTTCATAGTAAATTATGAAAACACCCTTCAAATGAGGATGGTGACCCCATAATTGAAAAAAAAAGTAAAAGAGTAGGAAACAAGAGAAGAATAATTTTGGTACAGATGCTAATATTAAAATAAGGAAAAATCTATTGTGTCTATCCACTTTTAACACAGAATTTTGACATAGCTGAAAATACCATTGTGGAATCAAGCAAAAGGCAAGTAACTAACTCTATTTCCATTGATGTGTCCTTGAAGAAAGTGGTGTAGATACTTTTGAAGTTTATATCCAGAAATTTTTAAGAATTAAGGTGCCAAAGGGTAGAGTTTTTCAGAGTTGGTTGTGCGCATTTTCTGAAAACATCTGTATAAGATTGGAGTTTTGAGAATCTCTGAAGTTTTCCCTTAAAATGTATGCAGAGAGCACCAACCCTGGGTTTCCCCTGGTTAGCCCCCCATAGCACCCTGTTACCTTTCTCCGAGGACAAAACATCCTTGGTGCTTACCGCAACTATTAAATGACTTTTTGTAGCTCCAAAATGTCAATTCCAGCAAAGCATTAACATCCAAGAGAAGCTTCTTTCAATTTCTCAATTGCTCATGGCTTTCATTCCTGATGCTATCTATTGCAAAGATTTCTGAACTAACTACCTCTGAAGCACACGCTTACTGAAAACATTTGTAAAGTGAATGTTTAAAAAAAAAAAAAAAAAAGCCTGTCACCCTCCATAAGAACCTCTGTACCTTCTCTTTGCTGCGCAGCCCTGACATTTCAGTAATTGCTTCAACCTTCGTGCAGCCAGGCTTTGTGCCTCCCCTGGATGAAACACTTCCTGGAGTCTCTATTTTAGAAGTTCTCTGCTTTGATTACTAAGGCAGTAAGTTTCTCCTCTGACCAGCCAAGGCTGCTTTTAGCCTGTCAACATGTCTGAATCAAGTTTTTCCTCAGTGAAAATGGAGTACCCACAGTGAAAAGTGGTTTTATCATTTCCTGTCTTCTTTAAACTCTTTCTGAGTGAACTAAATTTACTTGTGGGAGTTTTGCTTTGTTTTGCCTTTTTTTTTTTTGCTTTATTTTATTATTTTTTAAATGAAACTGATCGATATTTTGCAATAACTCCAAACCACTGAGAAGAGATGTTTATAGGAAGTACCTCTGTGAGCTTAGGGCTTTTAAATAGGATTTGTTGGCAATCAAGATTGCTTCAAATTGAAATAAAACTCTGCAAGGAATTATAAATGCATGAAGAAGAAATAATCCAAAATTAATGGAAAGAATAAGAAGTCATTTCTGTCATCTTTGTTCAGTGCACCCAACACTTCCCAGTGTTTCTGTGTTCCCTGTTTGAATGAGAGGCAGTGGCAGGAGTGGGTAGCGTAGAGGACTTAGAAGCTGTGCCTTTCAAAGAGTTCACCGCTGGAATTGTAAACTGGTACATTTTCTAGGGAGAGCTAATGCAGCCCTCTAATAAGTGTGAGGAGGGTGTGTGAGGAGGGTAAGAGAGGATCCAGATACCTAGTTTTGTTTTGTTTTTTTAAGAGTTTATTTGTTTATTTGTGAGAGACACAGAGAGAGAGAGAGAGAGAGGAGAGAGGCAGAGACACAGGCAGAGGGAGAAGCGGGCTCCAGGCAGGAAGCCCAATGTGGGACTCCATCCCGGGTCTCCAGGATCAGGCCCTGGGCCAAAGGTAGGCGCTAAACCGCCGAGCCACCCAGGGATCCCCTCCAGATACCTAGTTAAGCAACTATAAAGGGCGTGGTTGTAGAACTGCTAAGCACAACAGTGATTGGTTTAGAAATTTTCAAACTTTGAAAATCATTTGAACATTTTATTCATACTTCTTGGTTAGGAAATAAATCTAGAATGTTGTCAGTGGTGTTGGACAAGACAGTATTGTGATTAATACTCCCAATGTGTTTCCTCCCCTAGTTTCTTTTTATTTGTCACCATCTTCACATGCAATCAGCTAAGCATTGTGCACCTTGCCTCAGGGAAGGAATAGTATCATAAAAGGAAGAGGAAACAAGCCAAGTCCGTTCTTGGGTTTTGAGTTTCACAACCTAGGCCACAGATAAATGAACATTTAAACTATGAACAATAGTTTTGAGGTATCGTGATGAATCTTGCAATATTTCCCTGCTAGAACCTCTATTCCTATTTCTACCCTGTACTGGATATTTTAACTGACTGTTATGGGGGAAACAGAATGAGCATAGTAAAAGTAGACAAAGGGCTTAGATGTTAAGCTTAGTGACTCTATTTACCAAGCTTACATGCTAAGGCATGTGCCCAGAAATTATTACATAATACTTCTAGGTTAAAGGGTTTTTTTGAGATAGGCCCTCAGAATTTCTCCATAAGATGGCAGTGCCCAGGATCAGTAGGTCTAGTCTCGTGTACTTTGGGCAGCCCTGCCCTGTTTCTTTAGACTTTAAAGGAATGGAAACATAAAACAGAAAAAGGAGTGGATCCCAACATGGCTTAAGATCCAAATTAGAAACAAGTCAGCATGCACTTTGTGGATTGGGTTTCACTGGATGCCCCTGAGAACAGATACCGAGGTAGACCAGTCATATCCCCACATTTTGTACCACCTACTCTACCTCTTCACCTGAAATCCCAGGGATATGGGTAAATGGTCAAGGGTAATCATTCTAAAATGGCTTAAATAAGAATCCTCAATCCTCAATCCAGTTAGAATGAGAGCTCATACTCAAAATTAAGCAGTACAACAGAAAAATAAAGTTATATTTTCCTCTGAGTTAGTGAACTAAGATTATAATAATTTACATCACTTGTTTATATAGTTGCAAGCCGAATTCCTTTGTGTATGTCTACTATAGAACCTTAATTTCAAATTATATCTAAAACCAGAACAGAGAGACTGTAATCTTAATATCAGAAGGAAAAAAAAAAAACAAAAACTTTACAGTAATTGTCAGAAGTATCATGCCAGTAACTTAGAATCACTGTTAGTCATAGTCTAAACAAAGAGAAGATGGCATCTATTTTTTTAAATTTGGCAAATATTTTGAATTCATAATACATGAAAAAGTCAGAAATCATGTTCTTCTTTGTATGAAATCTACTACCTTTATTTCTATCTCTATGTGGCTCTGGGAAAATGCTGCAATAAAGGATTGTTGTCATGGTTTTCTGTTTCTTACTTTATCACTGCTTTCTATTTTTTTTTTAAGATTTTGTTTATTTATTCATGAGAGACACAGAGGCAAGAGACATGGGCAGAGAGAGAAGCAGGCTCCCTGTGGGGAGCCCGATGTGGGACTTGATGCCGGAACCCCAGGCATCCCTATCACTGCTCTCCTTTCTTCCTTAGTTGTTTTTATTTCTCTTATACTTTTATATCATCTTCATCTTACCTTATGTTCACTCAGTTTCTCCATTTCTCTTTTCTCCCTCCTCAGAAATCAATAGTATATACATAAAAATATAGCACAGAACAAAACTGATTTAGATACAAATTCACTGATGTTTTTGATAAATTAAATAAACCTTTCCACTAGCATTAATTACTTTAAATAATGATTAAAATATTATGAACAAATTTTTTCCAAAAACTTAAAAAGCCAAAAAATATTAAAGACACTTGATCTCATTCATAATTTAAAAGCAAAGAAAGATATAACCTTTTCTATATAAGACTTGAAAATTTTTAAAGTTGATGAAGTTGTATACCTTAACATTTTATCTGTCAATTACACTCCATAAGAGTTGAAAACAATTAGATGATGAGACCCAGTTCAAGTTAAGAAATGGATCAGGAGGGGATCCCTGGGTGGCTCAGCAGTTTGGCGCCTGCCTTTGGCCCAGGGCGCGATCCTGGAGTCCCGGGATCGAGTCCCGGGATCGAGTCCCGCATCGGGCTCCCGGCGTGGAGCCTGCTTCTCCCTCCTCCTGTGTCTCTGCCTCTCTCTCTCTCTCGCTCTCTCTCTGTCTATCATAAATAAATAAATAAATAAATAAATAAATAAATAAATCTATCTTAAAAAAAAAAAAAGAAATGGATCAGGAAACAGACACATGCACACACTGTTGGTGAAAGTGCAAACTGATGCAATAGTTTTGACAATGTCTATCCAAATTATTAAAAATGTACAAATTCCTAGATTTAGTAACTCCAGGTCTAAGAATTTACCTCTAAGATGTATTTGCAGATTAATGACAAGATATATGAAAAATATTATATTATTTTTACAGCTAGGGACAACTCCATTGTCCTCCAGTAGGGTCTGGGTTGAATAAAATACTTGGTGACTATTATAAAGATTAGGTATGTGTTGATATTTACACCTTTCCATAGTCATTATTAGGTATTTGCATGATGTGACACTTTTGAATAATACAAAGAATACATCTATATCCTAAAATTGAATAAATTAGAAACCTAAGTCATATGAAGATAGACATGAAGAATGAGATGCTGATGACACTAGATGCTATTATAGGAGAATAATCTTTTGAAAATATATATAAAAATTGGTTAACTTTGATGAAAGAGAAGGCTGGGATGAAGGAGGTCTGACTTTAATTTTGTAATTTTATAAGATAGTTAAACTTTCTTAACATGTGTACATATTTCTTTTTCCTATCAAATTGGTTATCTGGGCTGGGACATTAAAAGACACTCATTTTTGTTTTATATTTCTCTATATCAAAAGAGACCACACAAGGAGCACCTGGGCACCTGGATGGCTTAGTCAGTTACGTGCTTGCCTCTTGGTCTCAGCTCAGGCTTGATCTCAGATCTCAGCCATGGGTTCAAGCCCCATGTTGAAAAAAAAAAAAAAGAGGGAGAGAGAGAGAGAGACCACATGAAATGTTATATAAAAATGAAAAAAATAAAAAACCATCTCACCTAATTTCTCTCATGTACTTTAAAGCATAAGATTTTAAACAGTAAAATCTGTAATACAATCTCCTTTGGGGGCCCTGCCTTTTACTTAGCATGGCACTGAAACTAACTTTTTATGGTTTTCAATGCTCTCCTTTTATCACTCTCCTAGATTCTTTTATTATCAGCTATTTTATGGACTCTCCCTGTCCTTGTTCTGACTTGGAGTTGCCCACTTATATCAAATGCATGCCTAATATTTACACAGAATTATTGTTAGCTAGAACTATCTAATATGCCTTGAAACATTGGTGATTGATAAACTTTTATGTGTCATCCTTCCAAAAGTGTTTGCACTTTACAGACGAAAATTATTAAGAGTGCATGTCCTCCATTATGGTAGAATTACTAGTATGATTTATATATTAAAAGGATACATGTGTAGTAGAGAAAGTTCATATTTTCCCTGAAATGGGTTCATATGAGAGTGGCCTCATCTGGTTAGAAGGAGTAATATCTGTATCAGTCAGGATAGGGTAGGATTTGCTAGGGTAACAGTACGTGAACATGTCAGCAGCTTAATTACAAAAATACATATCATATTAGTTCCCTTGATAGTTGTGGCAGGGACAAGTGGACTGGAAAATTGAGCAAAGACAATTCACTGTGTTCATGCACAGAACTGACACCTTTTTCTCCCACTCACATTTCAGTGGCCAACACAGCCATGTGGCAAACCTGACTTTAAGAGGCCTGGGAGCACAGTTCTCCCTCCAGAACCAAAAAGTGATGAGTGCCTGGCTGGCTCTGTCACTGGAGTATATGACTCTTAATCTCAGGGTTCAAACTCCACACTGAGGATAGAGTATACTAAAAAAAACATGGGGGAGGAGAGAACAGGACATCGGGAACAGTGGAAATGTCTGTTAAAATGGTCTCTTTTCTAACCTATTGAACTCCATTTCCAAGTATTTGATGACTGATGAAAGATGAAACTTAGTACAAAAGTAATCATATTAAATGACTTTTTAGTCCTATTTTCTTTGCTAAATAATCCTAGCTCTTCTCCATCTCTATTATAAATTCTATTTCTAAACTTTTAATTAATTTTTAAATCTGTTTCTTCCCTCTTCTTTGAACACCAGAAGTTAATCCATACAGCAAGTGAGAACATAGAAAGGAATAGAAATAAGAAAGCAAGTATTTGAAGCAGATCTAGCCTCAAATCCCAGCTCTAAAATGGACTAGATGTGTGCTCTTGGACTCATTACTTAACCTCTCTAAACTTGGCTTTCTCAGATGAAATTTGGGATGACCTACTGTTAAGGTTTTACAAAGGCCAAACAATGTGAGTTCTTGATCTGGTGCCTGGTGGATAGTAAATACACAATAAATGAACTGACTTGCAGAATGGGCACATACCTAGGGTGATGAAATTGTTTTCTCCTGTTTTCTTTGTAAAGAATTTTATGCATAGAGATGAAGAATACAAGTTCATTTGTGCTGTTTATTCAAAACTTGACTTCTGTTCTGAGCCTGTGAAAAGATGCTGTTTAGTAGTTAAAATGTAAGAAGTGTGTTGTCTTTCATTGAAAATTGAGCCAGTGGCACTGATGCAATTTTTAACTTATTTAAAAATTAAATATTTAGGTTAAGAGACACTGCAGCTGAATCTCTACATCTGTTTTTAAAATGCAGTGTTGGGGATCCCTGGGTGGCACAGCGGTTTGGTGCCTGCCTTTGGCCCAGGGCGCAATCCTGGAGACCCGGGATCGAATCCCACATCAGGCTCCTGGTGCATGGAGCCTGCTTCTCCCTCTGCCTGTGTCTCTGCCTCTCTCTCTCTCTCTCTCTCTCTCTGTGTGTGACTATCATAAATAAATAAAAATTAAAAAATAAAAAAAATAAAATGCAGTGTTGTGGCTTATTTCTTAAAGTGCACATACCATATTATTAGTACTCAGACTTCAGAACTTTGGTAACATTAAATGTATGATGCAATTCAAAAAAAGTATATTTTAACTTCAACTACTGTGATATATAAGAAAGATTTTTAAAATAGTACATTTAATATTTCAATATATTGTTATGAGCAGGGCTGTCAATGTTAGTCCCAAATGCATTGCTGTGTTCCATTTTTATATTATAAAAATAATCTGGAAGGCAAAGCTGGCCTGTATATTTTCACATTCACAATAAAAAAGAAAAAGTGTAATTTCTCAAGAGTGATAGTTTTACTAGAGACCGCACACAGTTTTCATAAAATATCTGGATTACGATAGCTAAGTTGGTCCTGGTTTTTCTTGGATGTAAAAGTAATTTCATACATAGTACAACAAGAAGATTTTCACTTTTTTCTTTTTGTCAGCCCCTGTAGTCTCTGAATAAATCAAGAACTGTTTATGTTTTGTTCACCGTCAGCTTCATTTCCATCTAGTGTAACATGTGTGGTGAATATAATGTATTCATTTTTCAAAAAAATTCTTTATTCTTCTGACACCATGCATGATTCAGCAAGACACCATCAGAGTCAATGATAGCTTTGACGAACTGCTCGCTATCTGCCTGACCACCAGAAGATAGTTTTTCTCTTCCTTGCCAATGATCCATTCTATGATGGCTCTGTGTAACACATATCTTAAATCATGCCATCCTTCGTAATACAATCTTCTTTTGGACAGACTTTTAAGATTTATATATTTGAAGCTATCTTTCTGCACATTTGACCTTAATCTACTTCTCTTACACCGCACTTTAGCCTACTTCTTGAACCATTAAAGTCATTTAAACTATCAAGGTGAGCTACCGATCTCTCTCAGTGCTGTTCACTGTAATCACACCGGGCAGTCCTCGCCTACGCTTAACCTCTTATTGCTACAAATTTTAGCTACCTTCAAACTCTTGGTTCTTGTCCCCAGTTTCAATCACATTTCTGGTCCTTAGGATTAAGTGTAAGTCTTTGCTTTTACTAACAGACTCTTATATAAAAAAAATCGTTTGCTCTCCCTACAATCTTTTTGATGCTTACAAGTCCTAATGCCAACAATTAGGTAATATCTTATAGATACTGATAAGAAAAAGAATTCAGGGCAGGACTAGGGGACACACAATCAGTGTTCCTTTGGGGGATTTTTAAAGTTATATGTTCAAAAGTATACGTTCCACTCAAATTTGAGAGCAGTAAGATATTGCCTACTCCCTTATGGTAGTAGTTTGAATCCTTGTCATGTGCCAAACACTGGATTAAGTGCCAGGAATACGGTGATGGCTAAGAGGCACATTACTCCTGTCTCCTCAGAGCTTGTGGTTTAATAGTGAAGATGGATAAACCTGAGATTATAATACAGTGGGATAAAACATGTGATAGTTTGTTAGTGAACATTTGGAATGGTCGGATGGATATAACAATAGGACAGTCATGTAAACTGAGACCTGAGAGACAGTGGATGTTAGCTCAGTGAAATGAGAGTGGTGTGGACATTCCTGGCAGAACAAGCATCATGTGCAAAGGGACTGAGGAATTGTGTGCATTTGCTTCAGCAAATTGGAGTTTTGTTGCATAAAATGTTAGAATCATCATACAGCCTTAATATTACATTTTGCCACTTTGGAGTGCAGCACACTGGACCAAAACACTCGTGGTGTCAGAAACTGTAAAGTTGTCACACTAGCTTTGTCACTGAGCTGGTTCTAGAATGTGACATGACTTTCTTTTGCCTCATTTTCTCCCTCCTCACCCTGCCATCTCATATGGTTGCAAAAGAGTGCACTTTCAGACTTTGTGGTGTCACCAAATTAGAATGAACACACCTGTAGAGAATTGATTAGTTTTTTCTCTAGTCGAGATAATACAGCATGTACTGGAGGATGAAGCTTTGGTGTGCATGCCAGGCTACAGCAAGTAGCCAGTTACTCCCCAGAGCATGGATTACCCCTCTGTGACTAGGAAACGTCTGCCATTTGACAGGGAGATTTTAGTTTAGCCAACACATGAAGTCAAATATTCTTGATTTTCACGTATCTCAGAAAGAGTGCCAAAGATGGGGCAACTATTTTTCTAGAAGAATTGCCTTGAAATAAAAAAACAACAGTATGATCTAAATATAATAGGATCCAGATGCAACATTTTTTATTGTCCTAGAATTAGTAATAATCAAGGATGAGACAAAGAGGTAACAATTACAGAGAATTACAAACAAATGGGGACAGAAATCACTTCTAATGAATATGGCAAAAGTAACAGGGTGTCACTTCTAAGATTAAGTTACAGAAAGACTCTGGCTTCTGTTTTGCTTACTTTCCCTAGACCCTTATTTTGCTCACTCTGGGGAAGCCAGCTACCATTTGTGAGGTACCCTGTGGACAGGACGATACTACAAGGAACTGACATGGTCAACAGCTAGTAGGAACCTGAGGCCTCCTACTATGGGCTGAATTATGTTCCTATCTGCTGTATTCATATGCTGAAGTGCTATCCCCCGGGACCTCAATGTGATTGTAGTTAGAGATAGGGACTTTTCAGAGTTAGTTAAGTTAAAATAAGGTCAATAGAGCCCAATATGAATCCAGTATGAACAGAATCCTTATAAGAAAAAAATATGAACCTCAGGTACAGAGGGAAGACAAGGTGAAGACACAGGTAGAAGGCAGCTATCTCCAAGCCAAGAATAGAGGCCTAGAACAGATTCTGCTGCACAGCTCCCAGAAGGAAACAACCCTGCCAACAGCTTGATCTCAGACTTCTAGCCTCCAGAAGTGTGAAAAAATATAGTCTGTTGTATAAGCCACCCAGTCTGTGGTACTTTGTTAGGGCAGCCCTAGCAAACTCCAACAACCACCTGAGCTAGCTGGTTAAGAAATCTTTTGAGGTCTGTCAACAGCCAGGTCAATGAGTTTGAAAGAAGAACCTCCCCTCTATTGAGCTTTGAGAAATGCTTACAGAAGCACTCAAAATAGACAAGTCAGGAAGGGAAATTTGGTGTGTGGTGAGAAATGATTAATTTGTTGGGTTTAATATAAAGATGGAAGTAAATTCATCCAAAGAGATCCTGAAGTTGAAGAGTGAGTCTACTTCATACTGATATAAAACTCTGTATCCCAAGACTACGTTACATTTCTGAGGTAGAAAATGCATGGCAAAAATATCAACATGGCAAGAATAAAACTGCAGAAAATAAGACTGGAGTGAGAAGGAGAATCCAGTAGAAAAGCCAAGGAAAGAAATATCTAGAAGTTGGCCAGCTATAAATGTATCTTGAAGCTGAGAAGAGATGGTCTAATCTTAAAGTTAATAAAATAAAAGAAAGAACTCCTGAGAGTAGATTTTTGTTTCTTTTCATAGATGAGAATATATACTAGAAAAATCTTTTACACTCCTTATTTTCCTCACTTCCCTTTTTTTCATCAGTCACCTTCATAGGCTCCTTATTGCATTGAGGGTCCATTTTAATTTCAGTCTGGTTTCTCCTTCTCCTATCAGCTGGCAAGGCCCAGCCTTGCATCTACTGAATGGATAGCATCTTCTCAGGGGAATCCTTCTTCTCTGGCTCATCATGTTTCCTTATTACCCCTTCTCTATACAGTTTACTATTTCTAATTCTATAACTCAAAAACTTAATATATACTAAATTTGAAAGGTGTGCCATTCGTATTGTTTTCTCTACATTTGTTTTCAAAATATTTCATAATTCGTAAACTATATCAATGAAAGAATATTTGGAAGCTATGGAAAATTTTTTATAAAATAGAAATTTTATTTAAAAATTTATTTATAAAAATTATTTATAAATAAATTTTATAAATTTATTTTATAAATTTATACAATTTATAAAATAAAATTCTACTGTCTGTTGGTAATCACTATAAAATTTTGGTACATACCTTTAGTGGATTTTTTCTATGTATGTCTATATGTAATTACTTATTTGAGTATTTTAATTATATTGAGGTGACATTTGATGCTATACTGTAACCTATCTTTATCACTTAAAATTCATGCATAAAAGTTTTAAACAGCTTTAAATATTTTTCCATGCAGGACTTTTGAAGACTACATACTAAAGCTTTTTATACTCTGTGTGATGATCAGTCTGTTACTCTTGGTCATGAAAGTGACTTTCCTGTCATGTAGAAATGCTTCTTTGTGTTATGCTATGTCTTTGAGATAAATGTCTACAAGAAGATAAGCATGTTCTTAAGGCATTTGATTTATAGTGTCAAATAGTTTTTCAGCAAAGTAGTATAATCAATCTAAGAATTGGCATTTTTACAATAAATACACTATTCCTAGTAGAAACACAGTTGATCTCTCCATTTATTTAATATGGCTTTGGTGTTCTGAGGTAATGTTTTATAGATTTTTAAAATATAGGTTCTACAGAATTTTGAAAAATATATGCATTTTTTTAATTTTTATTTATTTACGATAGTCACACAGAGAGAGAGAGAGAGAGAGGCAGAGACACAGGCAGAGGGAGAAGCAGGCTCCATGCACCGGGAGCCCGACGTGGGATTCGATCCCGGGTCTCCAGGATCGCGCCCTGGGCCAAAGGCAGGCGCCAAACCGCTGTGCCACCCAGGGATCCCAAATATATGCATTTTTAACATTGTTCTTTGAGACAAAATTGTTCTACTAATTTTTCTCTGCAGTCCAGACCCACAACATCTTTCAGAAATTGAGCATAATATTCAGCAATCTAAAACTTAGCTTCTTAACCCTTTACTTGTACAGTAGAATGTTTCTCAACTGATACTTCTTCAAATGACATGGCCAAATTTACTACTTCCTACCGCTCTTTCTGTTTTCTCACTTTTGTAATCAAAATTACAAAACTGAAACATTATTATTATTTTTAGAGAATACTCTTTCAAAACTGGATAATGGTAGTGTTAATTTTCTTGGTTCTTTTCTACACAATAAAATAGCCTTCCTGCCTTACATGTTATGTACCAAAGGGAAATTCACATCTTTGGATTTAAGGACTAATAATCTAATCCAGAAGGTAAAACGAATGGCTGAGAGCATTTCTTTATATTTTATCCCAACAATATTGCATGCATCTGTATAACACCTGAAATGCAAACAAAATAAAAACACATGTTAGGGCAGCCAGGGTGGCTCAGCGGTTTAGCGCTGCCTTTGGCCCAGGGTGTGATCCTGGAGTCCTGGGATCGAGGCCCACGTCAGGCTCCCTGCGTGGAGCCCGCTTCTCCCTCTGCCTGTGTCTCTGCCTCTCTCTCTCTCTCTCTCTCTCATAAATAAATTAAATCTTAAAAAAACCCCACACATATTAAACAGATGAGTGAATACTCTAGAAATGTGGCAGTCGCAGGAATTTAATTTCCCACGGTATATGTGGATTTTCTCTTATAAGAAAGTTGAGTCTATTAATGCTATATATATATATACATATATATATATATATACACACACATTAATGCCATAGATAGATAGATAGGTAGATAGATAGATAGTGATACCAATTAGTTAGATTACTTTGAATTTTCAGAAGGTAGAAAAATTGTCCTTTTTACTACAAAGGATCTTTTTTAGTAGTCAGTATCAAAAAATTGGGTTCCGTTTCAGTCTGGAAGCCAAGAAATAAACATGGACAGCTCTAATACTGAAATTAAAATATATTTGTCAAAAAGGACTTATTTCTCTTTCTTAAGTTCTAGGCTAATCAATTTTTTAAAAAAATTTTTTTTATTCATGAGAGACGCCGAAAGAGAGAGAGAGAGAGAGAGAGAGAGGCAAAGACACAGGCAGAGGGAGAAGCAGGCTCCCTATGGGGAGCCTGATGCAGGACTCAATCCCAGGACCCCAGGATCACACCCTGGGCCAAAGGCAGATGCTCAACTGCTGAGCCACCTAGGCATCTCTAGGCTAATCAACTTTTAAATTAAATCTCACTTTAAATTCAAAAACATGCAAAATTTTTATTTTAAAAAAATCTTAACTTTAAATTATTAGGTAATAATTTAGCTTCTTACCTTTTTTGTTGTTAATTTCACTGGTGATTTCCATAAATGTCTCTCCCTTCTAAATCATTTCTCTTTTATAATTAGCTTATCATCAGTTATTCAAAAAGAACTCTAGCACCATAAACAGTAATTTAATATAGTAACCTGAAGCCAAACAACTGTGTTTAAAATTTTGAAAACCAATGAGTAGTGGCTGAATATCTGAGAATATACTCTGTTATGTATAGGATAACTTATTAAAGTGATATTTCAGAAATCTTTTGAAGCAGAAAGAAGACAAATTTAAGCAATGGTAACATAGTAAAAGATTCATCCTTCCTATTTTTGGTAAGGAAATACTTTACTTATAGATAAAATAATGATTTACCATAGTTTGTTCTATGTGTTCCTTACCACAGTTTCAAAACACAGGCAACAGTTATATTAAAAATAGAAAGAGAAGTCTACACAGACCTAGCAGATTTGACTTTTATGTGAGGGTGCTGGTGAGTAGCCTAAATGTGTTGATTTGCCTTTTCTCACCTCGCTGTATTAGTTTGTATTCATTTCTCTTTAAGAGAGTTGCTCTAGCAGTATCTTGCTATTGATTGGCAATCCATTTATAATATTATAATTTTATAGACAAAATAATGTTCCTGCATTAATCTGTTCAGTTTGGTTGGAAAATTGGCTGAAATTGGAATCGATTTGGGAAAATTCTAGCACATTAGCCAATTTTGTAGATATGTTCCTTGACTAAGGTAGTAGAAAATGATCTCTCTGTTTATTGACATCAAAGCTAAAAGGATTATTCTCAATGGAGGAAACAGTGAGCTGAATAACCTGGCCTCAGACCTGATACATACCTGCCAATGATCATAGTAACTACCTGATGACCTACTGGACCCAAAACAAGTGACATATTCAGAAAAACAAATTCAGCAAGGCACCTATTTCCTCTATTTTTTTGGTGGGCAGAAGCATCTTATAAAAATAACCTGTGAAAGTTTGCTTTATGACTTCTACATAAAATATGCATAATTTCCTCTTAGATTACACCCAGTTTCAGGTTGTAATTGATTCCTCCAAGAGAGCCTTTCATGGATATTCACTATTGGAAAAGATTATTTCACATATTATCATTAGGTCTGTTTGTTTTTTCCAGTTGATAAAAGGTTATTCTCGAAGTCCTAAGCTTCTTAAATTTACCTACTATATCAAGGGCAAGAGACCTATGCCCACAGGCAGTTAATTCACAATTATTTACTTAAAACAAACCACACCTGGGCATTCTATGCTCCTGATAGCTATGTAGGCTGGAGTGCTCTATTATAAACACGGGTTCTTTCCTCTGCTCGTGCCCTTGGCTGGCACGCAATGACAGATCAGTTCTACTGGAGGACTAGGAGAAGAGCTTCCATCCTTGTTCCCCATGGAGTGTTCTTATTCCAGATCAAACAGTACAAATCATCACTTCAATTCCTTTCCTACACATTTGCAACTTACCAATGAAGGCATTTCTGTGCAGATAGAGACTTCCTATACATAAAATATTTAATGCAAGAAGTGGCTCATTACAATGCATAGCATCAATATTGTCCCCGTGACCCATTACGGCCCATGGTCAGGCTTCTGGTGTGCTACAGATTGAGGGGGGGGGAGGGGTTATTGTGTAACAGAGGAGAGACGGTAGAGAACATTTATTCTCTAATACAAGGTGTTACACGGACACGTACACAAAGCAAAAGGTTACCTGTGCTGTGATCCTGCATTATGAATTATTTAATAAATCGCATTATATCTGTCATAACTCAACAAAGTCTCATATTTCTATTCCACGAACAATCAAGTGACACTGAAATTGCTAATGTTTAAATAGCTAATATGAAGCTCTAGCTGTTTAATTGCCATGGCAAATGATTGCTTATAAAAATAATCAGTTAATAAAACTTATATTATTAATTTACATTGAAATTTAAAGAAAATGTTCTGCATAGTATAAAATGTTTAAATTCAATACATATTTCCAAATAAATATAGAAGTCATTGACATAAAATACAGTTTTTTGGTCAAAATTTTCTGTTTCTAATGTAATGAGGTATATAGTATAGATATTTGTGTAGTATCTCATGAGGGTGAAAGTGGCCTTGTCAATATTTTCTTTGGTGCCATAATTTAAAAAATAAATAATGGCAGGCTGTCTTCTCCTGCCTAGTTAGAGTTAGTCAGCCCTTCCATTTTGAACAAAAACTATATATTATAATTTCAGCAAATAAATGTAAATCTTAAAGGGAGAAGAAGTCTCTTCCTTTACATATTTGATGCACTAAGTTGAAGAGTATATTTCTAAAATTTCCTTTTAGTCACAATTTTTGATGAATGGAAAGAAATATTTTAAGCTTTAATTTTGTATGATCCGTGTTATCAAAGGAAGAGTTAATAAATGCATTTAATGAGCATTAACATGAAAGCTAGCACTTGAACCACAATTAATGCTTACCTTGTCAGCAGACCCGCAAGAGAGGTGAATAACAGCCTAGTGGCAAGTCTGTTAGATGTGCCATGGACAGAAGACTTTTTTTCTTTTAAACAATCAAAGCATCTAGCACCCAGCTTCCATCTGAGTGAGAAAAATGCCCAGAAGCATTGCCATTAGGCTATAAATCACTATTGGAAAGAGGTAAGCTATGTTTCCATAAGTGGTTAGAAAAAACGATCAGCGATATTCCTGGTCTTTTGAAATGTGTTGTCATCTGACCAAGGGTCCTTTTTGAATGACTCTCTGGACTGACAAAATAACATTCACTTTATGCAGGTTACGGGAGATCAACCGTCCTAAAAATTAATCACATTGGCTCAACACGTTGAATCTCACGGGATGACTCTAGGACGTTTCCTATGACTCTGCTTCCTATTGCACCTCCAGTCAGCCTGGGTAGAGATCAGAGGCTCCAAGTATTTCTCTGAAGAGCCCATCAGCTACATTATTTTTGGTCACTGCAAGTGCCTTATAAAAGAATTGAAAACCTTCCCTTGTGGACAGAAGCTAGTACTCCTGTGGGATTCAGTTACACCTTCAGACAATCTTTGAAATGAAGTAAAAATAAAATCACAATAAAGACAAGCAGTACATAATTGATTGTATAATTTAGTTTAGTAATAAAAATGTGAACAAAAAGTAACAAATGCTATTTGCAAACAGAAGCTCTCTCTTTTCTCACCATGGGAGTGGCATGTACCGTATAGGGACTGTTCCTTTGACCTATGTTGTACATAATGTGAGGGAAAAATAAGCATGCTTTAAAAATGTAGGTTGTTTGTTACTGCTGTATAATCAATCTCGCCTCGCCTGTTAAGGTGATTTACCATTCTCTATCACTGCCAACTAATTTCTCTTCCATTTAGTGCTCCTTCTCTCTCCCTCCCCTCACCCATATATATGGTTTTTCCTTACTCATTGTGTTTGCATACTATCAATTGCTTCCTCTTCTTCTATAGTGACAAAGTTGTTTTTTTTTTGTTTTTTTTTTTTTTTTTTTGCCTCCTATGTCTTTTCTGTCTTTAACACTAACCGACTAACAACCCTCTAAGATTCTCATTAAAATTCTTAGGAGCATGGATGCCTGGATGGCTCAGTTAAGCAACCCACTGGTGATTTCAGCTCAGGTGGGATGGGCCCCACATTGGGTCTGCTTAAGATTTTCTCCCTCTGCCCCTCCCCCCCGACACTTGCTCTTTCTCTAAAATACATAAATCTTTAAAAAAATTCTCGAGTCTCAAGGAAATAAACAAGGGGTAGTGGAAGGGGAGGTGGGCGGGGGAGATGGGGTGATGGGCACTGAGGGGGCACTTGACGGGATGAACACTGGGTGTTATACTATATCTTGGCAAACTGAACTCCAATAAAAAAATATACAAAAAAATTCTCAAAAGCATAAGTCATTTTGGTGATCCTTATTGAGCAGAATGTTCATGTATAGTTAATTTACCACTAGTCAGCCTTTATATTGATACATATGAGGACTCTGCTAAGGCAGAGTATTACATTACATTTTCTATGTAGATAATATTTTTGTTATAAATTTCCATGATTGAAAAAATGTCACATGCCCTCAAGTTTTATTAGAAGTAATGAATAGTTATTAGGGTTTCTGTCTTCAAGGCTTTTTCTAAACACTAGCATCTATTAATGGAGTAGTGGTACTATTACCATGGAGTTCATTCAAGAAATCAGCTATAATCAGATGCCATATTAAAACTGAAAAAAAAATCCTGAATGTTCCTACTCTGCTTTTTCTATATTAGCCAGAAAATACACATTTTAATGAAAATCACATTAATCTCTTATTTTAGGATATTTGGTTTCCTCTATTATTAGTCACTCTAGTATTAGTTGCAAGAGATGAATGATGTCATTTGATTCAATCACTGTATTCCAAATTTTATAAGAGAGAAAAAGAGTTCTATATCATGTCCAGGCACTGCTCACTCTGCTGTGCTTATGAGTTCATCTAATCCTTACAACCACATTTCTGGTTGACAATTCTTAAGCATCAGTGTATATGAACGTCAATTTCATGAAATATCCCTGGAATAATACATCCTGAGTTATTTTTTATAACTTAGAGTATTCATCCTTCAGAGGAGAAATAGCTTCAACGTTCCTTCAGTTTTCACAAATTCGTATTCCTATGCTGGCCTATTTCATTTAGTCACAGCATTACAGAAACCAAAGTTCGAAATATTTGTAGAACTAGTGAATGGAATTCAGTCAAAATAGAACTTCAGGCTCATGGCTTAGCATCCACCATCAGAAAAAAAATGTGAGGTTTATAATGGCAACAGAGGGAGAGAGAGAATGCATTAGAAATAACACTGGTGTTGACCTACAATATTTCTAGAGGGAGTCCTGATTCTCCTACTTTCTGGGTATATGATCTTCATTCTCCTCAGTTTCAGTGTTTTCAACCATAACACAAATTAGATTCAATGTTCATTATAGCCAATTGGAGATTCTTATTTTGCTGACGTCTTGTTTTCCCCTACTTCAGTGTCTGTAATTTCAGGGTGCCCCTGGAAGCTTAGATTCTTCCTCAGGAACAACATTACCCTATTAGACTAAGCAGTACCTTGTACTTTTCATCATTTTCCAAACTCACCTTTCTCCATCTTCCAAATTCAAATGGATATTTTCATTGTTTTATTTCAGATCATTAATTTATTTCATGTCATTGATGCTGTGGATGGAATTGTGTCCCTATAAAACTCATAGGTTAACCCTCAAAGTGGCAGTCTAGGGGACAGAGCTGAAAGGGGATAATCGTGGTGAAATGAGGTCAAAGGGTGGAGTGGTAATCCGATGGCATTGGTGGCCTCATAGGAGGAGGAAGAGAAAGAGATTTCTCTCTCCCTGTGCTTGCAAAGATGTCTTGTGAGGACACCCTGCAAAGCAAGAGAAGAAGTCTCAGAATGAAGCCTAGCTTACTGGCACCTTCATCTTGGGCTGCACAGCCTCCAGAACAATGAGAAATCAGTTTCTGTTGTTCAAGCTACCTAGTTGTAGTACTTTTAATGGCAGCCTGAGTTGACTAATACAATTAACCACTACCCTACTTTCCATCCCCCAAACCCACAACTTGCTGGAGTAACTCCAGCTGCATTTGTCAAGAGCCTCTTTAGACATTCTTTTTTTTTTTTTTAATTTTTATTTATTTATGATAGTCACACACACACAGAGAGAGAGAGAGAGAGAGGCAGAGACACAGGCAGAGGGAGAAGCAGGCTCCATGCACCGGGAGCCCGATGTGGGATTCGATCCCGGGTCTCCAGGATCGCGCCCTGGGCCAAGGCAGGCGCCAAACCGCTGCGCCACCCAGGGATCCCCTCTTTAGACATTCTTAAACCAATGAAATAGCATCGGTAGTAGGAATGGAATGTCTGGCTTGGAACATGGCAATTGGAGTAGAAATTAGGTTACTCTGAAGAAAATCAAGGGGCAGATATAAATAAGATTCTGCTAACAAAGGGAATGGTGGGAGGTGACAAGGGTTAGAAATGAAAATCCAGTATCTGATGGTTCTGTTTTTCTTCCCACTAGGTTTTCAAAAAAACATAGTGACTAGTTAAAAGGAGAGAGAATGTATTTGTGTTCTACTTATTTATTTAAAAAAATGCTTTAAATTTTTTTTCCTCTGAAGAAGTTCTGAGTAAATGATTTAGTAATTATTAGAAGAAAAAATGTAGCTGATGCCTTGCAAAAGAGCGAAAGAATGACCAGAAAGTATAAGGTCAATCTCATACATGATATTATAATAAAAAAGAAAGTTAAAGAGCAGAATGATATCTGCAGAGAACAAAATCCTACCAGAAAGATATGTTCATATAAAATATGAAAAATTTTACAATTTATTTCTCAATAAGCTGGAAGACGTGAAAAGTGTTACACAATGAAGGGAATAACTTTAATAAGAATTAGAAAATCTTAAAACAAGCACTTTGGAGAAAATAGTAAATATTTAGAACTTAAATTAGAGAAAATTAAACAGGGATCCCTGGGTGGCGCAGTGGTTTAGCGCCTGCCTTTGGCCCAGGGCGTGATCCTGGAGACCCGGGATCGAATCCCACATCGGGCTCCCGGTGCATGGAGCCTGCTTCTCCCTCTGCCTGTGTCTCTGCGCCTCTCTCTGTGTGACTATCATAAATAAATAAAAATTTTAACAAAAAAAAAAAAAAAGAGAGAGAGAAAATTAAACATAAGAGCAAATGAACAATACTTACCTGGCAGGGGAGATACCATGATCACGAAGGTGGTTTTCCCAAGGCGAGGCTTATCCACTGTACTCCGGATGTGCTGACCCCTGTGATTTCCCCAAATGTGGGAAACTCGACTGCATAATTTGTGGTAGTGGGGGACTGCGTTCGCGCTTTCCCCCTAAAAAAGAAAAAAAAAAGAGCAAATGAACATAATAAAAATATATATAAAGTAAAATATGTATCAAAGCATAGGAAATATGGTTTATAATACATATTAACATACAAATTATGAAATAGAAGATTAAAATAAAAATAAAAAATCAGGGTGCCTGGGTGGTTCAGTGGGTTAAACATCTGCTTTCAATTCAGGTCATGATCCTGGGGTCCTGGGACGAAGTCCTGAGTCAGGCTCCCTGCTCAGTGGGGAGTCTGCTTCTCCCTCTCCTTCTGCCCCTCACCCCTGCTCATGCTCTCTCCCTCTCTGTCTCTCTCTATAAATAAGTGAATAAAATCTTTTTAAAAAATCAAAAAAGAACAGGGAAAAGATAAAAAAGATTAAATTAGGAAATGAGTAGTTCTATTAATAGTCAAAGAAATGCCAGCATATGGATAATGGGAATCTTTGGGGAAAAAATCAAAGGAAGAGTGCACTAAATGTCCTTGCATTTAATATTGTAAGTTGTACCTTATATTTAATGTTATAAATAGTAAATTAAGCAACTGACTTATAAGGAAAACTATATTGTTATCAAATTTTTCCACACTGGTGATTTATACCAAAAGAAAATTGAATAAGAACTCAAGAAATGAAAATGTTGGGCAGCCCGAATGGCTCAGCATTGAGTACCTGCCTTCAGTCCAGGGCGTGATCCTGGAGACCCAGGATCGAGTCCCACGTAGGGCTCCCTGCATGGAGCCTGCTTCTCCTTCTGCCTCCCATGAATAAATAAATAAAATCTTAAAAAAAAAAATGAAAATGTTACCCACAAATTTTACATCTAGCAAAACTGACTTTTTCACACAAAGTTTACAAACTGTTGTTGAAATGTATAAACTGAGGAAATATGGTTCCCTTTTCTGAGGAATCTAGTAGAGGGCAACCATTTAGACAATCAAGATAACAAGGGAGACATTGACATAAGAACTAGTGATGAATGTTAAATATAGTTGCTTGCAGAATTAATTCTAAATGAGAATTAAAGAGTATTTAAAAAAAAGAGTATAGTATACCCAGACCATGTGGATATACCACATCTCCATCAAGAATGGTGAGAAAGTGTGGGAAATATGGATAGATAGATAGATAGATAGATTGATAGATATTGATATAGCTCAGAAATATTTTTTGAGAGTTTTCAGTGGATGTGCTGACATTATTATTGTTATTCTAAAACTATGTGTAATGTGTGGGAAATGAGTAATTATGGAGTTTGCTAATTCTATGATTGCTGGTGGAATTAAAACCAGGATTCTGATTTATTGTGAGGAAGAAAGATGTAATACAAATAGTTAATTAATTTTTTTAAATTTTATTTCAATTCAATTTGCCAACATATAGTACAACACCCAGTGCTCATTCCATCAAGTGCCCTCCTCACCCAGTTACCCTACATCGCCCCCCACCTCCCCTTCTGCAACCCTTTGTTTCCCAGAGTTAGGAGTTTTTCATAGTTTGTCTCCCTGTCTAATTTTTCCCACTCAGTTCCCCTCCTTTCCCCTATAATCCCTTTCACATTTCTTATATTCCACACATGAGTGAAACCATATGATAATTGTCTTTCTCTGATTGACTTATTTTACTCAGCATAATACCCTCCAGTTCCATCCGCGTCATTGTAAATGGTAGGTATTCATACCAAATAGTTAATTTTTAAATTGTATAATACTAAACTTGAAATTGAAATTTAATTATGAAAATCAAGAGTATCTATCCTGAGAAAGATATATATATCTGAAATATGTATTTATAGTATATGCATATATATTGTATGTATATGTCTGTATATTGTATTGTGTATGTATACACATTTTTATATCTAGTTTCACCACCAAAGTTCAGATACAGCGATCATCTCAGGAAAAATTAGAATCTCACACTGAGCACCCAAGCTGTAGTCTTGAAATACCACTTACCATCAAAAGATACTAGGGCGGGGGATCCCTGGGTGGCTCAGTGGTTTGGCGCCTGCCTTGGCCCAGGGCGCCATCCTGGAGTCCAGGGATGAGTCCTGCGTCGGGCTCCCTGCATGGAGCCTGCTTTACCTCCTCCTGTGTCTCTGCCTCTCTCTCTGTGTCTCTCATGAATAAGTAAATAAAATCTTAAAAAAAAAAAAAAAAAGATACTAGGGCTGCTTGGAAAAATATCTGATGGAAGATCTGGGGCGGAAATGTTAAAATCAGAAAACTTTGTTATAAAAATTGGTGATGAAGCTATCAAAGATTACTTGGGTCTGGTCAAAAGGAGCCAATTTAAAGAAGTTCCCATGACTGGAGGGACAAGATAATTCATACTTTAATTAGGATAATTAAAATTCATTTCAATCCATCAGTATGTTCTCTTAAAAAACAGATAATTCAAGGGAAACAAGCATTTATCTTGAAACAAAGATAAATAAATAATAAATGAGAAGACTATCTCTTTATAATAATGTTTCAACTTTAAAAAAAAAGCAATAAATGATAGAATTGGAATGTCACTAGTTTTCGATCCCAAGGAATTAATGGATCTAGGCATGGAGTATCAACAGCTACCAACATCTCACACACACACACACACACACACACACACACACGGAAACCATGTGGCATAGGCCTAAGACTATATGCCTATATAGTCTTCTCAAAGGGATTGAACAGGAGGCATGTTAAACCTCGGGATTTCATGATACTCTACATAGAAAACCCAAAAGTCTCCACCCCAAGATTGCTAGAACTCATACAGCAATTCGGTAGCGTGGCAGGATACAAAATCAATGCCCAGAAGTCAGTGGCATTTCTATACACTAACAATGAGACTGAAGAAAGAGAAATTAAGGAGTCAATCCCATTTACAATTGCACCCAAAAGCATAAGATACCTAGGAATAAACCTAACCAAAGAGGTAAAGGATCTATACCCTCAAAACTATAGAACACTTCTGAAAGAAATTGAGGAAGACACAAAGAGATGGAAAAATATTCCATGCTCATAGATTGGCAGAATTAATATTGTGAAAATGTCAATGTTACCCAGGGCAATATACACGTTTAATGCAATCCCTATCAAAATACCATGGACTTTCTTCAGAGAGTTAGAACAAATTATTTTAAGATTTGTGTGGAATCAGAAAAGACCCCGAATAGCCAGGGGAATTTTAAAAAAAGAAAACCATATCTGGGGGCATCACAATGCCAGATTTCAGGTTGTACTACAAAGCTGTGGTCATCAAGACAGTGTGGTACTGGCACAAAAACAGACACATAGATCAATGGAACAGAATAGAGAACCCAGAAGTGGACCCTGAACTTTATGGTCAACTAATATTCGATAAAGGAGGAAAGACTATCCATTGGAAGAAAGACAGTCTCTTCAATAAACGGTGCTGGGAAAATTGGACATCCACATGCAGAAGAATGAAACTAGACCACTCTCTTGCACCAGACACAAAGATAAACTCAAAATGGATGAAAGATCTAAATGTGAGACAAGATTCCATCAAAATCCTAGAGGAGAACACAGGCAACACCCTTTTTGAACTCGGCCATAGTAACTTCTTGCAAGATACATCCATGAAGGCAAAAGAAACAAAAGCAAAAATGAACTATTGGGACTTCATCAAGATAAGAAGCTTTTGCACAGCAAAGGATACAGTCAACAAAACTCAAAGACAACCTACAGAATGGGAGAGATATTTGCAAATGACATATCAGATAAAGGGCTAGTTTCCAAGATCTATAAAGAACTTATTAAACTCAACACCAAAGAAACAAACAATCCAATCATGAAATGGGCAAAAGACATGAAGAGAAATCTCACAGAGGAAGACATAGTCATGGCCAACATGCATATGAGAAAATGCTCTGCATCACTTGCCATCAGGGAAATACAAATCAAAACCACAATGAGATACCACCTCACACCGGTGAGAATGGGGCAAATTAACAAGGCAGGAAACCAAAAATGTTGGAGAAGATGTGGAGAAAAGGGAACCCTCTTACACTGTTGGTGGGAATGTGAACTGGTGCAGCCACTCTGGAAAACTGTGTGGAGGTTCCTCAAAGAGTTAAAAATAGACCTGCCCTACGACCCAGCAATTGCACTATTGGGGATTTACCCCAAAGATACAGATGCAGTGAAATGCCGGGACACCTGCACCCCGATGTTTATAGCAGCAATGGCCACGATAGCCAAACTGTGGAAGGAGCCTCGGTGTCCATCGAAAGATGAATGGATAAAGAAGATGTGGTTTATGTATACAATGGAATATTACTCAGCTATTAGAAATGACAAATACCCACCATTTGCTTCAATGTGGATGGAACTGGAGGGTATTATGCTGAGTGAAGTAAGTCAGTCGGAGAAGGACAAACATTATATGTTCTCATTCATTTGGGGAATATAAATAATAGTGAAAGGGAATATAAGGGAAGGGGGAAGAAATGTGTGGGAAATATCAGAAAGGGAGACAGAACATAAAGACTGCTAACTCTGGGAAACGAACTAGGGGTGGTAGAAGGGGAGGAGGGCGGGGGGTGGGAGTGAATGGGTGACGGGCACTGGGGGTTATTCTGTATGTTAGTAACTTGAACACCAATAAAAAATTTAAAAAAAAAAACAAAAAAAACCTCGGGATTTACCTGTCCATTTGGAGAAAATAGAGGAACATAGAGATCTTTCAAATCCATCTGAAATCAGCGAATTCTAGCCTGTGTGAAATGCCATAGGTCAAATAGATTCTTCAACTATAAATCGTAAAGGCAAAGGAAAGGAGGGGAAACTTATAGACTAAAGGATTGAAAATCATACCAATTTTTTTTTTTTTTTTTTTTTTTAGATTTTATTTATTCATTCAGAGACACAGAGAGAGAGTGAGAGGCAGGGACACAGGCAGAGGGAGAAGCAGGCTCCATGCAGAGAGTCCGACGTGGGACTGGATCCAGGGTCTCCAGGATCATGCCCTGGGCTGCAGGCGGTGCTAAACTGGGGTGCCACTGGGGCTGCCCCCAAATTTTGTTTTGACGTTGGGCAAATCTACGATGCTTAGGGATATACACTCTGGTGATGAAACTAGAAAGAAACAAAAATGGCTATCAGGGAAGTTAAGACCGTGGATATTTTGTGGGGAGAGAGAAGGATGTAATTGGGACTGGAAGTCTTGGTGGCTGGCAAAATTCTTGGCCAGTGGTGGTTACGAAGTCTTCATCTTCATTATTTAAGTGTGCGCAATCTGTGTTCACCACCACAAAGTAAAGTGGATTTCTTCTCTTAGCACCGTCCTGTCTTCTCTCTCAATAAGCTATTCCTTGTAACACACAGGTGTATATCCTACCAGAGATTTTTCTGACCCTTCATATGTGTGCCAGACAGATAGAAGGATGGGCAGAAATACCTAGGCATATAGACACATATGTAGTAGTAACCATAAACATAAACTTATTGAAGTTTTTGTGTATTTATAGAAATGCAATCAGGGTATACCTATAACCCACTGACTACTTTTTCTCACTGAAAAAAATATGTCTGTGATATATTTTCCATTTCTACTTTAACTGCATCCTCTTGAATGGCTATGCAATATTTTTTAGAGTAGCCTAAAATTATTTAACGTGTTTATTAATTATTGTGTATTTACAAATATCTATAAAAATATGAAAGATATGAACAACAGTGGTACAATGAAGACTCATGTCCCCATCACCAAGTTTAAAAAGGAGCCAATAACTTTGAAATTGTCTGTATCTTAGATATTGTCTTATTCCTTTTCATAGGTTATTTTACAAATGAACTTGGTATTGTCAAAGTTTCTTGTTCTGTGTTCCTATCTTCAAGATTTTACTACATTTCTTTAAATATATTATAAATAGTTATTTTAGTCTGTGTCTGATAATTCCAATATCCAGTTTTGAGATCTGGAGATTATAGTGTCTAGTATTTCCATATGTCATGGCATCTTATCTTCTTGTACATTTTGTGATTTTTTTTTACATGAGTTTATAATTTTTGGATCTTTATTTATGGAAATCAGGTTGAAGCTTGGATTAGAGGTGAGTGTTTTTTTCCTAGTGAAAATTTGCATATGCTTTTGATATATGCCTGGCTGCACTAGTAATTGGGAACCATTTTCAAATGAATTCTCAACCTGAGGTTTTGAAGGCTACCACACAAAGGTGAAATTTCTCATCACTGGCTCTTCAGTGTCTACTTATGAGCGCATGGAACAAAGTAAAAAGTCAATACAAATAGCCAAGAGAGCTATATTTAACACTGTGGTAGGCACTTTAAAATGTGAGTTACAGGGATATGACTGTTTTTTGTTCTATTTATAATGCTGACAGCTTTCTTGTGTTTTATGTGTTATCTCATTTTATCCTCAAACTACTCTAGAAAGTCAATATTAGCAACATTCTATAGTTAAGGAAACTGAAGTTCATAAAATTCATCTTTTTCCTACAACACTCTCCATTTGTGCCTATTTTGCTGCCATGTGCCGCTACCATGGGGCCTGGCAGGGGTGCAACTGTCCGTCCTATTTCTCATTACTGCTTGCAGCCCATTTCTCCTTTCCTTTTGGAGTGCCTGATTTCAGGCTGATTTTCTGCTAGTTTTCCTGTCATCTAGAGTTTGCAAGGCTCTTCTTTTAGTTGTTAAATATCTTAGTACCCACCTCATTCCCTTTCTAACTTTATTATTATTCCATGTAACTATAACCTCCACTTTACTGGTGTGTTCAATACTTGGCCTCTCAAAATGCTCTTTCTCTTTTAGCTTCTTCTCTCCAATTCTTGCTCCTGTTGAAACATCCAATCCTTTGACTCAACCTATTCTTCACTGTCCCATCTGCCTTATCTTATTCTCAATTTTCTCTTTCCTCATGCAGGCCTCCATGATTAATCACTTTAATCATTCCCCTGTAGAGGCCCTTGACTCCTTTGCCTTCCTCTAGCGCTTTCACAAGGTGCCTGGCAAAGTGTCAAGCCTGATTAAGCTCGTCCTTCTGCTTACTCTGTGCTGCCCCTGGACATCCGAACACGCCTGAAGAAACAACAGACCATGCTAACCATTCTGCACTTCGAATTTATGGTCCCTGATCCTCAGCGGGCACTCAGGGGTGCGAAGCAGTCTTAGATTTTCGTAGTAGCCATACTTGCCTACTCATCAGAAGGACTGCTTCATATTTCCCTTCTTTCAAATATCATAAACCCTGTCGCTTTCTTCACTGACAGTAAAAGCTATTTTTGCTTCACTGATAACCTAGAAGCCACTAGGAGAGAAGTCTTCTTATGATCACATCTTTCAATCTCCGTTTACATATACTCATTGCTCATGAACCAGTTACACTTTTGCCAGCAAGCAGCAAAATACACTACTAAAATTGGTTTTCTTTTCTTTTAAGATTTTATTTATTTATTCATGAGAGACACACAGAGAGAGGCAGAGACACAGGCAGAGGGAGAAGCAGGCTCCCTGCAGGGAGCCTGACGTGGGACTCGATCCCGGGTCTCCAGGATCACACCCTGGGCTGAAGGTGGACACTCAACCACTGAGCCATCCAGGTGCCCCCTAAACTGGTTTTAAAATAGAATTTTAAACATCACTTTAGTTTTTTAAAAGACATTATTTATTCATGAGAGACAGAGAGAGAGAGGCAGAGACACAGGCAGAGGGAGAAGCAGGCTCCACGCAGGGAGCCCGACGGGGGACTCCATCCCGGGACTCTAGGATCAGACCCTGGGCTGAAGGAGGCGCTAAACTGCTGAGCCACCTGGGCTGCCCCAAAATATCACTCTAGAGAAAACCAGAGATATGTGGTTTCAAGGCTAATTGATTCTGTAGTTCAAAAACATTAGGGCTCTGGGTGGTTTCACTATGATCTTCTTGATTGTAAGATAGCTGTCACAATTCCAACATCATGGCCCAATATACCCGAACATAGATAGCAGGAGTTTTCCTTTGAATATCTCTTCTTTTTAATCAAGGAGGAGAAAAGTTCCCCATATCTTCAATAAACTCTCTCTGATGTCTCTTTGAGTATATTGGATCATGTACCTACCCCTAAACCAATTGTTACCCAAAGGAAATATGGTTGGTTAGTCTATTGAAGTGGGTCCATTGATTGTAGGCCTATCTTACCATAATTTGAATTATGTTAGAAAGGATGAGGAGGATACAGCAGTTTTGGAGACAACCTGCATTATGTATTGCTCCTTTGTATTTTTCTTTCCCCACTGTTACAGTGGATGGCCTGTCTCTATGCCTATTAAAGATCAGTCCCTCCATTTATGTACCGGATCCCATTTCCTCTTGTTGCATAAGGATGTTGTGTCAAATAACTTCTATTTCCTTTGCATCAACAATTTCTCTCTTTCTAATCAATTATTCCCATTAACTTACAAATGTGCTATAATATTTCTTAGCTGAAAAATTCCTCTTTGTGACCTGAAGTCCTCTCTCCAATTACATCGGAGAAACAAAAATTATTTAAAGCATTGTGTATAATTGTCTTGTTTTTATCTATTATCTCTAGTTCGATTAAATTATTGGTAACCTGTGTTGCATTTTAAGACTAATTAAAGTTATTATAATTATTGTTGTTGGGGAACCTGGGTGGCTCAGTGGTTGAGCATCTGCTTTTGGCTCAGGTCATGATCCCGAGGTTCTGGGATCGAGTTCCACATCGGCTCCCCGCAGGGAGTCTGCTTCCCTCTGCCTGTGTTTCTGCCTCTCTCTGTGTCTCTCATTAATAAATAAATAAAACCTTAAAAAATTATTATACTTTACCCTCACCACAAGTGCGCTCTTTCTCTCTCTCTCTCTTTTTTTCTTTTTGCTTATATCTCTGTCATTTTACAGTTGTATTCTTTATTTCAATTAATGCTAAGTAGAATAAGGAGGGCTGGGGAGTGAGAATTGAAGAATAAGAAGGAGATAATGAGGCTGTGGAAAATATCAGCAGAATGATTGGAAAAGCATGGAAATAGATGGAGTCAAGGGATGACATTCTTGTATGAGGGGCTGTCATGGCCAAAGCCTTTAGAGAGTGGTGATCCTTTATTAAAGCAAGGCAGAAGACAATTTACATCTTTGTGGACTCCAATTTGTCTAGTATCTTGTCTAGTAAATTCGTCTAGCAAAATGCTTTGCTTAAAAATAGGTACAAAATAGTTATTTGTGAATTTAAATTTAAATTTTTTTAAATTTTAAAATAATTTTTAAAATTAAATTTTTCACTCTGCAGAATATTTTCAGAAAGACTCACCAAGCATCACATGTAATTTGCAAAACCGCTTAGCAAATTAGGTTAAACAAGAATTGATTATCTTTGTTCTACTACGTGTTGATTTGGAGCCACTTAACCTCTGTGAACCCCAGTAAAATGGGTATAAAGGCCATCGTTAATAAGGCTTTAGCGAGGCTTGAATTAACTCAGCACCCAGCACATAGCAAGCATATCCGTGTGACGTGACCTGTTAATATTATTAACATTACCATTTTAAACATAGAGAAGCTGAGGTTCATAAAGGTTACAAGTACCCAACTGGAGCGTGATGAGTTCTTGACCAAATCCTGGTCCTTTCATTTCAATTCAATGATCTTTCTACTTTACCATCTTGTTGGATTCAGTGGATGATTTAGACATAAATTTGATTCCAGACAAACTTTTATTTCCTTTGGGAGAGTGATATTTGTCTTCTTTCCTGACAATGAGAATTAAAAAACTGATTAGCTATACCTCTGTTCCCTGGCTGCTGAGCAGCTGAATCAAATTTAAAGTGTAATCATAGCAATTATCTGCCTTTATTGCCTTTATCTTCATTGCCTTTATCCCTGTCTTATTTGTATTCTGCTTTTTCCTGGTAATTACTTTTTACATATATTTTCTTAGTAGCTGTTCTCCTGAATTTCGTAGAAGAATTACTCACCATTGCTGAACAAATAAATCTCGGCAACTACCATTGTTGGATGTTGCAACATAGAGTTGCCCACATGAGAAGTAGATGGATTGCAAGCCAAAGCCCACAGTTTGGAGCTTCCACCCTTGTGGCTCTTTATTTAGGGCTCATAATTTAAACCACTATTTGTTTTCCCTGCCTGTGATGTCTTAATATATGCAGGACGGTTCTTCCAATTGTCAGTTGCACAAGCCTCCTTTTGTTTCTCAGGCTCAGCTGCTCTGGGGAACAACAGTCTTTCTTTTGAAGTGCTCACACCAGAGTTCTTCAGAATCAACACATTTGCCACAGAGCCTCTACATATTTTCAACCTCGACCTCTTTTAAGTTGAGATATAATATACGTAATAGTGTGTAAAGTACATTACTCTTAGTTATGCAGCGTAACAATTATTTGTTCATGTTTACATTATTTTAACCACCACCCAGGCCAAGATCTAGAACATGTCTTGTATTCTATAAGATTCCTTTGTGCCCCTTCTTATCTACTCCACCACCTTCAAGAGGCAACCACTATTCTGGCTTCTAGTATCATCAGCTAGTTTTACCTGTTCTTGAACTTTCTCTAAATGAAATTATATAGAATGAACTCTTTTGTGTGTGTTTTTCTTCCACTCGATATATCTTTGAGATTCATCCATGTTTTTTCTTGTGCCTGTATTTGGTTAGTGTTGTTGTTTGCTATACCTGTAAATGGCTATATTTTGCTAATACAATAGGTCATTCTTTTTTATTGTTATGTCATATCCCATTGTATATATGGGATACAATGGGATGTATATATGGCATATATATATATATATGCCTATCAAAGAGGCATTTGAGTTGTATTAAGTGTGGAACTACCACGAGTAAAGCCATTTTGAACATTCTATATTGAGTTTAAATCCATCTAGGTATTTATGTGATTCAAAAGAGGCAAAATCATAGAACATAAGATATTTTAGTTTCCTTCATTACTCTTTTTCTTGCGAATATCCTCAATTTTTTATAAAAAATATGATAATGATAGAAGTTTTACAAAGAAGGAAAAATGAAACTAAAAGTCCCAAAATACCAGTTAGAAGGCTAGGATAGCCTAACTTGTTATTAAAAATGTTTCTCTCGGGGATCCCTGGGTGGCTCAGCGGTTTGGTGCCTGCCTTTGGCCTAGGACATGATCCTGGGGTCCCGGGATCATATAAAATAATATATAAAATATATTTTTAAAAAATACATTTAAAAAAATGTTTCTCTCTACCGTTTCTTTGTGATAACAAAACAAAACTTTTCGGTTTTTTATCCCCCTCCAAAAAAATTTTCGTTTTTACACATCATTCTAACCCTATTTACTTTGTACCCACAACAGGAAAGACTTGTTTTTCTGTGGCTATTGCCTACAGATTATTTTCCTCCTCAGTTCTAATTTATATTCCTTTCCCTTTAATACTGTGCTTTTATTTCTTTGCTTATCTGAGGTAGAAGCAAGGGAAACCCAGTGCTTTTTCTACTCTGATATAATCGGAAGCTCACTGGCAATGTCTCTCTACGTTTATATACTGCTTTCCCTGTGCTCACAAAGTATTCCCTTTTTTATCTTATGTAACCAGTAATATCTTATAGGAATGTTGATTTTAAAAGATCCTCCAGCTTTTCTTCATCCTTACAAAAGTTCTGAACCATTTTACATACAGACATACAATTTTTGTGTCATCTTATTCACCAATATTGTTGATAGATTGAAATATATTAAAAATTTCAGAATGGCTTTCTCCTTTATCTCATCTTTTTCTTATTATCTGTATGCTTCATTTCTTATCAACTTTTTACAGAGATCTGATTTCTTATTGGGTTCATCATTGCATTATCATTTCTTACTTATGTTAGAGCATGTTTTGAACTCTTATCTATATTTTTTCCAGGGATTCAAAATCTAAGTATACATTTCTCTGTTACAAATGAATGGAATAATATTACTGAAATAGAGGTAGGAAAGTATGGGCAAGTGTAACACACAGCTGACTTCTGGCTATGTTTCTACATGGCCTTTCTTCAAGGCACACACACACTAAACCACACCACACCACACCACACCAAAGGGAAAAAACGGAAAGGGAGAGAGGAATATTTTTTACTCTTATAAGGCCACTAATCTCATCATTAAGACCCCACCCTCATGACCCAATCTAATCTTAATTCCCTCTCAAAAGACATCTCCAAATACCATCACATTAAGAGTTAGGGCTTCAACAAATGAATTTGGGGGGGACCCAAACTGTCAGTCTGTAATATCCTCATTACTCTTATAGGAGAAAACACACTTTATCTCATTTTTTTTTCCCCTAAAAGCAGAGGACCTGGAAGGAAGTTCCTATAGTATCTAAGTCTCAAATCTAATCCAACCTTACCTATCCTGTGCATAAGCTATTTTGAATATCACCAGTGGTTGGAAATTTCAGCCTGGGGCAGCCCTGGTGGCCCAGCGGTTTGGCGCCGCCTGCAGCCTGGGGTGTGATCCTGGAGACCCGGGATCGAGTCCCACATCGGGCTCCCTGCATGGAGCCTGCTTCTCCCTCTGCCTGTGTCTCTGCCTCTCTCTCTGTCTATGAATAAATAAATAAAATCTTAAAAAATAAAATAAAACCTTTAAAAAAAAAAAAGAAATCTCAGCCTGATACAAAAACGTTTGCTGATCTTAAACACCTAGTGTTTCAAGTATCCATAGATGTAGAATAAATAATCCCTCAATTTGAGGGCTTTCAACAACAATAATTTCTCATTTCTTATAATTCTGTAGGTTAGGAATTTGGGTGAGAATTAGCAGGGCTGTTGCTCTAATCTACATATTGTCAATGGGGTCACTCACTCAATTACATTCATCTGGCGGCTGGGCTGGGCCTAAAAGTTTCAAGAAGGTTTCCTACCTGGCACTTTGATGCTTCCTCACATCAACTCTCTCTTTCCTGTGGTGTCTCATCCTTTGGGCTCTACATAGCCCTTTCTGCAGCAGGCTAATCTGGAATTACTTATAGCATGGTAGCTGCCTTTCAAGAGAAAAGACAGAGGCTACCAGGCATCTTAAAGTCTAGACTCAGAACAGACACATCATTGCTTCTTCTCATTTTACTTATTAAAACAAGACACGGGCAGCCCGGGTGGCTCAGTGGTTTAGCACCTGCCTTTGGCCCAGGGCGTGATCCTGGAGACCCGGGACCCGGGATCGAGGCCCATGTCGGGCTCCCTGCATGGAGCCTGCTTCTCCCTCTGCCTGTGTCTCTGCCTCTCTCTCTCTCTCTCTGTGTGTGTGTGTCTCTCATGAATAAATACATTTAAAAATAAATAAATAAAAAATAAAACAAGACAGAAGCCTAGTTTCAAAGGATGGGGTGGGGAGAAACAGAAATAGATCCTGTATCTTTGATTGCCAAAGTTGTAGGACTAGAGACACTCCAGCCACATTTCAAATCTCTTCACCATGTTCAAAACAAGCCAGGATAAAATCAGCCAGGATAATGTCTTCTCCTTTACCCTCTGCCAATCAGTATTCTTGGTTGTTTTCACTCCTATGTTCTCTCCACCCAGTCCAGAGACCTTTTGACTCAGGCTTTATGAATGCTAATCTTTATCCCTAATTCTGGCCCAACTGAATTACTATGTATATATATGTGTGTGTGTGTGTATATATATACACACACACACACATATATATACAGTATACCTTTTTTTAAAGCAGTTTTAAGTTCTTAACAACACTGAGCGGAAGGTACAGTGGTTGCCCATATACTTCTGCTCTTCACTCATGCATACCTTTCCCTATTAACAACATTCTCCACCAGAGTGCTACCTTTGTTACAACTGATGAACTTGCCTTTAAACATCATTATGTTTGGACCTAAAGTCCATAGTTTACATGAGGGCTCCCTCCTGATGTTGTACATTCTCAGGAATATATTTATATTATGTGTGTGTGTGTGTATAATTTATATCTTCCATTATAGTGTCAAATGGCCCAATGAATTTCTTAAATATAGTTTTTCATTCTTTTCATTGTCTGAGGTAGAAAATTCAATGTCATAAAAGGGGGTAGGGAGGAGTTGAACAGTGTGCTTCATATCATGTTAAGACACCTCTACTTGTCAGAAAGAGTCTCCACAGAATGAACTAAATAAAATCCAACTCTCTGTAAATATTATTAATTGTTCTTAGTTCTGTATATGCACTCTCTTTAAGTACTAAAGACAGCTACCATGCTTCCTCACAAGCTTTTGCCTACTGTTTGCACTACATGCTCCCTCTTCTGTCATTGTTTCCAAATCTTTCACTAGCCTGACAGCTCTCTTACATAGAAGCTACATTTGGCTGATATATCTTTTAATGGAAATACAGTTCATTTGGAGAGTCTGAGCAATATAAAACATTATCTGTGTCCTAGTTCTGGATACTATAAATCTATTGATAGTGTCGTCTTCTAATGAGCTTGTGAACAAACAAAATTAAGTTTTGTACACACTTTCTGTTCAGTCATCTTTCCCTCCTCCTAGAGTTCGTACACCCATCTTGTTGTGTATAAACCTGTTGTGTATAAATTTAGGTGCAGTATCTGGGGACATTTGGGGAAACTGTTGACAACGTACATTTATTTCATTCTATTCAGATAGAGCCCCACAACTACATTAACCATTATATATATAACCACATATATATCCCTTAATGTGGTTCCAATAAAGCTTCCAAATGAGAAAATCATAATTTTTTAATACCTGTAAGATTTACTCCTTCAGACGCATTATTCTCCCAAAACCCTGAATACTTTTAGGTAATAGCTGTAAGCGAGATGTGCAGATCTGGTTAAGTAAGGTCAAAAACTCTGCATGCCGTAAATTAAGAATGTTCCCATTCTTAATATTTTTTTCTACACATAATGGCATTTAGAAAAATGTCTTCAAATAGTTACTTGTCATAAAATCCTGAGGCAAGATTTTGTTATAGGTCTCAACTCCTATTATCGTGTTCCATCAAAATGTGCTGAAGGTTTATTCTTTTGTATTTTTTGTGAAATACTTCACACCTGAGATTCTTTATTCTAAAACCAACCCAAGTTTTTAATCCTACACACTAGGATACATTTATTTATTCGGTTAAAATGTCAGTTTCTTTTTTCTATAAAATTACTATCCATGACAACTCCTCTATTTTCTTCATTCACTCATTCAGCAAGTATGCTACATGGAAAGTATATACCAGGGAGCCAGGCAGACAAGTTCCGTGCTTCTGTAAAATGTACATTCTTATGGAATGCAATAAATAAATGAATGAATAAATATGTGCTATAATTCCAAATATATTTTCTATAAAGAAATGAAATAGAATTAGAATGAAAAAGAATTCAAAGCAAGGAGTGCATGGAGGGAAGAACTAATTCATAGGCAGTCAGGGAAGGGCTCTCTGAACCTGATATGGAGGTGTTTGAACAGAAACATGACTCCTGGACATGACTGCAATCTGAGGAGATGTATTGGCACAGCATTCTGGTTAGAGGCACAGAATATGCAAAGGCCTGAAGATGGGTCAAATAAGATGGGTCAAATTTGGCATGTTCTAGAAGCAGTGATAAAGTCATGGTAAGCAAAAGGGGTGGGTAGAGCTAAGGTGGAAGTCAGTGATGAAAGGCAGCTCATGAAGTGATTTGCATGCCATGCCACATTGTTTGGCTTTTAGTTTTAAATACAATAAAAACTAGCAGGCACTGCTGGAGTCACACATAAGAGTATGTCTCTGATCCATTTATCAGGCTACTTAGAAGGATGCAAGTTTTGATAGGATCTAGAGCCAAAGACAATTTTGTGACAAGTTTGGATTGTGGTACAAGCAGTCCTGTTGCTTGGTCCATGTGATCTGGCAAATTCCAGAGTTCTAGAAGTGTCTGTGGTAAATAAGGGCAATATGTTTGTTGAGTCTCAGGCAAGCTCCAGTAGAAGATTGTCCAAGCAGATTCTTTGGGTTCTGGAGCAAGGTCATACATTTTGCAGAAGATAAATCTTCACTGTTCAAAGAACATTTCCTGCTATGGTATTAGGCCCTGGGAGAGAGAGTGCTTTAAATGTCTATGCAACTGTCTAGTTTATTATGGTTCCATGATAAACTAGTCGGTTCATCCACTAAGATATAAGATCTGGCAGGAACAGCAACAATCCACTATACAAGAGAACTGCTACATTTGGGATCAATTCTAAGCAGATGGCTCAGAGCTCTGGGGCATCTGTTGTACCAATGACTCTCCCTCGATGTAATCACATATAGGGTTTCATGGGATGTTTATTGGGACCATCTGATGGAGGAGGAAAATCCTGGCTGGATTCCAAGGTGTATTGACCCATATGAAAATTGTACCTGAATGTTCATAGAACCATTATTCATTGTAGCCAAACAGTGGAAACAACCCAAAGGCCAGCAACTGATGAGTAGGGGGGAAAAAAAAGTAGTATACCTATAAATGGAATATTATTAAATCTTAAAAAGAAATTAAGTACTGATACAAGTTACAACATAGATAAACTTTAAAAATCATTATGCTGAGTAAAAGAAACCAGTCACAAAACCCACATATTTTACAATTCCATTTATATAAAGTGCCCAGGGTAGGCAAATCTATAGACACAGAGAGCAGATTAGTGATTGCCTAGGGCTGGAGGAGCTGGAGGTTTTGAGGATGATGGATAAGGGCTTTTCTTTTTGGGGTAATGAAAATGTTGTAAAATGGATTGTAATGATAAATGCACAGCTTCGAGAACATACTAAAAGCCTTGCATTGTATACTTTAAATGGGTGAATCGTATGGTACATACTTTATATCTCAAAAAAAGCTGTTTTGAAAAAAGATGGATTGACTTATAACGATACTGAAAGCTTAAAACAGATCACTTATATACTATGGCTCCAGGTCGTAGCAGTCCTGAAAGACAGTGGTAAGGGGGGCATCCTCTTAATTGGCAGAACTTTGAGCAGGAAACCTAGTTATCAATTCAGAAGGAAAAGAGAAGTGGTTGAAATTAAGGTATACACAGATTCCTAACCAGTTGAAAATAGTTTGGTTGAACGGTCAGGAACCCAGAAGGGAAAAGCCTTAAGAATCCAGTCAAATGAGATCTAGGAAAGAAGTATGTGGATGGATCTATAGGAAATGAGCACAAAATATGTAGATCTCTTTGTCTCACAGTAATGACCACCAGGAGCATCCACCATACTGGATAGTTGGTGGTAGGGTGTTTATGCCCTGAGATTGGCCAGCGTCTACCCTGAATCACCCCACTGCTTGCAATATAGATCTAAAATGGAAAGGCCCTGGGAAGAAAGATGGAACATATGAATGTGTCCAAGGCTGATATAACTACTGCTGCTGCTGAACACACAACCAGCCTCAGAGAAAAACTCCAAGACCCCATTCTTCCAGATTAAGAGTAAATTGGCACAAACTGTTTATATCAGACCATGTCTACCCATGGTGGGCCATCAATTTATGTTGTTTAGACGGATACATGTTATAGGTATGGGCTTCTCTTTCATGCCAACACTGACTCAACTAGCACTATTATTCAAAAGTTCAGAGAGTCTTTGATTTATCAAGATGGGAATCCAGTATAATACATTCTTGGACCAAGGAATCTACCTCTTTTTGAAAAAGGTGTGACAGTAGGCATATGGCAATAGTACCCAGTGCTTCTGCCTTATTCCATATCATGTAGAAGCTGGCAGACTGACAGTGCCCTGAAGTAGAAGTCTAAGATGGCTCTCCAAGACTCCAAGCCCCTGGTATGCACACACCTTCTCCCAGTTAGGCAACCAAGCACTGATCTAGGTCTTGCTGTAAAGAGATTTTGTATATGTAATTCATATTCCAAAAAATCAGTTGATTTTAAGATAGGGTGACTATCTGAGCAGAGTCAATCATGTGAGCCTTAAAGGCAATTTTCTCAGGCTGGTGACAGAAGGGGAAGTCAGACATGTAAAGTACCAGAACAATTTGATGTACTGTTCCTGCCCCTTGGCAAGGAATGTGAGCCCTGTTGACAAGCTGAATGTGGCACCGGATAACATTCAACAAGGAAACAGGGGATTTTAGTCCTAAAACCACAAGGAACTAAACTCTGCCAATGACCTGAATGAGTCTGGCAGTGGACTGTTCCCCCAGAGCCTCCACATAAGAACTCAGCCCAGGTAACACTTGGATTTCAGTCTGGTGAAACCCTGAACCTACAGAACCATGAGCTAATAAATGGGAATTGTCTGCAACTACTAGGTTCATCAAAACTTGTTAATCAGTTATAGAAAACTGATACAGATGGCCTCTGAGAGGATATCTAGAGATGCAAACCTTACGGAGGTAGGGCATTCTCTTTCAAGTTACAGTATATATTTTGAAACAGTGGCTAATATATGGTATTGTTCCCAACAAGTAGAATAATTGGGCCTTGGAACAGAGAAATAAAAGTAGGAATGAACTATCTCACTTCACTTTATACTATTTATACTTTATACTATTGTCATTTCCACAGCTTTAGGTTGTCTTGGACCAGAGTTCTTGGTTCAAGGCATGGGATGATGGGACTTCCATCAGATTCCACTAACCTAAATTCTGGTGGCCACCTGGTAGTTTACAGATGCCTCCTACCAGTAGACCTGCTGATAAAGAAAGAAATTACTAGCAAGAAGAATTGAGTCTGATTTTCTTTTTTTATATAAATGTTTTATTTATTTATTAATGAGAGACCGAGAGAAAGAGGCAGAGACATAGGCAGAGAGAGAAGCAGGCTCCATGCGAGGAGCCCAATGCAGGACTTGATCCCAGGACCCCGGGATCATGCCCTGAGCTGAAGGCAGACGGTCAACTGCTGAGCCACCCAGGCATCCTGAATCTGATTTGCATGAGAAGATACGGCTGCTTTTATATAATGGAGTTAGATATGCTTATGCCTGAAACGTAGGGGATTCACTGGGTCTTTTTTCTCTTATTCCTGGTAATAGCCACGATTTGGCAGTTGCAACAGCCGTAGCCTGACAGTGACCACAGGTTCAGGCCCCTAAGGATTGATGGTAATGATGACCCAGGAGGCTCTTCACCCAGTGGTTCTTAATGAATGTGGGGGTAGGCCCCCCAGCTCCTGCTCCAGGAATCTTTGGGAATATCTGGAAAAGACATTTTTGTGATCACAACTTGGGAAAAGGTGTGTTACTGGCATTAGTCAGTTAAGGCCTGGGCTTAACCTCCTACAATGGACAAAACATCCCCAGAGCAAAGAATTATCTGTCCCAAATATTAATAAGTGCTTGGGGCTGACTTAGAGCAACAGAAATGCAGACCAAAATAAAAAGGAATACGGAAGCAGTGATAGAGGAAGGAAATGATAATATATCGGTTTTAGCTTGGGATCAATTATGTTACTGTTGTATGTCTCTATGTACGGAAAGAATATAACAAGCCGTTTTCTTGGGATTAAGTAAGAGATGAATGGATAAGACTGATATAAAAGTTGCACTTGCCTTTAGCTCCCAGTGTTTCATCTCTAATTCTTTGGTGCTTAACATATCCGGGCACCCACGGGTGACTTCCCATCACCAATGTCTATGCTTCTTTGCCTGAATGCTCGTTCGCTCACTCTCTGTCCATCTAGCCTGCTCCACCAGAAAGAATAGTGCACCATAATGCCAGAGAATCAATGCCTACAGCATCCATCCTTAAAGGAACAGCCTCAGAAAATGAGTTGCTACTTGCTAGACCTGGAATCTTGGGCCTTCAGCAGGATACCTTGAAGGACATCTTATGGTCTACACTGGCTTTTGGAATTCCCTATGGAATTCACCCCCACTTGCTTATAGTGGCAGCTTGCTCGATAATGCACTATGTATGACTTCCTCGCTTTTTCTATCTTATATCCTCAGTCTCCTACTGGTATTTTTTTTTTTTTTTTTTGACATTACGTGTCCCATAAGCTCTTTGTATTTGGATCTTTATCTGCTTCATCTGCTTGATGAAGGAAGGTCTGCTTCCGAGGAAACCCAAAATGAGACAAACTTTTGGATATTTTTTTTTCCAGGAAATGACACTACCTGTTATTTTATTTATGTTTATTTTTTAAATTTTTAAAAAGATTTCTTTATTTGAGAGAGAGAGAGAGGAGAGGGGGAAGGGGCACGGAGAGGGAGAGAAGAATCTCAAGGCGACTTCTTGCTGAGCTTGGAGCATGAGGCAGGGCTGGGTCTCCTGAGCCTGAGATCACTGACCGGAGCCAAATTGAAGAGGCTTAACTGAGCCACTCAGGGGTCCCGTAGAAAGCCGTGATAGCTGCTTGGTGACAAATGGGCAGTTGGGAGGGTGAGCAATAGTGTCAGCAGGGGGACTGGATAGGAGGGGGCGCTTGCACCCAGGTAGCACGGGGTAGGCTGGAAGCGGCGGGTCACACGCGGACCTGGGGGGGGGGGGAGGCTCCGGCAGGAGTAACTGGATGCATCCTGGAAACCGGAGGCGGGCGGTGCTGGGGGGGCGAGCCGACAGCCGGGGCGCGGAGAAGAAAAAGGTCTTTTTTCGCTTGTGAGTGTGGATGCTGGAGAGACGGTGAAGGCAGCTCCGATGGGCCGCGCTCACCCCCGTTCCCGGCCCCGCTGTCCTCCGCGGCCCCCCGAGTCCCGCAGCGCCCCCTGCCCGGCGCCCTGGGGCGCCGCCTCCCTCGCGCCGCCCGCAGGACCCCAGGGCCCCACCCTCAGCCCCGGCCCGCGCAGGCCCCGAGCCTCCGCCGCAGGTCGCCGCGTCCTCTCCCTGACGGCCCCGCGCCCCAGCGCCTGCCCTGCGGCCCCAGCCCCGCCAACTGTCCCCCCGGCCGTCCCCCCCGACCGTCCCCCCACCCCGGCCGTCCCCCCGGCAGTCCCTCCAGACCGTCCCCCCCACCCCGGCCGTTCCCCCCGGCCGTCCCCCCACCCCGGCCGTCCCCCCCTAGCCGTCCCCCCCTAGCCGTCCCCCCCACCCCGGCCGTCCCCCCGGCCGTACCCCCCGACCGTCCCCCCCACCCCGACCGTCCCCCCACCCCGGCCGTCCCCCCCACCGTCCCCCACACCCCGGCCGCCCCCCCGGCCATACCCCCCGACCGTCCCCCCCACCCCGGCCGTCCCCCCCTAGCCGTCCCCCCCACCCCGGCCGTCCCCCCGGCCGTACCCCCCGACCGTCCCCCCCACCCCGACCGTCCCCCCACCCCGGCCGCCCCCCCTAGCCGTCCCCCCCCACCCCGGCCGTCCCCCCGGTCGTCCCCCCCACCCCGGCCGTCCCCCCCACCGTCCCCCACACCCCGGCCGCCCCCCCGGCCATACCCCCCGACCGTCCCCCCCACCCCGGCCGTCCCCCCCACCGTCCCCCACACCCTGGCCGCCCCCCCGGCCGTGCCCCCCGACCGTCCCCCCTACCCCGGCCGTCCCCCCGGCCGTACCCCCCGACCGTCCCCCCCACCCCGGCCGTCCCCCCCACCGTCCCCCACACCCTGGCCGCCCCCCCGGCCGTGCCCCCCGACCGTCCCCCCCACCTCGGCCGTCCCCCCCTAGCCGTCCCCCCACCCCGGCCGTGCCCCCCGACCGTCCCCCCCACCCCGGCCGTCCCCCCGGCCGTCCTCCCCGACCGTCCCCCCCACCCCGACCGTCCCCCCCTAGCCGTCCCCCCCACCCCGGCCGTCCCCCCGGCCGTGCCCCCCGACCGTCCCCCCCACCCCGGCCGTCCCCCCGGCCGTACCCCCCGACCGTCCCCCCCACCCCGACCGTCCCCCCGGCCGTCCCCCCACCTCGGCCGTCCCCCCCTAGCCGTCCCCCACACCCCGGCCGCCCCCCCTAGCCGTCCCCCCCACCCCGGCCGTTCCCCCCGGCCGTCCCCCCCACCCCGGCCTGCCCCCCCCCCCCCCCCGGGCTGAGGGTCTCAGCGAGGGGACCGCGACGCAGCAGCCCTCCCGGGTGTGCCCCTCCGGAGTCAGGGCCGCGGAGTCCACAGCAGGTGCCCTGACCTGTCGCCTACCCGGCTGCGGGCACAGACCCCCCAGACGTGCGGCCGAGTCAGCAGGCGGCCCGGGAGCCCCGCGGGTTCCTTACAAGGTGCAGAGGCCCCGAAGCCCGGCGCCGGGGCCGCCCCCGTGAGGAGCTGAGGGGCTGGGACCCGAGCACCCTGAGCGCAGCTCGAGCCCCTGGGTCAGAGGGGAGCGCCCCGCCTGGGGGTGACCACCCGCCCCCCTGCTCTGCCCAGCCCCTCTACCGGCTGGATGAGGCCCATCCACACCTGGGGGGCAATCCCCGTACTCAGCCCATTTCAAAGTTAATCTCCTCCAAAGCCAATCCTACACAAACACCCAGAACAATGTTGGCCAACTATCGGGGCGCTCCATGGCCCAGTCAAATTGACAGATAAAAATGACCATCATACCTCCATTTATTCACTTCTTTTAAGTTTTTAAGAATTTTATAGTTCTATTTCTGCGCTCAAGTTACACATTTCTACTTAATTATGAAATATTTTATACTTTGCTGTTTGTATGCAGGGGGTGACTTTCCAATATGCTTTCTAGCTAGTTATTGCTGGAATAAAAGGAAATTTTATTTCTATTTTCATTTTAAGCAATTATTTTTTCCTGAGGTTAATGAAAGAAGAGAATTATATATTTGGGGGGATAATCATTGCAGGTGTTTCCAACAGAGTACATATTAAAAGCCTACGCTAGCATAAATTGAACCTACCTATACCATCAAGAACAACCTACAACAACCTAACTATCTGGGCAAATGTCTGTATCATAATGTGTATTTACTGGGAAAAACTGGGAAAGGCAGAGTGGAGACTATTAAGACAAGAAATCTCACAGCAGACGTTGCTAAAAAAGGCAAGAACTGCTTAAAAATACTATTTATAGAGAATTACAAGTGTTATCGATGATGTGATCTGTAAAGGTATAAAAGAAATTTCATTTTTTCAGTATGGGAGTCTGGATAGGTCAATTTCGTCATCGAAAGAAGTTTGGAAACAAATGGAGTTTTTAATGGGACTTAAGTTTTTCAGGGAATGAGGTATGTAGCTGATAAAGGTCTTTATTTTGATTCAAATGGTTTATGCGGGGACTGTGATTAGCAGAAAATCAAAGCCTGGGGTTTCAGTTAAAGGCAGAGTTGATTGTTTGCTAACAGATTTCGATGTGAGTCAATGTTACTGACCATACCCTGTCGCATTTCTTCATTTCCACCAACGTCAGAATGAGGGAGTTAAATTGAGCTCACGCAGAATTTATATTCTACGTTCGGCAGAGGGGAATTTGCAATCTAAGGGCAACTTCGTAATGTGTTTTGGGAACCTATCTATGACTTTCTTTAGAACAGGGATAGGCCAACATTTTTTGTGAAGTGTCAGATAGTAAATATCTTAGGCTCTGTGGGCCCCACAGTCTCTGTCACAGTCCCTCATGGACTCTCTGTAGGACAAAACAGCCTTGGACAAGAGGGAACAAATGGCTGTGACTAGGTTCCAACACAACTCTGTTCACACAGCGGACGGCAGGCCAGATTTGGGCCATGGGTTGTAGTTTACCAAACCCCGCTTTACAAGATCAGAAGCAGAGACTGTAAAATCAATTTTCCAAGGAGAAACATTTTGGGGGGATTTCATTTAGCAGCTCCCACAATACGACGGGAGCCCAAGGGTTCCTGTGCAGGGAACCCTTCTACTCCATCCCCTTCTGGGGATCCTGTCGGGTGGCTACACCCTTTAGGCTTCAGAGTGACCATGCTGAGAAGCGGTGTAGGATTTCTAAGCCATGTTACTGATGGAAGTTGTTGAATCTTCTGATGGAATCCTTTAGTTCGTTTTTAAACACATTCAAGTGTGTTTTCATTATAATAAAAAGGTTCATATACTGGCCCGCACATCCTCATCCCCTTGCGAGGGCGGTTGCATCCCCTGTAGCTCCCGTTAATTAGGTGGCGGTATTTTTGGTTTTAAAGTTGCCCTTTCCGGATCGGCGGGTTGTGCTTTATCCGAGGGAAGCCCAGTCACAGGCTGCCCACTCTTCTAGAATGTAGTTGGTTGTTCTAGAATGTAGTGCTAAAACGGGACCGACCAGGGAGAGCAAACTGGGCCGCTCCCAGAGGTCAGGCGGGAAACGTGGGCCTGGAAAGGTCCCGCGGCGAGCACTGTCCCCGCGACCAGCTGCCTCCAGGCCCGGGGCGGGGGAGGGAGGGGAGGGGGCGCAGGGCCTCCGCCGGGGCGGGGGGCGCAGGGGCTCCGCTGTGCAGGGCTGGTTACATTGGGAGAGCCTCTGGGTTGGATGGTTGGTTGGTTGGTTGGTTGGTTGGTTGGTTGGTTGGTTGCAAGAGATGACAAGACATTGATATATATTTTTTCCTTTCGGTAAAGATTTCTCAATTTTTAAATGTTCAGAATTAATCATTGAAGATCTGCGGGGGGGGGCGGGGGGCGGCCAATGTACGCGCTTGAGACAAAACAGATCCGAATGCTTAAAATGAACTTTGAGCCATAATTTACAACTTCTGCGGCAGAGGGCAGGTTTCTTTTTGAAGAACTTCGATTTGAAAGACAAAGAGGCATACACAGGCTCTGTAAGAGGCAGAATAGGCGAAGATAATCGGACAGAAGACGAGACAGAGTCGGAGCTACGGCAAAATGAAGTCATCCATACCTAGAACATAGTCTGTGCCTAGTAAATATTTGCTTTTCAGATTGGATAAATTGAATAAATAAATCTTCCAGTTAAATATTTGAACTACCATAAAGTATGAGTAAGCAGAGTAGGTTGGCAGTAAATCAGTTGAGAGCAAAGCAGAAAAGACATACAAAGGAAAGTAGAAACTCAGATGAAGATTATTTAGACCATGAACGAGAAGGGGGAAGAATGTGGTCCCTCGAGTTCCTTTTTGCATTCTAGTTCTAGACCTTTGTCACCTATAAGCTCATAATCATGTCTTCTTATCCTTAGCTAGCCTGAGTAGACTTCTTTTCTGCTAATTAAGAGAATCTTAACCAAGCATATAACATCACTGAATAATCTAGTTGTTGCAGAGTCAGTGACTACAGGGACATGACGGTCAGTCTTACCTGTGGGGTCCCAAGGAAACTCACATACAAAATATATACAATTCCAAAATATAAGAATTGTTTTATCATTCAATGATGTTCATTGTTGTCAGTTAATTTGAGATTATAAAGGTCATTACCTATCATTCAAAGGCTCTGATACAATCTTTGCTGCAAGTGATTCTTTGAGCAATTGGAAAGTACTTTGGGATGCCTGGGTGGTTCCATGGTTGAGCACCTTCAGCTCAGGGCGTGATCCCAGGGTCCTGGGATCGAGTCCCACATCAGGCTCCCCAGAGGGAGCCTGCTCTCTCTCATCTATGTCTCTGCCTTTCTCTTTGTGTCTCTCGTGAATAAATAAATAAAATCTTTAAAAAAAAATTGGAAAGTAATTCAAAGAATAAAGTTCTAAAAAAGTTATAATTTAGTGAATGGGGTTTGGGTTGTATGCTATACAAAATAAATATAGTTTCTGGTAAACTGGGATCTTGAAGTTTTTCCCATTTAAAATTATACTTTTTTTTACATTGAAATTTCATAAATCGGAATCTTGCTTTTCAAAATTCATAAATGTTTGTTAAAGCCAATGAGTCTATGCTTCATGATATAAAAGAATAAAGTTTATCCACCTACCACATATATTTACATGATTATTTTAGTGCTCTCTTTGATGGCATATTAAAATATTTTAAATGAAAATCTTATGAACAAGTTTTAGATTTATGAAAACCAACCTATTAACTCTTAGGTTTGGATGGGTAATGAGGCCACTTGCCCACACAGCTTGAGGCAGTTTGGCCACTCCAAAATTTATTATTAGGTTAATCTGCTTTAAGTAACACATGTCCATTTTAGCCATGCCTCTTTTCAGAGTAGTGAACTTAGCAGGAGCATTGAATTTGCCTATTGTACTCAATAAAATTAAGCAATACGGACTGATCATTTCTACTGATCCTGGGGTAAGATAAAGGAATTTTAAAGATTTTAATCCTAGATTTTCTTTTCCATTTGGCAAATATCTAATGATATCTGAAAACAACATGCTACTTTAGGTATGGCTTCAATAGCTGGATTCAAAAAAAGGTAAAATAACACATGGAGAATTTATTGACGTGACAAGGAAAAATATTATAATTAATTATCTAAACCATTTTGCAGTATTTCTGAACTTAAAGTCCATATATTACTCATAATTTGTGGCTTCATTGGATGCTGAACTTTCCTGAACTGTTTTGGAGTATTTATTATTTTTTTTATCATTGATAAATTTATTTTTTATCATTGGTAACATTAGACCCTAGAAAATCTGGGCCTATGCTAGACTGCCTCTCTTTTATAAACCACTAATGAAGTCATTGTGGTTCATGAACTAAAAAATAATTTCAAAATGGGGAGTAAACAAAACACTATCTTAAATGTTCTGGTAAATATACTGTAACAATCATGACAAAAGAACATTATAACCAGTTAAATGACCACCAGAGGATGACAAAATAATGGGGAGAACCTAACTTAAAACATTTCTTTTAGAAAGTGGTGGGAGGGGATCCCTGGGTGGCGCAGCGGTTTGGCGCCTGCCTTTGGCCCAGGGCGCGATCCTGGAGACCCGGGATCGAATCCCACGTTGGGCTCCCGGTGCATGGAGCCTGCTTCTGTCTCTGCCTCTCTCTCTCTGTGTGTCTGTGACTATCATAAATAAAAATTAAAAGAAAAAAAAGAAAGTGGTGGGAATTGGGACGCCTGGGTGGCTCAATGTTTGAGCGTCTGCCTTTGGCTCAGAGTGTGATCCTGATCCAGGGATCGAGTCCCACATCGGGCTACCTGTGAGGAGCCTGCTTTTCCTTCTATGTCTCTGTGTCTCCCATGAATTAAAAAAAAAAAAAAAAAAGGAAGTGGTGGGAATCAAGAACAGGGGAAGGTTCTCCTGGTAGGTGATTATACTTATTTTCTCTACTGCCAGTTAATGTTATTGGCACATAGTAGCTATTATTTGTTTATTTTTAAAGATTTATTTATTTATTAGAAAGAGAGGAAGAGTGTGTCTTTGAGAGCAGGGGAAGGAGCAGAAGGAGACAGAGAAGGGAGAGAATCTCAGACAGACTCCCTGCTGAGCATGGAACTCCATGTGAGGCTCTATCTCAGGAGCCTGAGATGAGGGCCTGAGCTGAGACCAAGAGTTGGATGCTTACCAAACTAAGCCACCATGTGCCCCTCTATTAGTTGCTTATCAACTTGCATTTTTCTATGTAAATTTGCCCCAATACATTGAGGAACTTTGATTATAAATGGAAAAATAAACACACAAATGAACAAATAATTTAATATAAATCCACTGGCAATAGCATTTCATTGAACTGTTCTGGATAGATTATTTTTCTGAATTTTTGAAATGTTTGGTACTGTGTTGTTATTATCCTAAGAGTAAAAAAAATATTATTTTTTATTTTTATTTTTTTAAAGATTTTATGTATTTATTTATGAGAGAGAGGCAGAGACATAGGGAGAGAAAAGCAGGCTCCCTGTGGGGAGCCTGATGCAGGACTCCATCCAAGGACCTCGGAATCATGGTCATGACCTGAGCCAAAGACAGATGCTCTACCACTGAGCCACCCAGGTACCCCTATCCTAGTTTTCTTACACGTAAATTTACTTTTACAATAGAAACTACATTTTAAGGAACAAAAATAGGAATAAACAATATTATGTGAGAATGATTGGCCTTGAGAACATATTTGTGAATTGGGTCATTCTATATAATTTGTGTACTAAAACAACAGCTTTCCTAGCAGCAATAATCTGATCACCATGTTGAAAAGGAGAAAATGTTAACTAATGAAACACAAAATTCTAAGCTCCCAGTTAAAGATATGGTTTCTGTATGCATCAAGATCCAAACAGGAAGAAAATAAAAATTAAAAAAAAATGGTGCATGCAATAGGGTAATTTGAGGAATGCTTACTTAATAAAAGGCAGCGCCACAGGTAAACCATAGGTATAATGAAATATCCTGAGGCTCTGTAACAATTGCTTTAACAGCGATGTCTTGAAGACTGACTGGCAGAAAATACAACCTTAAACAAGAAATAGAGTCAGCCCAGAATTACCCTGGAAGAAGCAGTGGGGGGACTATATACCCTGACCTCACTCTCCTGCTTCCCTCTAAGCTGTTGATAGTGTTGCCCATTGGATGAAGTCAACCGGACGCCCGGTGCAGAGTTCATCTCACCGCCCTGAGATCCCTGAGATCGTGACCTGAGCAAAAATCAAGTCTGCTCCTCAAACACCCGAGCCACCCAGGTGCCCCGCGGGCCATAGCACAGGATGCAGAAGGACGGAGAATGCAATTCAAAAGGTAAATAAAGGTATTCAGTATAGATTCTGATCTTAGATTTTCTCAAGACTTCTTTTGTGTGTAACCTTGGAAACTTAACCTTTCTACATCTGATAATTCTTATTTTTTATTTTTTTTTTAAAGATTTTGTTGTGCCCAAGATCTCGAATCCGAGAAACCACCGAGGGGCCCGGCCCCGATGCAACCACACGAGGGTTGATTTACAAGCTCGAGCGTGGGTCCAAGTGCACCCGACAGAGCGGAGCAGGGACTGGGACCCCGAGGGGGGTTTCAGCTTAGTTTTAAGGGATAGTCTCGGGGACCTCCAGAAGGGCTGGAGCAATTCCTCAAGTTCTGTTTACATTTTGATATGGGGCATTCAAGGGCATTGAGCTCTGTTCTCATTCTAATAGGGGCTTCCAGCCCTTGGCTTGGGCTCAGTTTTGATTCTATTGTGGGGCTTTCTAGGACATTAAGCTGTAAACTTTTGTTTTTTTCCTGTAACTGAAGTAATGTAAATTTCAGCTCTTCTTCACAGGGGTCTGGGATGCCTGGACGTGTGCTAACGCTGAACTTAAAGTGGAATGGCCTTAATTTTCTCGGCCTCCACAGATTTTACTTATTTATTCATGAGAGGCAGAGAGAGGCAGAGACACAGGCAGAGGGAGAAGCAGGCTCCATGCGGGAGCCCGACGTGAGGCTCGATCCTGGGACTTCGGGATCAGGCCCGGAGCCGAAGGCAGAAGCTCAGCCACTGAGCCACTCAGGCCTCCGGATAATTCTTATCTTTAAAATAAGATCCCTTACAATTCTAAACTGGCCATGATTCTCTGAAAACAACTTCAGAATCAGAAAACAACTTCAACTGTCCTTAAATGTGCAGGGCTTTATACTACTAAATGAAATGTATTTTAAAGTCTCATAACAATTTAAAGGTTTACTTTCAATTACTTCTAATTTTTAGGTGGTTTTATGACACTATTACTTACTCTTGGCAATTAACCTTTTAAGTACAAAGGCTCTACAGTAAAAACTTTAGCTATTTAATATTTTCCTTCCTATGAAATAATTCTTTTGAGCCTCTCTGCTATAATTCATTTTGTTTTATACATGAAAATTTTGACCTTTAAAATATATATAGGGCAGCTCTGGTGGCTCAGTGGTTTAGCGCTGCCTTCAGCCCAGGGCCTGATCCTGGAGATCCAGGATCGAGTCCCACGTCGGGCTCCCTGCATGGAGCCTGCTTCTCCCTCTGCCTGTGTCTCTGCCTCTCTCTGTGTGTCTCTCATGAATAAATAAATAAAATCTTAAAAAAATAAAAATAAATAAAATAAAATAAAATATATATAGATATTTAATTTAAAATAATCTGTTCTTTTGTAATATTAAAACATAAAATACCAGCATAATTCTAATTTATTTCTAGATACTTTTACTTAGCATGGGAAATTGTTTTCAAAAAATATGAATAATATTTATTGAGTCAAGATTTATTTTTATTTTTATTTTTGAGTCAAGGAGATTTTGAATTAGATATTTATACATATTTCATTTAAATTTGCACACTCCTCATATTATATAAATATTAGAGACTGATTTTACAGAAGAGGAAACTGAGGAGTAGAAAATATGAAGTCCTAGGTTACATAGGTAATAAATGGTCAGGTCAGGATTTGAGCACATATCTATCTCATCCCAAACTGAGACATTTCCTGAAATATACAACATGGTATTTATACTCTCCCCCACTTTCTCTAATAATTTTTTACTACACAGTAATCGCCTGTGTTTTGAGAAAATCACATGAGCATCTGTGTTATGGTTAGATTTCAAGTTTGAAGCAGAACATCTGTAAATACAGAATTCTAATGAGGTTCTTGTTTAGTAAGTGGTCTGTGTCTATAACAATGTATTTTTGAGATCTAGAAAGTTGAAGTTAACACTCATAACAAAGTACACAAAAGATGGTGTTTACATTTATGATTTTCATTGTTGACATGTTTCAGGTTTAAAATTTAAGCTTGTTGATTCAAGGGAAGACAAATGAGGCAAGAATTGAAATCTTAGGGGATGTGCTTTCCTACACAAAAGAAAATACAGCAGATGTGGAAAAAGAGAGTGGAGATTTCGAGAGATTCTATTTCCAATAATGGTAAAATAGCTAGCTGTGGCACAACTTTGTCACTGGGAACAACCAGAAAAGATGGAAAAAAAAAAGCCCCAAATCTGACCTACAACATCAGAGAACTAGCAAGGTGGCCATGGTGAGAAGGAAGGGAAGTAAATAGAAATAAGCCTGACGTTCCTTATCCCTTTTCCTTTTAAAATTATTTGCCAATTCATATCATGCATAGCTAAAGGGCCAATAAGTTTTTTAAAAAGGAGCACTTAATGGATAAGGAACTGAGCAGATTTTTGACAGTCTTAGGGGCTGGTGAGACAAATATTGGAAATCAGGTAGTATCAAAGCGCAGATGTCCTAGAAAATACTCAAGATATACATTTAGGAACCTAGAACTATCACAACCTAAGAGGACGTGTAAACTGGAAATATACTCACTCTCACAAAGGACTGAAAAACAACTTCAAACCAACTTGATCCTAAACCAAATAGTCATCTTTTCTTACTCAGACTGCTTGCCATGAAGCAGAAATATGTATTTTATTTGTTTTGTTTTTCTGGAGAGATATTATATTAGCCAGAACCTCAGTTAATCTTGCATTTTTTTTAATATTAAAGACTGGCATATAATGAAAAATAAAAATATCAAGAATTCCAAAAGAAGGGCAAATGACAAAAAATATTTAAAAAAAAAGAAAAACATGGGATCCCTGGGTGGCACAGCGGTTTAGCGCCTGCCTTTGGGCCAGGGATAAATAAATAAAAATTAAAAAAAATTAAAAAATAGAAAAACAGTGTACCAGGTAATCCAAATATTGGAATAACCATACATGGACTTTAAATAACTGAGATTAGTGCCTGGATGACACACTCAGTTAAGCATTTGACTCTTTGTTTTGGTTCAGGTATTGAACTCAGGGTGGTAAGATCAAGCTCTGCATTAGAGTCTGCTTAGGACTCTCTCTCTCTCTCCCCCTCTGCCCCTACCCTCTGCTCGCTCGCTCTCTCTCTCTCTCTCTCTCTCTGAAATAAATAAATCTTTTTTTTTTAAATTTTTTTTATTTATTTATGATAGTCACACAGAGAGAGAGAGAGAGAAAGGCAGAGACACAGGCAGAGGGAGAAGCAGGCTCCATGCACCGGGAGCCCGATGTGGGATTCGATCCCAGGTCTCCAGGATCGTGCCCTGGGCCAAAGGCAGGTGCCAAACTGCTGCGCCACCCAGGGATCCCCTGAAATAAATAAATCTTTAAAAAAATAAAATAATTTAGATTAAAATGTCCAAGAAAATATATGACAGAATTGAAAAAGTCACCAAGAACTGAAATATATAAAATAGAATATATTGAACATTCTGGAACTGAAACAAAAATGAATAGCTTTAATTAAGGTTTTCATACATGTATTTAAGCATACATGTATGAAATGCATATTAAGCATAGTGGAAAAGATGATTAGTGAACTGGAAAATATGTCAATAGGAAATAGCTATATTGAAGCTTAGAGTAAAAAGGATGGAAAATATATAAAAAGGGTTTATGAGACATGATAAAAAGACAAAAATTTGGTATTTTAGGGGTCTTCAGAAGGAGAGGAAAGAGAATGGGCAAAATAAATTTTGAATAAATAGTGGTGAATATTTTCCAAAATTCTCAATAGATATTGCTATGGTTAATCTTGTGTGTCAACTTGACTAGGTTCCAGAGTTCCCCAAAATAGCCAATAATTAAAGTCAAATTGTATTCTGGATGTGTATCTGTAAGGGCATTCCTGGAGGTTATTAACATTTGAGTCAGTAGACTGAGTAAAGCAGATTGTCTCTCTAATGTAGGCAATCAATTAACGGCCTGAATAGAGCAAAAATGCTTAGTAAGAGGGATCTTCTGCCTGACTGCTTGAGCTAGAACCTTGGTCTTTTCTGGTTTTTAGACTGGGACTGAAACATTGGTTCTTTTTGGGTCTTGAATTGGCCAGCTTTCAGACTAGAACTTACACTACCAGTTCCCCTAGTTCTTGGGCCTTTGAACTTAGAGTGGAACTATACATTGTCTTTCCTGGGTCTCAGCTTGCCAACTACAAATCCTTGGACTACTCAGCCTTCAAATCACTACATGAGTCAAATCTATCACACACACACACACACACACATGCACACCCCGTGCATGCACAATACATACATCTTATTTGTTCTGTAGAATTCTTATTAATACAGATATTAAGCCACAAATCCAAGAAATTTCATTAAAACCCATTCAGGATAAATATAGAATATCATACTTGTACACCTCACTGTCAAATGATTATAAACCAAACACAAATCTTCAAAGCAGCCAGGGTGAAAGCATACTATTATCAAAGAAGAAACAAGATGGAGAACTGATTTTTCAACGGAAATAAATGAAAAGATAAAAGTGAAATGATATCTTTAAAGTACTGAGAAGAGGGAAGCCCAGGTGGCTCAGTGGTTTAGCGTTGTCGTTAGCCCAGGGTGTGATCCTGGAGACCAAGGATTGAGTCCCACGTTGGGCTCCTTGCATGGAGTCTGCTTTTCCCTCTAACTGTGTCTCTGCCTCTTTCTCTCTGTGTGTCTTTCATGAATAAATAAAATCTTAAAAAAAATAAAGTACTGAGAAGAATCATCAACCTACAGTTCTATATCCAGTAAAAACACCCTTCAAGAATAAAGGCAAAGTAAGTAAAGTCTCTGGACTAACAACACTTTAGAAAGTTTTTTTTTTCAACAAATAGGAACTAAAAAATACTAAAGAAAGTTCTTCAAACAGAAGCAAAATGATCCTTGTGAAAACATAGGACTACAGCAGTAAATTATGATGTATAAAAAAGATAAACACATGGAGAAATGTATAATTAACAAGTGAGTGAGAGTTTTAAAAATGAGGAAAATAACTGATTAATCAAAAAAGGAAAATGAAGGGATTACTAGAAAACATCTGTAGGGTGTTAGATTTAAAATTAAGCAAAAAATACATTAAATGCAAATATTTTAAATAATTTCATTTGAAGATCATGATAATTTTCATAACAAATTAATTCACAATTTTTATACAGAAATAAAACAAACACATATTAAAGAGTTTATTTAACTCATAATCATGAGTAAACCTGGCATATATTATAGCCAATTGAAAAGAGAAACCCTAAGAACAGGTACATTTATAAATCAGGAATAATGAAATGAATATGTATACATGGACAAACTTTTTTTCCATAGGATAGGAGGGAACGCAATTGAATTTCCACCAAACCAGACATAATTTGCATATCTACAAATTTATAGGCTCAAAGATAATGAAGGGTTAGAATGATATAACATGGGTAGGTGTCCACGTTATGGCACTTTTCTCCTCAATAAAGACTTCTAGAATGAAAATAAAAACAAAACACAATTCATGCTCTTTGTAAGAGAAACATCTTAAATACAAGGATTCATGAAAGTTTAAAGTAGAGAATAGGAAAATATAATACATTTAAAAACTAATGAAAAATTCAGTGTAGTCAAATAATCATCAAAGATTTCATGATAAATCACATATTTCACAATGATAAAGGGATCCATTGGGATAGATTATTTATATTGCAATTATACATTTTAATGCATCTATTACTGCTTTCTCCTCAAATTGTATAGAAAAAATGGACAGATTTGAGTAAATAGACAAATATATAAGCATCATGAACTATTTTTTTTCATAAACTATTTTGAACACAAATTTTTAATAACTCATACAAGCAGGCAAAAAAATCAGTAATATAGAAGATTTGAATATCATCTTTAACAAGTATATGTGCTCTTATACATACACAACACACATAATATTGCACTCTAAAGTGAACAAGAAGTACATATGGAGTGTATACTAAAATCTCAACGAATTCCAGAAGAATGAAATCATACAGAATATGTTTTCTGATCATAGTGGAAATAAGCTGAAGATCAATGGCAAAAAGAACATGAGAATTCCTAGGTATTTGGAAATACAAGCAGGATACTTTTAAATAATCCAAGGGTAAAGACGTAATTATAATGAAAATTAGAAAATATTTTTAGCTAAGTGGTAATGAAAATAAGATACATGTCAAATTAGTGTTATCCAGTTAAACCAGCACTTATAGTAAAATGTATAGTATGCCTTAAGTTTGTTTCTCACAGAAGCACTTCTTAAATCAAGAATTTATTGGGAAATGCTCCAGAGATAAACTGATTAGGTAGTGGAGAAATCGGGTTGCTAAAATGTAAAAACCCAAGAAATGTGTGATTTCACCTAAAGACTCAGCCTGTCTGATCCTGTGGAGACCTCCCAAGGTAAAAGTGCACCTCATTGTGAGTCTTTTCTAGGAGCAAGAGAGCTAGCTTTTCAACCTCTGAATCAGTGTGTAACTGACTGTGGTCTGTTCCAGGAAGATGTAAATTCCTAGGTACTTCAAATTCTCCAAATAATCAAGGCTGCTCAAGTAATCCAAAGGCAATTTTCTGAGAAAGGTCTCAATGACAAGTCAGAAACTAGGTGATTTGGAGGCACTGATACAAGATAGCTGAGGAAATCTATTTAAATTCCCAGGCACTTAGAAATCTCCATATAGGTGAGGTAGTTTCAGTACCTGATGGTAATTCTCTGAAGAAGGTTATAGTACACATTAATAGCGACAAAGAACATAGAAACAGGGAGAAAAGGGCACAGCACTGGGGGTTACAAGAGGGTTTCAGCAAGTCTTCATGATGTCCATTATTGTTTTAAGCTGAAATTTAATCTTTAAGATTCCATCTCAAGAAGCCAGAAAAGTAAAAGAATGTTAAATACAAACAATGCAGAAATACAAAAATAATAAATATGAGAGTAGAAATTAATGACTAGAAGGCAAATATAAAACAGAGAAAACCAAAAAAGCCAAATGTTTCTTCTTAGAAAATACTAATGAAATTAATCTGGTAATATCTATCAAAATGTTAAAAGACACACAAAGTACCAAAATTAGGAATTTTAGAAAGGGTGAAAACCGCCACAGATCTTATGGGTAATAAAAACATATATTTCTTATATGAGAAAATAATGAAAAAATAATTATGCCATAAATATGAAAACTTAGGGAAATAAATTCTTAGGTCAAAAATAAACTAACCCCATGTGGAAATAATATGCAATAGAAAATAGGAGGTTTTTATAGTTACTGAAGTAATTGAATCTGTACTTCAAAACCTTTCCAAATAAATTGTAGGCCCAGATGGTTTAATTGGTAAATTCCACAATATATGTAAGGAAGATATTGTACTAAGATTACTAAGATGAAAACTCTTTCAGAGAGAATAGGAAAATTTATTTTCCAAGGCTAGCAAATCTTGACCCCAAAACCTGACCAGAACAGTATAAGAAAAGAAAATTACAGGTTCTCTCATATTAGTTTAGCTGTAATAATATTTAAATATAATATTAACAATCAAAGCCAATTAAACATGAAGGAATGCTATGTCAGAGCAAATTGGATATATTCCAGGAATGTATGATCCTTTTAACATTCAACAGTCAATGTAATTCACCACACTAACATACTAAGAAAGTAAAGACTATATTATCATCTCAATAGAGAAAAAGTATTTGAGAAAAGTTAAAATTCATTCATGATAAAACTAGGAATAGAAGAAACTAACTTAAACTGAAAAAGAGCATCACAGAATTATACAAAAAAAATCATAATAGTGAAATATCTAAAGCTTTCCCTTAGAGAATAGGAATAAGACTACAATGTCTGCTCTTAAACCTCAATAATGACCTGAATCTAATATTGTATTCTCACTGAGCAGTGAAATGACATAGGAAAAGGGAATACAAATAAAAATATTTGAATTCTGCTTCTAGCAAAATATATCAAACAATAGTTTTCAGGCAATCGTAAACCGTGATCTCTGAGAAAGGAGAAACTAACAAGGTGAGTCCCACCATTGCCACAGTTTATGACTTTAAGAATGCTGGGAGGGGTAGCCCTGGCAGATCACAGCAGTCTACCTGAGTTGAAGGAGCAGAACTGGGAGGTCAGGGAGGCAGAGGTTAAGTTTACAAGGTAAAGATCTGGAGAGGACAGAGCTTCACAGAGAACTCTAGAGATCAGCAATGGCCTCTTGAATATTCAGCAGAAAATTGATGAGTATATGTGAATAAGAAACTACCTGAGGCCAGCCCCAGCAGAGAGAGCATATCCTTGGAGTTAACGGAGGTCTGAGAATAGTTTCTGTTCCTACTAGTAGGATACAGATAGAATAATCAGAAAGGTATCATCTCAGTGATGGTGGAAAAAAAGCCCTAAGTAAAAGCTGCCTGGTCCTGCCTAACAAAGCTCAAAACCTAGCCTTAAACAAATCAAACCATTTACCGAAGGAATGAGCTGTTTTTTCAGAACAAAGCCTGTAGATATTTATAGAAATACAAACATTTCCAGCAGTCTGAAAATTCGCTGTGTTTGTCAACCAACCAAAAATTACCAGGAAAGAAGCAGGAAAATATGGTTCAGAAGGTGGCAAAAAAAATCAGCCAGTAGGAACAGATGTGGAAAACACATGTATGGTAATTAGTAGACACGGGCACTGAAAAAATTCCTGAGATGAGAAATGTGTAGGATGAGATTAAATGCAGATAAGACATTGTAGAAGAAAGGTTAGTAAACTTGTAGAATAATAACCAAAACTGAATTAATGATACAGGAGATATTAAAAAAAGAAGAAAAAGAAAAAGAAAGAACATTAGGATCTGTGGGACATTTTCAAGAAGCCTTGGTATAACTAGAGACCCTAATTAAGTTTGGAGAGAAGTAATAGAGAAAATGTTAATGACAGATTAACCAAATTTTATGGAAACTACACACTCATAGTTCTAAGAATCTCAACAATCCCAAGCATAAGAAACAAGAAAACCACCTGTGGATTATCATAATTGAATTACTTAAAATAACTAATAAAGAAAATCTGAGAATTAGCAAGAGAAACAAGACATAATTTTTAGAAGATAAAAATGAGAATATAATTCTTGGAAAAAATTCAAACTGTAAGAGAGTGCCGCAGTACCTTTAAAATACTGAAAGAAAAACACAATCTCGAAATCTATATCCTCATCATATATAAGGAAGCGTATCTTTGAAAGTAGCTAAAATAAGGAATATTAAGGACAGAATAGGTGAAAGAATTGGTTGCCAGCACATCTCCACTATAGCAAAAGGCAATGAAATTCTTTAAGCAGAAGGAAAATGATGCCAGGTAAAAATCTGCATCTACACAAATGAATGAGAAGCATCAAATTTGTGAATACCTAGATAAATATAAAATACCATTTTTCTTAGTTTAAAAATCTATTTTTAAGATAAGGAATTATTTAAAGCAAAAGTAATAACAATACCTTGGGACATTTTAACATATGAAGAAATAAAATGTATGACAAGAATAGTACAAAGGATAGAAGAGGGGAAATGAAGCACATTGTTGTAAAGGTCTCTACTCCATGTGAAGTGATCTAATATTATTTGAAGTTGGACTGTGATAACTTAAAGAGGTACACTGTTAACCTTAAGCCATTTGCCAAAACAATACCACAAAGAGTTATAACTAGTAATAATAAAACAAAGAAAGCTATGATGGAATCATAAATTTACTCAGTCTAAAAAGAGGCAGAAATAGAGGAAAAAGGAAATAATATATGGAATAAGTGGAAAACAAAAAGCAAGATGGTAGATTTAAATCCAGCCATATCAACAGTCATATAAAATGTCAGTGATCTAAGCACAATGAAAAGGCAGAGATTGACAAATTGAGTAAATTAAAACAAATAACAACAAAAGACCCAAGCATTTACTGCCTTCATAAAAGACACTTTAAGGGATCCCTGGGTGGCTCAGCGGTTGAGCCCCTGCCTTCGGCCCAGGGCCTGATCCTGGAGTCCCGGGATCGAGTCCCACATCGGGCTCCCGGTACATGGAGCCTGCTTCTCCCTCATAAATAAATAAAATCTTAAGAAAAAAAGAAGATCTATAATTTAAAAAAATAAATAAAAGACACTTTAAATATACACTACACAAATATTAATCAAAAGAACATTGCAGTGGTTATATTCATATTAGATAAAGTAAATAACTCCATCAAGATTTTCAGAGGTTCAAAATATATAAAGCAAAAATGCATAGAACTGAAAGGAAAAACGGGTAAAATTACAAATAGTTGGAGATTTCAACAAACCTCTCTGAACAATTGATAGAAGTGGGCAGCCCGGTGGCTCAGCGGTTTGGCGCCGCCTTTAGCCCAGGGTCTGATCCTGGAGACCCGGGATCGAGTCCGGCGTCGGGCTCCCTGCATGGAAACTGCTTATGTCTCTGCCTCTCTCTCTCTTCCTGTGTCTCTCATGAATAATAAATAAAATTTAAAAAAATAATTGATAGAAGTATATGGAAAATGAGTAAATATGTAAAAGACTTGACGAACACTATCAACTGACTTGGCTTAATTAAAATTTATGGAACTCTACATGAAACAACAGCAGAATGCACAATGTAAGATGATATAATTACTGAGGAAAAGAGTATGGTGATTTTTTAAAATAGTAAACATATACCAACTATACAATCTAGCCACTTAACTAAAGTAAGAAAGAAAAAAAGAATATATCCACCCAAATACCTGTACACAAATGTTCATAGCACCTTTATTTGTAGAAGCCAAAATCTGAAAACAGCCTAGCTATCCACAACAAACAAATGGATAAACAAATTGTGATAGGTATATGGAATATTTCTTAGCAATATATACAGTGTGATTCATTTATATTAAATTCTAAAAAACACAAACTAATCTGTAGTGACATAAAGCAGAATAACTGGTGCGTAGGAATGGGAAGGGGGTTGGTGTGAGATTCATGAAGGAGTGGTTACAAAAACACACGAAGAAATTTTGTGGACTGATGGATATATTCATTATTTATTGTGATGATAGTTTTAAGAGTATATACATATGTCAGAATTAATCAAATTGTACATTTAAAGCTGTGAATTCATTGTATGTTAACTACACCCCAATAAATCTCTCTATATAAATAAATATCGGAAAGAAAGAAATACAATTGTCATTATTGTAGATAGCATAACTAAGAATCTAGAAAATCAAAAAGTAATGGCAGATATACAAATACAATTGGAAATAATGGGTTCCTAGATATAATATTGCTGGATATAAAATCAATAATATATAAATATGTTTCTATATATAAGAAATGATTTTAAAAATAAATATAAAAATACAATTTATATTATCAAATAAAACCTCTTAGAATGTAATGAAAAATGTATAAGATATTTACAAAGACAACTTCAAATACAATTGAAGGAAAGCAAACTGAACATGATAAATGGGAACATATAACATTAATAAATAGGGACAATCAATATTTTAAAGATTCAATTATCTACAAAGTAATGTTGGTTTTCATATAACTCAAAGAAAACCAAATAAATTTTTTGGGGAAATTGACACAATGATTCTAAAATTTATATAGCAATGCAAAGGACCAAGAATAATTGGATCAATCTTGAAGAAGAATGGGAAGAAAAATGGCCAACTTCCATTACAGAAATCAAAATGTTGTCATAAAAAAAAAAAAACAAAAAAAAAACGTTGTCATAGTACATTAGTTTTGACAATTTGATATTGCTATGAAATCGATTTTCTATTAGTACAGACATTGGGAACATTCCTACGTCTATGTAAACAGTAAATTTGTGACAAATTTGTAAGAACAGTGGAAAATAGATTGTTTCTCCAATAAATGATGTTGAATTGATCACATGCTCACATGGAAAGATTTAATCTTGACCTCCACCATTACATAAAAATTAGTGCCAACATATTACAGATCCAGATGTCAAAGGTAAATCAGTAATGAATCTAGAATTTAAAATCGGAGAATATCTTCATGACCTAGGAGTAGGGAGAGGATTCTTAAACAGAATGCTTTAAACATTAAATTTCCTTCATGAACTCTTAGAACTCAATAATAAAAAGAACAATAATCTGATTCAAATGGACAAAGGAAAAATAAACAATAAATGGACAAGGGCCCTTAACAGACATTCCTTCAATGAAGATTACAAATGCCAATAAATACATGAAAAACTGTTCAACGTCATTAGTCACCAGAGAAATGCAAATCAAAGACACAGAAAGATACCACTTCACACCCACTATGATGGCTATAATCAAAAGAACATAATAACTCGTATTGTCAAGGATATGGAGAAACTGTAACCCTCATACATTGCTGGTGGGACTGTAAAATGATGCAGCTGCTTTGGAAAACAGTCTGGCAATTCCTCAAAATGTTAAACATGAAGTTACTATATGGCTCAGCATTTTCACTTCTAGGTATATACACAAGAGAAAGGAAACCATATGTCCACATGAAAACTTGTATGTGAATATTCCTAGCAGCATTATTCATAATAGTCAAAAAGTGGAAACAAACACAAATGTTGAATGAATGAATGAATAAAAAAGTAGCATATCTACTTTTGAATATCATTCAGCTTTAAAAAAGAATAAAGCACTGATTCAAAATACCACTTGGATGAACCTTGAAAACATTATGGTAAATGAAATAAACCTGCCACAAAAGACCATTCAGTTTATATGTAAAATGAAGAATATGGAGGGAGAGAAAGAAGATAAGTTATCTAAGGCTGGTGAGAATTGGTGGAAAATGGGAGTCACTGAAAAAAAAATATGGGGTTTATTTGGATGGTGATGAAATGTTCTAGAATTTGTCATGATGATAGTTCCACAACTCCATCAATATACTAAAAACCATTGAGTTACACACTTTAAATGAGTTAATTGAAAGGTGTGTGAATTGTATCTCAAAGCTGTGGTGGATGGATAGGTAGTTAGAAAGCTAGGTAGATGACATATATATATACATTAGATATATTAGATTATTTTAAAATAAAGGACTTCTCATTATTAAAGAATGCCATTAAGAGCATTAAAATGTAAGCCCCTGATATTTTTAGTACCTGTACTCAACAAAGGTCTGGCACTTGGAATATATAAAGAACTACAAATCAACCATGTAACCTAAAGAAAAATAAACCTAAGACTTAAACTGACCACTTCACAAAAGGGAATGTCCAAATGGTTCACTAAACATATAAAAATGTGCTCAATCTCAACCCTCTGGGAAATAGATTTAAATCCAAATGACGTATATCCACCAGAATGCATAAATTTAAAAACACTGAAAATCCCTTGCCTAGAAGAAGATGTGGAGAAACTAGAATTTCCACAGTGGTGGAAACTAGAATTTAAACAGTGGTGTAAATTCATTCCATCACTTTGGACCATTTTTGGCAGTTTCTAATAAACCTGATATATCTATCCTCTGATCTAAGAATTCTTCTCCTAGGAAGAAGGTATGATGAGTACTACATGGCAAAAATGCATACACATGTTCACCAAAGGACATGCATGAGAATTTTCATGGCAATACTATAACCAATGATTACAGTAATCAAATAAAAATGATTACAAACAAACCAAATGTTTGCTAACTCTAAAGAAGAGATAAATTATACCATAATATAGAATACTATACTGCACTGAAAATGAATGATTTACCACTACTTGCAACACATGGATATCTTTCATAAACACAAAGTTGAGAAAAAGAAACCATATGCAAAGGAGTGTGCATTTCTCCTTTATATTAAGTTCAAAAATAGATGTTGGGAGTCAGGATACTGGTTACTTGAGGTGAAGAGGGAAATAGCAATTAGGTAGAAAACGTGATACGGTGCCTTGAGTTTTAGTGATATGCTGAAGCTGGCTTTCATCAGGTTGCAAGAATTGATTGTTAAATGTTTAAGTTTGCAAGCTGTTTGATATCAAGTTGGTAGCTTGAAACTGGCCATGCTGGGGGGTATTTATGCCATGGAAATTATGTTTTTTTCAAGGTGCTTTTTGTTTGGTTTTGAGGTGGGGCAGCTGATTGTTATATACTTACCTGTACAACACTGGTACAGGATATATTCACTTTGTTAAATTCACAGAGCTATGTACATGTAATTTTTGAACTTTAAGTTATGCTTCAAAAGGTATTCATATTTCAAAGGAGGAAAAATAGAAGTCGCTGCAATTTCAGACAAATATCCCTGTAGTACTGACTAACTCAAATCCAGGGGAAATAGAGCAGGACGGCTAGGTGGGCAGTTGTGAGAAAAACAATAGGGCCAAAATACAACTAAAAACACTGGTTTGTTCTCTATTTTCACTACTTAAATCAAGGGTCACGATCTCTTATTTTTACAGAGGTCAGACAGATAATACCAAAAAATAAAGATAGAACTAGCATATTTATTCACATAGCAACATTCTGTACCTCCACACACAAAAATTTTTTTTTCTGCTTCTTTGAAAAGCACATACCTCTTTTTGATATTGCAACCTGAAGATTTAGGATATTGAGTCTTGGTATCAAAGTGCCAAGGTTTGAATATTGGCTTTTTATTTTTTTAGGTGTGATCTTAGACAAGTTATATATGTCTAACTTCTAGTTTCCTCATTAGCAAAGTAGGGTAAATCATACACCATCACTTATTCATTAAAAGCAATTTATAGAGTATGGGCTATGTGTAAGGTATGGTTCTTAGGTCAGGGAATATAGCAAGAAGTAAAATATACGTGATCTAATGTTGCTGATGTTATAAGAGGAACACAGCATAATATATGTAAGTAAAATTTATATGTGGTGTTAACCATGGAGGAAAGTCAACTAGGCAGGGAGAAAAGGGTGTCAGTGGTACAGGTGGTTAGTTTTCACGGAAAACATGACATTTAAGTCAAAACTTGAAGGAAGCAAGAGAGCAAGATGGAACTCTCAGCGGGTAAAGTCATTATAGGCAGAGGGGACAGGAAATGTAAAGGCCCTGGAGTATAATCATGCCTGAACTATAAAAATAGGAAAAAAGAACCATTATGACTAGAGCAGAATGGTAAAGGGTCAGAAAGACAGGCCACCATAAGGACTCTGCACTGCATGAGCTGTGAAGGTGGACAGAGTTTTGAGCAGAATAGTGATGTGGGGTCTAATTTGGGTTAAAAGCAGTTTAACTGCATCATTGAGAATAGATTTGAGGAAAACAAGGCTAGAGAAAGGAGGCTATTCTAATATCCATGTGAGAAATAATAGCTGCTTGGTCCAGTGAATTAGCTCCATTTTGCATTTAATAGGTGGGTTCAATTTTTTCTCTCTTCTAATTTTTAAGATAAGCCAGATATCAAGGTTTTGTTAATGATAAATAACCTGATTTTCAGGATCAGTTTGGATATATTGGATCAGTTTCTTTTGTTGGGCTTTGTTGTTTGTCATGTGAAGACACACATATAAAAAATTTATATTCACAGACTTTTTTTACTAGAGTCATTATGTCACTAGAATACTGCTACTAACCCTCATGACTGTTCTTTGTAGCTATGTCTATTTTTCATAATCTGACAAGTCTCCAGCTAGATTCTGGCTTGATGTCTCTCCTTACTTATTCTACATCTTTTGGTATCAGTTTTCATTTTCCTGTACCAAGTCTTAAAATATGACAAATTGAGAAACAGAAGAAACAAACAGGAAACTGACTAGCGCTCTTTTATCCCCCAATGAGCTATTTTTGACAACATTTTTCTTTGATACTTATCTCAAAATATGAGAGGTTAGTACTTGACAGAAGAAATAGGTAAACAAAACACTGTCCAGCTTTTGCTAAACACTAAGATAGAAGAAGAGAAGCAACATAGATTGGTTCTGGACCACGGATAGTGACTATACAATGCAAATTTGGGAACATTTTCTAAATGTTATTGAAATATCTATATAAATTTCTATTTAAAGAGTATATATTTATTTTTAAATCTAGAATTCATCACTTTACTTTCTAATGGAAGACCTTGCAAAAGCCTTGTAGTAAATGTGGCAATACTGTTCAGTATTAATAGAATAATTGGCTTAGAATTCTATTTAGATAGTTCTGTAGATGGTATATTACAGATGAAGTTCATAATTTGTATGTATAAAACTAGTTCCTTTTTCCATTGGCACTGATAATAAAAACTCAATAGTTTGAAGGTAGATAAAAAGGTAGGAAGAAAAGTCCTAGATTATCTACTTCTCAATAATGGGTAGTAAATTACATGCCAGTACATTAATTTATTCAGGGATTTTTTACTTTCTTCTGAAACTCTGGAAATTGGACTGGCAAAAGGCAAAATATTGTGGTAAAATGGAAATTATCTCCTATTATGTTTTATAGGGAAATGTTCTGAATTTGAAAATGTTGGAGTTATTATCAAAGTGTTTTTGAGTCCTGAGAAACAGATCATACTTCTATACCTGTTTCTTTCTTAAGAGCTTCCTACATTTGTCACATCTTAGGCAGTTTAGGACATCTTCGTAGCTGCTAGAGTTGGCTAAGCAAAGTTCAGGCCAAACTAGGAATATAGGATTGAGCTACTTTGTTGAACAACCGGTTGTTCTATCCTCTTCTCCTTTATGCAAAGTTTACGGAGGATTCAGCAGGTGGTTGTTGGCAAGATGATCTTCACAGAAAATAGCATTCATTGCCTATTTAGAGAGAAGGCTATTTAAAAGGCTGGTCACGAAGAGACTGATAAAAAGCCATTTTTCCCCATATGTAGGGATAATTGAGAGAAGAATAAGATGATCCATGCTATTTATTTGGTCCTTATTAAGTGGCAGGCACTTAGTTCTGTCAACTGGGATAATTCTATGGCTAAAGCAGGCAAAGCTCATGGAACTTACATTTCAACGTGGGAATCTGTGTGCTTATGTGAGCATGCATGGCTGTGCCTATGATGGGGAGTAATTAGGTCTAGGAGACTATTCTTAGTACAAATGCTTATTTTGATTATAAGTTAGGACTATCATTGAGTTTAGAGATTTTGGGAGGGGGAAAACAGTGAGACACTTTTTGATATATAGCCAAATGGTGTTGATCACCTTGATTCCTTTTTCTAAGTTGTCCCCATTGCAGAGGAAATGAAATCTTCCTGGGTTCACCTTAAAGCCCAGTTGTCTTTAAAAATTAGCAATAGCATTCACAGTACAGGGAACACAAAAATAGTATCACTTATTGAGTGTCTAGGATGAGTCAAGTATATGTATTGCGTCGTTTATTTCTCAAAAATTCTATTACTGTACTAATATGAATACTTATTTACCACAAATGTGACTACTTCTCAAAGAGGTACATTCCTAAGGTTACATAGCTGCTAAGTGACAGAACTGGCCATTTAATCCATGTTTGTTTTGGTTCAAAGCCTGCAAACTGTTTGGGCCTCCTGAGTCTAACAAGGATGATAATATGTAGATGAAAAACACACACGACTTTGTCTGGATCAATGAGTAAATATGAGTGTGACTTTACACTTACTAATAGTATAATTTGTAATGAAAACGGAAGCAGAAATACCCACCACTTTTGAAAAGCTGATTCTAATATAGTTAACTTTTGCTGTGCTTTCCTTGCTTTAATAAGTGCCTAGAGGCATGGCACTAGGTTTACTATCAAAATTTTAAATCTAATTACTGGAAATTGACATATTTTGCAGATTTGTGTTTGTGAGGGAAATATTATTTTAAAATTTTAATCACTCTGAAAATCACTCACCATGGATTACTGAGGAATCCTTGAAAGTCAATATAACACCTCTATGCCAAATGCATAGAATCCCATTGTATGTTTAATGAGAGGTAGCTATAAAAATTAATTTTTCACATTCAAGAAACTTAAAACAATTACAGATAACTCTGGGAATTCACTTCATGAAAAAGAATTGTATTACAGTTCATATTTTCTTTTTTTTTTTAATTTTTATTTATTTATGATAGTCACAGAGAGAGAGAGAGAGAGAGAGGCAGAGACACAGGCAGAGGGAGAAGCAGGCTCCATGCACCGGGAGCCCGACATGGGATTTGATCCTGGGTCTCCAGGATCGCGCCCTGGGCCAAAGGCAGGTGCCAAACCGCTGCGCCACCCAGGGATCCCTACAGTTCATATTTTCACACAAATACACACATGCATATACTCACATATATAGACATATATACATACACACACATGTATATATATAGTGGCCTCTGTTCAGAGAAGCAATACAAAGATGTCAGCCAAATTGATATAACAGGAAGTCTGGAAAGACATTTGAGAATTGTTTCTTTGTATATTCCTTGGGAAAAGATATGCTTAAGTACTTTTAATTCTGTTTTCTTTACAAAATTGAGTAATTGCTAAAATCTTAGAATATAAATTATGAAAAGCCAATTTCCATGTTTATGGAATTCTTCTCAGAGTATATATCATTAATGTCTTTACGGGTAATAAACTTGATTGCTTTTATATGATACTAATGACTCTTCTAAGGCAATATTACTTCAAAACACTGCTACATAGTCTAACGAGTCTTCCTTAATACTGTCTATTGAGTTTAGAATTATGAGGCCTCTTGTTTCATCATTTTTCTTGTTTTTAATAATCTGCTAAGTTTTACTTCTACACTTGTTATTATTATACTTTACATTTATAAAATGTTTTCTACTTTTCAAAGGAATTATGTAGATATAATATGTATATATGTTATATGTGTTTCTTTTGTATATATCATAATATAATTATTACTTATTTCTGATTTAATGATTTGTTATGCATTTCAGACTAATGAATGAATCTTAATAGCATGTTCATTTCAGGCTAATGAAAAATCTTCATAGCATGTTCTCTTTTTATATTTAATCTTTAGTATAATATCAGCTTCTATTCTTTCAAAATAAAAATATCTTCTTTTTATTTACTTAAATTTTGAAAAATCCTATAAGTTGTAGACATCTTTTCCTATTAAGTGATAGTCATACTTCTATCCTTTGATGTTGAGGCAATTGCCTTTTCACATCAATTTGGCAATGGAGATGGATTTAAAGTGAAACAGATTCTTTCCTTTTCATCCAGATTCTAATGAGATATTTAGTTAAACGCCAAAATTTGTGACACTCCACTTAATTTCTACTTCCTGTTCCTTGTTAAACATTGAATAATTATGAGTTTGCCTTTTTAAAATTGTCTTGTCCAGTACACACAAATTTTGTACATTGTTTGACAACATAAATAATTTTCTTTGAATTGGATAAGACTGAGTAAGAAAATTTAATATGAATCTGGGAGTCTTTTTCAATGTTAGAATTTAAAAAGTGGCTTTGATATATTTCTTTGTTCCTTATATCTTACTTCCTCTGACTCTATGAGACAATGACTTTTACATTTGTGCATTGATGGGGAGAGGGCTCTAGTAGCTATTTGTTGACTAAAGGATTTATGGTTATTATATTTTTTAGTGCGTTGAAGTTATGAGTAAACCTTCAAACAAGTAATTAAAACACACTGGAAAATCCTTCATTACAAGAAGGTGATATTTTAAATATAGTTTTAAAACATGAAAACCAATAAAGTTTACCTACTGTGTAAATATTTTTGATAAACATTTATATTCAAATTTTAAGTGAAAATTATTAGATTCTGAAGTGTGTACATAGTTTTGCCAATATAATAGATTATTCATGAACTTTAATATGCAAGTGAAATGTTATTTACTGGATGATGTAGTTTAATGTATATATTTAATAAATAAATGACTATTATGTGCCAAATGTTATATTGAGCCATGGGAATCAGTGATGCAGCTCCTGCTTTCCAGGAATCTATCTTCTAAAAAGAAATATATATCCATATGGTATACATAAGTAAAAAACTTTTGAGGTAGTGGCTATGTTGTTGCTTTATGGTTTGAACTCCGATGGTGTTCAACATTTGCTTCATATTTGCGTCTTGATTTAATGGAGATATAGAGATGCTAAGTGACAGGAAAACCACCTTCCTTTATGTGAATGACAGCGCTTTTCCACATTGTTCTGTTGTCCATTTATTTACATATCTTTGTTTATGAATGCTGAATAGTAGCATAGTTTTTTACATATTGTCCTACTTTCTACCTATTTATTCATGCTTGTCAATGTATGCTATATAGGCTGGCATGGAGGCAAAGTTGGCTTGGAGGGGGCGCGTGTGTCGCTCTCCGTGGTGCTGAAGATTGTCGTGGGCTGAAATTAGTTGTTTCCTTTCTTTTTTCTTTTCCTTTTTTTTTTGAAAGAGAGAGAGAGAGCGCGGGCAGGGGGAGGAGCAAGCAGACTGTGCTGAGTGTGGGGCCCTATGAGGGGCTGGAGCTCACGACTTCGAGATCAGGACCTGAGCAAAACCAAGAGTCTGGGACTTAACTGACTTAGCCATCCAGTCACCCCATTTCCTCTAATGATTATTGCCCAACAAAGAATTCAGAACAAAGAAAAAAAGCTAGTGGGGAAAGGAAAAATGAAAAAGAGGAAGGTTTACACATGAGATTCAGCCATTGGTTAATAAATGATTGGATTAATTGATTTATTTAACTGAAGTTTACAATAGGTACTATGCTTAGAGTGAAGCTACAATTTTGCACCTCCATTGCTGCCATATAAACCTATACTTTACTCTGGTGCATCCCATTGTATATTGGAGAAAACGGACAAATCACACAAATATGGAAAAATGTAAATTTAAAACTGTTAGATGCTAAGAAAGATCCAGGGCTTTCTGAATCATGAGATAAACTAGAGCAAATGTGAGTATAGAAGTATGGAGCTTGGTTAAAAATTAATTACCTTTCCCACATATTAAATTATTATAAAAGTAATATATTAAAGAAGATAAGGTCTAGAGAATCATGTAAGACTTCCAAATAAAATCTTAAAAAATATTTTAATGAGATCTTACCTCCATGAAATGAACTTTTTAATAACAGGTTTTATATTTGAAATAGCTATTTTTCCTGATTATGACATTTTAAATGATGATATAATAATTATCATCAAGGGTGAGAAAATGTTTGCATAAAGTAGGTATAAAAGATTTTATACCTTTATTTTTATGACAAAATATTTGTCAGTTAGTTACATGGTATTTGAAAAATACTCAGGCTTTATGAGAGCAGTCAATCTGCAGCTGACATGGCTATCACAAAAATAACAAATCAGCATATGGTACAGAATTATTGTATATTTGTGTTGCTAGAACTTTGGTCATTAACTAAAGCTACGCTCACTGGAATCTCCTGCCCAGGCTCCTTGCTCCCCTTTCTGCAATGGGCTATATTTTAAACTACATGCAGTGTCTCTTGGCCACTAAAATAAATATCTTCAAACCATTTCATGAGTCCTTGCAGGCCACTGGGTCTGTAGCTGAATGCTGAGGCAGATGTTCAGACTTAGAAACTTTTTTCTATGTCACCTTCAAGAAGAATGGGACACACTCAGATTCCACTTGTTCAGGCCATCCTACAAAGAGCCCTAAATAAGCTTCTTCTGACCAGAGGCTACCTGTCTATGAACTCTGGCAACTCGAAGCCACCTTACTTGAACACTTCTGATGGTTGAAGTGGTCAGTATATCATGGGCTATCTGTTAACCATTTGTGGTACACTAGCTGGAAAGCTCAGCTCTTAGCCTGTTTCAATTTTCTTCTGAGAATTTATTATCATCTGACATAAGTACATATTTGCTTTTTGTTTAGGACATATTATACTAAAATGTAGCATTCACGAAGGTAGAGTCTTTATCTTTTTGCTCACCATTGTATTCCCAGAGCATGGTGAATATTCAACATATTCACTAGATAAAGGGCTAGACTCTTTAAGTTTCATGAGGGCATTCTTTATGTTCCTCCTTACCTTTCAGTACCTACCCCAGTGCTTAAGTCATTGTATCACACCGAGGAGATAATCAGGATACATACAGATCAGAGAGATTCTTGTAAGACTTGTTAGGGCTTTTAGACTATTTCCTAAAAACAATGAGAGTCCACTGATGTATTATAATTTGTAAGAAGTATTTTTAGATTTTTGTTTTAGAAAACAGAATTGTTGCTTCCTGCATTTCTTATTAATGGCATCTCCATTCTCCTAGTCAACCTATTTTAAACTCTCACAGTAATGTAACACTTCTGTCCTTCACTTTCATTGCTAATAATTTTTCAAGACCTAACAATTTGGGATCCCTGGGTGGCGCAGTGGTTTAGCGCCTGCCTTTGGCCCAGGGCGCGATCCTGGAGACCCGGGATCGAATCCCACGTCGGGCTCCTGGTGCATGGAGTCTGCTTCTCCCTCTGCCTGTGTCTCTGCCTCTCTCTCTCTCTCTCTCTCTCTGTGACTACCATAAATAAATAAAAATTAAAAAAAAAAAAAAAAGACCTAACAATTTAACTTCAGCAATGTCTCTCTCCTCTTCCCTCCCTCCTTCCCTCCCTCCCTCCATCTATCTATATATTTAGATAATATACTTTTTGCTTTCCATTTGGGCCTCAGTTAATCACATGTTGATCAATTGTACCTGCTGAATTTCTGTCTTTAGTATATTCTCCATTTAAATGACTTTATGCTTTATAGATGATTACTTAGGCAATATTGGTCATCCCATTTATCTAAAAAAATATCTTCAATAACTCTTCACTGATTAAAGATAAATTTCTAGCTTTCTAATTGAAAAAAGTACAATATAAATTTTTATTACTTTCAATACTCAGTCACATAAATAATTGCATTTATTTTTCTTGTAAGATAAGCAAATATCGTTTCTCCTCTCATTTTTTATTTTATTTTTAAAAAGATTTTATTTATTCATGAGAGACACACAGAGAGAGGCAAAGACACAGGCAGAGGGAGAAGCAGGCTCCATGCAGGGAGCCCGATATGGGACCTGATCCCAGGACTCCCGGATCACGCCCTGGGCCGAAGGCAGATGCTCAACCACTGAGCCACTCAGGTGTCCCTCTCCTCTCATTTTTTAAATAAAATTAATTCAAAATTTTAAAATGTTGCAAAATTGCCACAAAAAAATTCCCTGGTACTATTTTTCCAAATTTACCAACCGTTAAAATTTGGTTCCATATCCTTAATCATTCTCTCTATAGCTTTACCGAATGATTCTGAATAAAATGTAGCTACCATCTCCTTCTTACCCTTCTTACTTATTACAGTAGCTATAGTAAAATTCTTAAAATTAGAACATTTAATGTTGATTTAAAATAAAATGTAATTTAACATAAATAAGATCTATAGATTGGATATTATGGACTTTATTCATATCTTGCCAATTGTCCCAATAATCTATTTTTTTCCAGTTCAATATCCAATTCTGGATTAGGACTCCAATATCCAATTGCTTCGGACTCACATCTCTTTAATCCCTTGTAGTGTGGGATAGCTCTCCAGCCTTTGACTTTCATCACAATCATATTTTTGAAAGGTACAGACAAGATGTTTTGTTGCATTTTCTTCAATTTGTATTTATTTTTTGCTTTCTTCATGGTTAAAATCGATTCTGCTTTTTTTTTTTTTTGTCTGAAATACTAAGCAAATTACATTGTGTACTTTTCTGTGCATCACATCATAAGGCTCATGATGTCATTGGTGATTTTAACCCTGATCACTTGGTTAAGATGATGTCTACTACTAGATTCATTGCCTACAAGGATTTTTTTAATCCCCTGGTAATTATGAATCTCTGGCAGATTACAAAAATGGCTTCAAGTGCTTCCCGTTTGTGTATGTATTCTTCTTTGCAGTATGATTTTGTAGTTCTTCCCATGAAAACATGGAATGTGTTACTCGATCCTTTGAATCTGGGCTTGTACACATAATATCCTTGAGCTAATGGGACATTGACAGATTTCTGTCAGCATTATCTTGGGAAGTGCTCTACCTTGGAGTTTGCACTCCATTGTTGCTTTTTGGAACTCTGAAAGTACCTTTACTCAAGAAAACAAGGCTAGCCTACTGAAGGATGACAGCAGATTGAACAAAGATGAGCCATCCCAGCCAAGCCCTGCCCCCAATCAACTTGACAACCAGCAGACAAGTGAGTGAGGCCCTCCTAGACTATCCAGCCCAAACTAAGCCAGCCAGAGCAGAAAATTACAAAGATAACCCATAGAATCTTGAGAAATTACAGATGTTTTATTATTTTAAACCATGAAGTTTGGCAATGGTTTGTTATAAAGCAAAAGCTAAGAATTCCCAGGGAGAGGGGTGCCTGGGTGGCTCAATTGGTTAAGTATTGGACTCTTGGTTTCAGCTGAGGTCATGGTCTCAGGGTCATGAGATCAACCCCTGCCTCGGGCTCTGTGCTCAGAGGAGTCTGCAGGAGATTCCCTCTGCCCCTCCCCTGGTGTTCCCCCCTCCCCAGTCAATTAACCAATCAATAAAATCAATCTTTAAAAAAAATAATTCCCAGGGAGATACTTTGGGACTACATAAATATCTTGTTCAACATATAATCTTAACCAACTAGAATTATTATTCTTGCTTGAGTTAAATATTAGCACAAAAGTTGCAAAATGGGGGCAACCTGGGTGGCTCAGCGGTTTAGCGCCGCCTTCAGGCCCAAGTTGTGATCCCGGGGACTCAGGCTCGGGTCCCACGTCGGGCTCCCTGCATGGAGCCTGCTTCTCCCTCCACCTGTGTCTCTGCCTCTCTCTCTCTCTCCCCCTCTCTCTCTGTTTCTCACGAATGAATAAATAAAATCTTAAAAAAAAAATTGCAAAATGGCATTGCTACCTTTTTAAGAGATGAAAAATGTAAGGATGGGAGATTATATGTCTTGAGAGGATATGTGTCTGGTAAGTGGCTATGCCAGCATTAGAACTTCAACCTTTTACTTGCTGGCCCATAGCTTTGTTTTCAGTGTGCCCTGCAGAGGTGAGTAGCCTGATAGTAGAACTGGAACTCACAAGAGGGAGCAATAGAGAGAAATTCCAGAGTGTCCCTGATATTATGAGTGGCATCCTGTGTCCTCACACGTACGCACAGAATCACCTCCGCTAGATGCTTCGTGATCGATAGTTGGAAGGGTGGCGGGATAGACAATATAAGACAAGACAGTAAGTATAGTCATCACATCAACTGAGTAATGATTGATTCACGAAAAGATAACATTTCTAGAAATTTCCTTTTGAGTATAGTTAGTCCAGAATGTCACTGGCATACTAGATAAGAATAGTATGTTTGCACGACACGAATCTTAACAGCTTTATTTTTAAAAATATTTTTATATGTATACTTTTACTGAAGTTTGGTTTGCCAACACATAGTATGACACCCAGTGCTCGTCCCGTCAAGGGCCCCCTCCGTGCCCGACACTGACAGTTCTAAAGTAGCTGTTAGAGCTTCCCCTCGTTTTGCCAAATAAACTGAGAAGAGGCCGCGGAGGCGGCGCAGGGGCACTGGACGGGCGCGGCGGGAAAGGACCCTTGTTCCACCCTCGCGGGCACGAAAACCGAGGCCACAGGAGGCAGCGGCGGCTCGAGGGCAAAGCAGAGGGCTGGGCTCGTGGCGCGCCGACCCGGAGGGAGCCTCCCCCGCCGCGGAGGCAGGAGCGAGCGCTGCGCCCCCGCCGCCCCCGGCCAGCTGCGCCCCCCGCGGGCCGGTCCGTTCCCGTCCTTCTCCCGAAAACATTGCGGGGCGCAGGGGCGCGTGCGCCTCCCGTCCTCGTCCTCGTCCCCGTGCGGGCGGCGCCGGGTCAGGACGCATCCGTGAGGGGCGAGCGCTCGGCCCGGTCCTTGTCCCCGCGGCGCTCCCCGCAGAGACCCCGCACCCCGCACCCCGCGCCCCGCACCCCGCAGGGGCTCGCTGCTGCGCCCCCCACCTCGCCCCTGCCGGCCGGCTTCCGCTCGGCGCCCCGCGGGGGGGGACCCGGGGCTGGGGGGGGCTGGGGGGGGCCGGGGCGCCTGCAAGTACCGCTCGGCGCCCCGCGGGGGGGACCCGGGGCTGGGGGGGCCTGCAAGTATCGCGGGACTTGTGCACAGCGCTGGAGCCGCAGCTCCCGGAGCAGAACAGCCGGAGCGCGCTCGGTGCGCAGCGCCCCAGCCCGGGGAGCAGCGGGAGCGGAGGGGGGAGGAGGGAGGAGGGAGGAGGAGGGAGGAGGGAGGAGGGAGGAGGGAGGAGAAGGAGGGGGAGCAGGGGGGAGGGAGAAGGAGGGGGAGCAGGGGGGAGGGAGAAGGAGGGGGAGCAGGGGGGAGGGAGGAGGAGGGGGAAGAGCGGGGCGGAGGGGAGGGGCGGGGCCGGGGCGCTGCTGACGTCACGCGCCCTAGCCCAGTGAGAGCCCGCGGGCTGGGGCGGCGGGAGGGGCGGCGGCGGGGGCGGGGCCGGGGGCGCGGGGACCGGCGGCGGCGGCGGCGGCGGCGGCGGCGGCGAGCCGGGGTGACGAGGTGCCGGAGCCCCGCCGCCTCCTGCGCCTGGTCGGCCGCTGGCGGAGCGGCGTGCGGGCGCCGCGCTATGAGGGCGGCCCTGCGGCGCGGGCCGAGGCCGGAGGCGGCGCGCTGCGCCCGCGGGCAGGTGTAGGGAGGCGCGGCGGCAGGTGAGCGCGGGCTGCGCGGCGGGGCGGCCCCTGGGCGGGCGGAGGGCTGCAGCCGCGCGGAGCGCCGTTCCGTCCTCGCGGGGCCCGCGGCCACGACAGCAGGTCTCCGTCGCCCTCTTGCTCCCCGTCTCCCGCGGGGCCTCCGTGGTCGGGGCGCGGCTGGGGGCCGCAAAGTCCCGCAGCGAGTGCCGGGCTGGGGGTGGGCCCCCGCGACCCCGGCCCCCCGGCCCCCCGGCCCCCGGGCGCGCGTCGGCCGCCGCAGGTGCAGGTGCGGAGGGGGGAGCGGAGGCGCGGAACTTTGTGCCGCCGCCCGCCCTCCGCCCGCCTTTGCCGCTACTCGGCGGAGCTGCGGGCGCGGGGGCCCGGGGGCACCTCCTCCCCGCGCGGCGGCTGCCCTGGGGCGCGGGCGGTCCCCCGAGGGCCCGCACACCTCCGCGCCGGCGTCTCCCCGACGGCCGCCCCTGTCCTGCCGCGTCTCCGCTGGGCGCCCCGCGGCCTCGCGTTCTGCCCGCGCCGGTGCCTCTGACTCAGTTTCCCCGTCAGACTCGGTCTCCGGCCGCGGCTCCCGCGCCCGCCGGCCCGCCCCTTCGCCCCCCCGGCCCCCCGGGTCTCTCGGGACGCCTCCGCCCCTGCTGCCCCGGCTCGCGGCGTCCGTGGGGCTGCGCTGCCCGCCGCCCGTCTGTCCCTCCCGCACCCGACCGCGAGCACACGGGCCGGCAGGAGGCTCGGTGAGCTGCGCGTGCGGTCGCCCGGGGCGGGGGGCGGGGGGCGGGGGGCGGGGGCCCGGGCAGGGGGGCTTCCCGGCGGCGGAGGAGAGCGCGGGGCCCCGGGCGGCGAGCGCGGACGCGGACTTGCGGGGTGGAGACGCCCGGCTGCCCTGGACGCGGGCGGCTCGGGGCTTCGGGGCCCAGGTCCCGGGGTCGCGCGTGGGCTGCCTCGCCCGGGTCGCCGGCCTCCCCGCCGTGTGGGTGCGCGCGTGTGCCCCGCCCTGCGCGCGCCCTCCGGGGTCCCACCCTGGCTGCTCTGAGAACACTGAGAAGTCAGGTCGCCCTGTTGGTGACCTGTTTCGGCCCTTTCCCTTTCGGGGACTGTGCCCCTTGCCTTCACCCAACCTTCCCTTTTCTTCATCTTGACTTGTACGTGGCCTTGCTAATTGTTTCCTTCCCCGATCTCTATGAATTCCTCCCCCTCTGCAGACTTAGCGCCCTAACATTAAAGCCCTGCCGGAGTGACTTCGCAGATGGATACTTTTGGAGAATCCTCGTAGCCTAAGGAAGGCCTCGAACAGGAGAACAGTGCATTTCTCTGCCCCGTTTGCCAGAGGCCAGGACTGCACATTCCTTCCTATGCCCCTGCCCACCCTCAGCTCCGCTGAGGATTTTCTCTGGCTGCTCCTGCTTGTTTGAGTAAAAGCCCTTAATTCTCTGTTCGTGTGATGCTCATCCCATTCCAGGGCTTAAGCTGCTGCCTTCAGTAGAGGCACTGTGTCTGGGATTAGGTTTGGGGAGGAAGAAAAGGAAGCTTTTGCAAAGCAGGTTCAGTGCTGCTGGTGTAGACGGATTCCGGACCTCGGAGTGGCGCGTGGACGGCCGCGGTCCCGCTGTGCAGACCCCGGCACGGGGGGGGGGGGGGGGGGGGCGGCGCCTGGTGAGCGCGGGAAGGCCGCGGTGCGGCGGGATGAGCGCAGGCTCTGCCCAGGGGCCCGCGCACAGGAGGTTGGATTCTGCGGCCTTTTCTTTCCTTTTCTGTTTCCTTTAGTCTTTTTATGAATGGGATTGAGGACTAGCAGAAGGGACGTTGAAACAAGACTCTTCGGTGCCTTTTTGGTTCCTTCACCGCTTGCATTCGCCCCCTCGCAAGTCTGTAGCTTGGCTGATGCTCTCTAACAAGTCACTGCGGAATTGAAGAGATGACTTTAGGGACTCTTAGGCGTAGCATCCCCTAATCCTCCTACCTGAGAGTAAACCGGAACGTGACATCGTTTGTTAGTGAAACTTTTATGTGGTCTTTCACGTGTGAGAAGTTCCCTTAATGTAAACAGATCTGTCAGCTGAAAATACTTGGGGGCTATAAATTGATCTGCAAACTGAATCATTTGCCTTAAATAATGTATAGGCTTCCGTACTGCTTCAAATATGTATGAGAGGTGTGATACTACGTGCATATGAAAATTTGCCCAAGTACCTGAAAATGTAGAGCCTCCTGATACAAGGTACCGGTAGGAATTCAGAGGCTGTACCTGTTGTTGTTCTTTTGTTTTATTCAGTGCTGCTTTTTTATGATAGGGCAGTCACTTCTTAAAACATTTGGGGATTTGCCATGAGTATCGTACAGGAGCATATTCAAGGCCATTTTGTTTTAAAAATATCATTCACAGATCACCTGACATCGTATCCAATGTTTTATATTTAAAAAATAGCAAAGACAGAGCAAAGGTGGAAATTCTGATACTGGTTGAAATGTATTCTGATTTCTTACTGATAATGTGGAGACGTTTTTAACTTTTTAACTTCATGTGCATTCACTTCAGGCTAAACAATTTTATCAGAGTGAAATACAATGTTTCTGTTTTGCTTACTTGGTTTTTAGAAGTGGTAGTTCGTTTTTTGTTTGTTTGTTTTTTTGTTTTGTTTTGTTTTGTTTTTTCCCCCAGAGAAGTGGTAGTTCTAACAGGAACATTTCTATGCAATAGAGGTTGTGCAGCTTTTAAAACTTGTCATTTTAGGGAGAGGGTGACAGAAAGCAATAAATGAGTATTTTTATTCTTTCTGGTTGGACGAATGAAGAGAACATTGGTGTTTCTGAATAACACCACGTATAAGTAAGGGATATGATTGAAAATAAAGTATGAATAAAGTCCACTGAGTGAAATAAATAACAGTAGTATATGACTTTGATAAGGGTTCATTGTTCTTTATGAAAATGAACAGTCCCTATAGTTTTATCCTTTATCGGCTTTGTTAGATATCGCAATCTCAAGCGGCACCTCTTGCCTCTTGAATAAACAAGAAATTCTTGACTGGGAGTTTTAATTTATCATCTTCTTGGGTTTGCACTGCCATCAGTAGTAGGAAATGTACACATCTTAAATCTAACGAGGCCTTACAGGATCACTACTTTAAAGTCTGAGTGACCATATGCCTAATTATTCAAAGAATTTTAACTGGGTTTTGGTTCTCAGTCCTTCCGTCTGCTCGTGTCATCAGAATAAACACATGTGAAATATCAAATCAAGACTCCTATTGACTTTGACAGTCTATCTGATGGCCTTTCTTACTATCACCTCCCTACCCACTCACCCACACAGACATACTAAGTATATGTTCAAACACATATATCACATTTAAATATCTGCTGTAATAAATCTTTTGTCATTTTAACAGATCAGGCTTTTTTGAAAGATGACTATATCTTTAAGTAATCTCTGTGCCCAACATGGGGTTCAAAATCACAACCCTGAAATGACCAGTCACATGCTCTAGTGACTGAGTCAGCCAGGTTCCCCAGGTTATACTTCAATTTACAATTTCTGTCTTAAAGCACATTGTTTAATTAAGGGTATCTGCTATTCAATTACAGGCATATGTGTTTTTTGAAGAGTCCAGCTTTCTACTGTGAAATTTAATACGGAAAAAATTCAAAGAAATTTGTGAAAATGAATGCATACATTAATTCAGTAGCAGTTGGTCATCCATTTGGGGTGTTATAAAGCGATTATCTTCTAGAGCAAAACGGAAATCAGTTGGACTTTATTCATTTGATATTGTTTCTCCTAGATTCAGATTTCAACCTATGTGTATGCTTTCAATGCAGTATATTATAAAAATATTTTTAATGAGTCTTTGCTTGATTACCAAGAAATAATTACAGGTGGCTAAAGATACCTGTGATGAATGTATGTTCCCATTCCCTTGTAAATGAACTAGCTAAAATTCATTTTTAGCTAAGAGTTTTCTAATTTTCTTTTCCTTATATGAGTCAGGACCTGTTTGTTTAAGCTAAAATTCTTAATTTAGAAAAATTTTAACTGCAGATTATTAAGAGATTTCTGGGGCCCAGCGTTTAAAATGTAAGTGAAAGTAGGGAGATGTGCCTTTCCTCTAGGGGCCCAACTTCACTCAAGTGTGCACATGTAATTATTGTCTTTATGAACTCCTGGATTCTCTCTTATGTTTACTACATAAACAGTAGACCTAAAGCAAGATACAGAATATCACTGGTTAAAAATTGTTCTATTTTAACGGTTAATCCTCCCATTATAGCTTGAGAGGGATGTAGAGAAAATTGTGACTGTTACCATCATAGATAAGAACACTTGTGATCATATTTTCTGTGATGTGAGAAAATTAAAACGCTGCTCATATTAAATATTCAGACTTCCTTTGTATTTTTTTTTTTTTTAAAGAACTGCTTACTGTTAAGATAGATGGGAACTGTCCAAGATCTAGCATAGCAGGGTTTTAACATGATGTGGAATTAATTAGGGCTCTGCTTGATACATTAAACTACATTGATGTCACTTAAATCTTAATTTAAGCTCTCATAGAACATTATAGGAAGTGTGATTAAACTGTTAGTTGGCATTTTGGTGTTCATAATACAAGTGCTGAGTAGCCACTCTAAACAGAAGAATTTAAAGCAAACCCTGCATATTCAAAATATTCTAAATTACACCTCAGAGATAGTAGTAAATGTCAACTTAATCTCTTGCCTAATATTAATTGCCTTGATATTATAAGCACAGCACCTCTTTTTTTGTTAAAAAAAATGGATTTTGACATATGGGGAGGATTATGTTCTCATAGATCAGAAGCATAATAACTGACTTAATTTCCTCTTGAGGTTTTTATTATATAATTAGTTTCAGATGGAGAAAATGAGATTTATATGACTATCAGGACCCCTATGCAATACTGTCATTAATCTAAGGAAAGAAAAATGGGAACAAATACTTGGAAATGAATCTACGTGAAGGTATAGCCATTTAAAAATGGCAAATTGAGTTACACACGGAGAAAGTAACTAAAATCTGTTGGATTCTTATTTTGTCCTTGTACTGTGGATAAATGCCTAATAAGTCGTACCACATCTTATCCTCATAACCATATGAGTGGTAAGTAGTGTGACTGTCCCCACTGTATAAGTGAGGACTCACTCACTCAGAATCACAGAGCTACTATATATTAGTGTGAGGGGTCACACCAGGTCTCTGTCTCTGATGCCAAGGCTCTAATAGTTCTTAGGCTGACATTTTCACTGATTAATAAATTTTTTTAAAACTTGACTGCCAGCCTCCATGTGAACATTTTCTTTTGCATGGTAAGAATGATTTAAAAAGTCTACTTATATCACCGCTGTGTTATAAAGAGTAGACACTTGTACACCAGCTAAGAGGGCAGAACTGAATATCAAAATATAGTTCTTAAAATGGAATAAATTTAGCTTTCTCTGCGTTTTTCTACATTGCATTTATTTTTCTAATTTAGCAAAGACTGATGAAAATTGTATCACAGTCTGGTAATTTATTTCACCGCATTCTGTAGTGTGTGCTGGGAAAGCCCTCTTAGTCTGAGCCACTGCAGCATCCTGTCCTCCGCGCAGCCCGTGCCCATGGAAGCGCAGACGAGCGTGGTGGTCACATCGTGACATAATGAGACGTACACGACCCTTACAGCTATCCATTCTCTGACGAGTCGCCAGCCTGGGCAATGGAGTTTGGATCCAGGAGAGAAACTAGTCATTGGTCTCGCCGCAGTTTCCTCTGGCGATGTTTGTGGAAGGATTGGAGAACTGGAGGGGACTCGATCCTTCCTGGTAGTTAAACTGCAAATCACTGTCGCTGAGACCATGCCAGTCTGTGTCCTGGGACGGGAGGGGAATGCTGGGCCGAAATAAAGGAGCGTGTCTCAAGAGCTTACTCCTCTGTCCTTCCTCCGAACTGGAACTGGTGCATTCGGGCCTTTGGGGGTCATCTTGTTCCTTTGTCACTTCTTTGTTTGCCTTGGTGAGAACAAATCAGTTTTGCTTTAGGTAAGAAAGACCATTGCAAAGGTAAACTTCTAACTGCTTTTCTAAGACTGACCGATGCTGTCAAAAGCTAGCTTACTTTGGATAGTGACCATTGGGGCCATTGAAGAGGGAAAAAATGCCGGTGAGGGTATGTGAAATGTAGCTAAATTGACCTAAGGCATCATTTAATGTCCTTGCTAACAAACCAGTCTGACATTGAAATTACCTAAAGCGGTTTGTGTGCGTGTGCATGTGTGCGTGTGTTTATTTTAATAGAGATTGTCAGATCCCACCGATACAGGTTCTCATTTGCCTGGGATGGGTTTACAGAATCTATTTTTAGTGTCAGATAGTTCATCATTTTTCAAATTTACTGATTTTTATTTATTAAAAAAAAAGATAGAAATTACTATGTTCTGGACACTAAGTGCTTTACAAATACCAATTCATTTCATCATAACCCTCCAAAGTACATTTTATTAGTACCTCCATTTTACACACAAGGAAATTGTGACCCAGAAAGGTTAAGTGAATTGTTCCAGACTAAGCTGATGAGCGACAGGGCAGGGACTATACTATTTTGATGACATGATTAACAAAACAGTTTGCTTTACGCCATAACACTCAAAGTAGCAGCATTGAGAATGGAACCGAGATTCCTAGGTCTTGTTTCCTATAGGAGTAAGTTTTGCCTTTAAAAATGAACGAAGAGAAGCACCTGGGTGGCTCAGTCGGTTAAGCGTCGGCCTTCTGCTCAGGTCACGACCTCAGGGTCCTGGGATCCAGCCCCACTTTGGGCTTCCAGCCCAGCAGGGGGAGTTTACTTCTCCCTCTCCCTCTGCCTCTGCTGCTGTGCTCTCTTTCACTCACTGTGTCTCTCAAATAAATAAATAAATAAATAAATAAATAAATAAATAATCTTCAAAAAATAATGAAGAAAGAAAACCTGACCAACAAATCAGATTTCTAGAGTGGGAAACTAAAAAAATGTTTATGTTATAGAAGTCATAGCACTGGATTAAGAAAGATGGTTAATTATGAAGGAGACAATGTGGAAAAATCGGAGTAGATTTCTTCAGTAACATTGTTGTCTCTATTTAGATGCAGACAACCCCCAAATCCCTCATCCCCAAAATAGGAAGAAATTAAGATATAGCAAGAGACGGGAAGAAAAAATTTAAATCCTTAAGTCATTAAGATTTCTCCATATAGACTTCAATCTGTGAGATTTGTAACTGACCTAATAAGAAATAGCTTATTTTCCTGTGATATTGCTGATAAAATGTTTAAATTACATTAAGTCTTTATGAAAGGATTGAGGAAATCCTGCTGAAATCTCTGGCTTTTCTTTTTTTTTTTCCTCAAGTGTTTTAAGTTTTTTTTTTTTTGTATGGCGGCATATCTTTACTAATTTGTAATCACTAGTAATTTTTAAGAACTGATGTATTAATATTTGATACAATAAATTTTCTCCTTTCTATTGTTTACTATTTTCGTTTAATGCATTAGGACAGTGTTTTAACGATTTTTCTTTAGTCTTTAAAAAAATAAGTACTATTTAAAACTGACAATTGATTAGATTATATAAATTATTTCAATTAGATACTCTCAATCATGAGTCATTCCATGTGCCTGGTTTTTTTAAAACTAAAATTTGCACTTAAAAACAGGACTCTATTCTCAGAGTCTATAAATGAAATGAAGGTTTATGGGGTTACTAACTAGCCTAGTATCAAAAGTTAGTACAGTTTTCCTCCTTTTCTCAGAGCAATTTTCAGCTCTTTTTTTCTGAATCCACAAGGCTTGTCTTTCTTTGATTCTCTTGACAGTTCAGTGTTAGATGGGACTATATGTCATTTGTGCTGAAAAAAAAAAATGTTAGAAGTCAGACTGTCCAGGAATATGGTTCAGATCTTGCACATCTCCTGTAGGTTGTCCATGTGCCTCTGTATTTTCTTCTTAAGTAAATAATGTGCTTATTTCCCAATACTCTTTTTCTTTTCCCATATCTTTCCCTTTGTCCTCCGTCCATTCCTTTCTTCCTTCTTCATGGTGCTCTCTACTCTAAACAATGTTTGTTCTATGGCTTAATAAATCCACATGTAGCAGGGCTAGACTATTAGTGCCCTTGATTTGTTAAAAAAATTAAAAAAGAAAAAGCTACTATCCATTTCATCAGTTAGTTCTGAGCAGGTAAGAGACAGACGTTCTGGCTTTTGCATCTGGGTCATTTAGCAGGAGGCTGGGGATGTTAAATTCACATCTCATTACCTTTGTCTACTTTTAGAATTGTGTGCTTGGGCCCTGTGGTCAGTTGGCAGTTGGCTGGCCCGTGGCTCCAAGGGAATGCTGTGTTATTTGAGGGGATGCCAATTTCAGTCGCCACATGGTTTCTGCATTTCTTGGTCAGACTTTCTGTATAAAACACCCAGTATGTGTTTTATTACTAACCCTCGGCTATGGACTTTGTGTCAAAATTTATTATGTTATTAACTGATAGATTGTGAGAGCAGTTTTAATGATTTATTTTCTGTGGCTCCCACTCCCTGATTTTGGATAGTGTTTCCTCTATTTGATAAATGTAGAGAAGACATTTTGTCACAGATTTTTTAAGAGTTTTATTGTTGTGCACTAAGTTGAGATGAATCGTAGGTAATTGGATGGTGCAGCTGAATTAACACATTGAATTGCTAGTTATGAGACACTTCATTTACTCTTGCAGACAACAATAGGCCCATTTTGCTTCTACAATGCACAAATTCTTATTATCTATATAAAATTCTAATTCAAGTGGGATAACGTGTATGCATCATTTCCATTCCTTTTGTAAGGAAAAATAACCTTCACAAATGTAAGATACTTGCAACTATCTCATTAAATAATTTTGAACGTCAATAAATTTTTCTTTCTGAGAATGTTAATCAGTTGTCTCGTTCTCCACAAAAAGGATAGAGTATAAGGCATTTCATAAACATGAAATCAGTAGTATTGCTTTTACTTTGTGTACCTTAAGACCTGTGCAGTGCGCAGTTTGCATTTTTTCAACAGAGAGCCTTGTTTGAATCGTTAAGGACAACGTTGCCATCATGACTATGCTGATATTCAATAGTGTAATAATTTTGTCGGTTCTTGGGTTCTTTCATTTAAAGCGTTTTAAGCGTAGCTTCTCTAGGTCAGTGGACTTGCTTTTAAACAGGTGAGTATACATTTTAAGAGGAAGGATTGATACGTATTTTTATTTTATTTACTATATATCCTCTTGAAACCTCATTAATTTAAGCATTAAAGAGTCAAAAAGATATAAGACTGTTAAAAATTGGATGGAGTAAAGCAAGGCAGAGGAAACAAAGATATAGGAGAGTGGCCTGAAATTGTGGAGGGAGCCACTGTGCTCTAAACAAGTCCCCAAAGACTTCAAGCTCTACAATGCCAAGAAAATAAAGGACAGAAGTGAGACACTGGGGCTGACACAGAATAATTAATCAACTGTATAGTTGGAATAATCAACCTACTATGTACCAATTCTGTTTCATCCCTATAAGAAGTGTTTTTTACTAACCGTCTCATTTATACCCCTTAGTACATACTAGTGAAATTACTTAAATGGCTGAGGGACAGTAAGGGCAACTAGGGTTACATCCTAGAATAAAGTCCCTTTTATTTTGGCACTTAGGTTCTTCAAGCCTAGTGATCATCAACTTATTTATCCCACAGCAAAGTCTTTTAATCAATAGGACCCACTCAAGTACAGAGGACTCAGTATTTTCTATTCCTTCTTTCTTAATTATAAAATAACAACCATGGATTACCAGACTTTTAATAAATAATTTAAGAAAAAAATGTTAAGAGAAGTCTGCAACATGAAAAAGACCAAAATAACTGAAAAAATGATTAAAAATAAAATGACCTTGCACGGTACAGATAATTAAAAGATCATAAGAGAGCTAAAAAACATTAGAATTCTTGAAGAGGTGCAAGAAATATTGCATTCATAAAACAAGGGTTGATATGCAAGAGACACAATAAACGAACAAGAAAAATTATGGAAATTAAAGCTTTTGAAATCAGTAGTTTAAGGGAAATTTTGTAATTTCTAATAAAATAACAATGCAAATGAAAAGAAAAACAATGCAAAATGTAAGAGTTGTGGTGAATGTCCCGGAAGTGTGACTTCCTAGTAGAGTTCTGTAAGAGAATAAAAAATATAGTAGAACAAATATTAAAGAATTAATATGAGAATTCTACACCATGGTGGTGAAGGAAGACTCTGAATGCACCTTTTTGCCTGGACACACCATATCTTCAGCTACGTAAGAATCATTTCCCTCTAAAAAGGTTCTGAAAACTACATGAACCCCTCTACATTGGAGGATAAAAAGACCACTTTGAGAAGGTAGGAGAGGCAGTGACATACGTAGCCAAAACCACACCCTCGCATGGCCACACCCAATAGGGAGGGATCTTACCAGTGCAGTACTTCTCCTGAAGGATCAGGGGGTTGATGCCTCACATCAGATACCCCAACTCCCCATGATCCATGCCAGAGAGATGAGTCCACAAAATGAGAGTGAGGCCAATGTACAAAGGAGCCAAAGTACTGTAGGAAACTGAGACTCCCCTTTTAAATGGCTCATGTGTAGTCTCACTCACCTCAGACCCAGTGAAAAAACAGCAATTAGAAAAGCACGTAGACTGCATGTGAAGATTTAATTGCTGATCTGAAAGCCTCTGTTGGAGGAACAAAGGACAGTTGAAACTCTCCCCAGAGATGAAGGTGCTGGCAAATGCTGTTTTGCACTTTCCAAACTACCCTGCCAGCAGGTGGGTGAGCTCACACATTGCACCCTCCCACTGCCTTGCTAAGTCAGCCAAGGGCTAGCAGTCATGGCGCTATCTGCCTTGTGAAGCCAGAGAGCAGGAGTGGTTGCAGCACTTCCCCTCCCTGGCTGGGTCAGGTGTGTATGAATTGTTGTGGCATTCTCCTGTTCCGTAGCTAACGTTGGTTAGCTGGATGGTTGCGACACTCCCTTGCTCCTTGGCTAAGTTTCGCAAGTATGAGTGATCATGGCATTCTCCTACTACTAGCTTGAAGGCAGTGGCAGTGCTCAGGCAAAAAGCGCTGTCCCACTATTCCTAAAGCCTATGGGCATGCATACAGACATTTTCATGCTGCCTTTTTGAAGTCAGCAAGTGTGCGCTACCCTATACTCTCCAGCTGCCCATAAGCCAGTGGATGCATGCAGTCTCTAAAAGGGGAGGCCTCTTACTTGCCTGGCCCTAGTGGCCAAGGGGGCTGGCATTCCTGAGCTCCATGGGAATGTAACATTTGGAAAGGCAGTTCTTGGCAGGCTACCACCTTCAGAGCACTGCACAAAGAGCAGACTGAAACATAAATGCAGTCTTTCTGTGAAAAAGGCCGATTAGTCTGGAGCTTCAGCTAGAGGGACATGTTTCTGTTTCTGGTTTTATGCATGTTTATAGATTTAAAGAGTGCTCCCAGGGAATGAGAACAGGGAAAAACCATCCTTCTATTCTTTCTTGGCCTTGTTACATCATCCTAGAAAGGAACTTATAAACTTATCTGGAGTCCTGGTTTTTGGAACTATTATCCAGGGACACCTGCAGATCTGGCCTAGAGACATCAGGGATTACAATTGTGGCACCATAGGACTATATATATTTGCATACTTTGAAAGCTACTGAGTGAGCATCTGACTTGCAGTCAGTCTGAATGAAACTAGGTGTTAAAGGAGATTACTTCCCTTGGAAAACTGACAGCTCCTTCCATACTCTCAAAAATGGGAGCATATCAAGAAAAAATTGAGTAGTTTAGATAGTTTTGAGAGACCAGCAAAAGCTAGGGAAAGGTTGAATGAGAAGTTTCATCACCTACATAAGGACACACATTCAAGACCTAGAGAGGTAGCTGTTTCACCTAATATATATATATAAACAAACAAAGAGAGTCAAGGAAAATGAGGAAACAAAGAAATATGTTCCAAACAAAAGAATAAGTGAAAACCTCAGAAAAAGACCTTCGTGATATGAAGATAAGTATTTTACCTGATAAAGAATTCAAAGTAAGGTTGTAAAGATACTTACCAAACTCTAGAGAAGAATGAGTGAACACAGGACATAACAAAGAACAAAGAGATAGAAAATGTAAGAACTAAATATAAATCACAGAGCTGAAGAATATAGTAACTGAACTGAAAAATTACACCAGAAATGTTCCGTGCTAGATTGGTTAAGCAGAACAGACCAGTCAACTGGAAGACAGGACAGTAGAACTCACCCAGACAAAGCAGCAAAGAGAAAAAAAGGAGTAGGAAATAAAGATGACCCAAGGGACCAGTGGGGCCTCAAGTGGAATAATATTCACTTTGTAGGGGCCCCAGACGTAGAAGAGAGAAAGAGGGAGAAAACTTATTGGAAGAAATAATGTCTGAAAACTTCCCTATTTGGCAAGATTAGTATTCAGAACTGAAGGAGAGAGAAAAGTTTTCCAGATGAGCAAAAGTCAAAGGAGTTCATCACTATTAAATCATTCTTCTAAGAAATATTAAGGAGGCTTCTTTAAGCTGAAAAAAGATGGCATTAATTAACAATAAGAAAACATCAAGTAAAAATCTCACGGGAAAATGTAAAAATATATGAAGGAAAATGGATTAAATACTTATTAAGCTAGTGTGAGGGTTAAAAGATAAAAATAGTAAAATGAAAGCCACAGTAATTAGTTAAAGGCTACATAAAATACAAAGATGTAAAATGTGACATCAAAAACATAAAATGTACTGGGGGGTGGTGGTGGTAGAAATGTGGTTTTGGAATGTGTTCAAATTCATGTTACCATTAATTTAAAATATAGTATTATATACAGAGAATGATATATGTGAACCTCTTGGTAATCACAAAAGAACTTCTAATAAATACACAAAAGAGAATGCAAAAGGAAATGCAAACATAACACCAAGAGTCATCAAACCACAAAAGATGAAAGAAAAAGAGACTAAATTAAAAGACACAGAATGGACTAAAAAAAAACATCTATGTGCTGCTTACAAGAGACTCAATTCAGAAATAAGTACACACAGAGATTGAAAGTGAAAGGAAGGAAAAAAGATTCACTGCAAATGGAAACAAAAAGAAAGCTGGTGTAGCTACATGCTTATCAGACAAAGTATACCCTGAAACATACCAAAAACCAAAGAGGGGTGTTGCATAATGATAGAGGGGTCAGTCTAGCAAAAGATATAATATTTATAAATATGTATGCACCCCAACATAGGAAGACCAAAAATATATAAAGCAAATATCAACAGACCTAATGGGAAAAATTGAGAGCAATACAATAATAGTAGATTACATCCCCACTTATATCAGTGACTACATCATTCACACAGAAAATCAGTAAGGAAACCTTAGCCTTAAAGGGCCCATTAGAACAGATAGACTTAATTTATACAAAACATCTCCTCAAAAAACAGCAGAATATACATTCTTCTCGAGTGCGCATGGAATATTCTCCAGGCTGTATCACTTGTTAGGCCATAAAACAAGTCTCAATAAATTCAAGAAGTTGGAAATCATCAAGCATCTTTTCTGACCACAGTGGTATGAAATGAGAAATTAATTACAAGAAGAGAACTAGAAAAACTATAAATATACATGGAGAGGGCAGCCCCGGTGGCGCAGCAGTTTAGCGCCGCCTGCAGCCCAGGGCGTGATCCTGGAGTCCCGGGATTGAGGCCCACGTCGGGCTCCCTGCATGGAGCCTGCTTCTCCCTCTGCCTGTGTCTCTGCCTCTCTCTCTCTGTCTCTATGAATAAATAAATTTTAAAAAATCTTTAAAAAAAAGTTTTAAAAAAATAAGTAAATATATGTGGAGATTAAACAACTTGTTACTGAACAACTGCTAGGTCATAAAAGAAATAAAAGGAGAAGAAATGCTGAGTGACAAATGAAAACAGAAATCTGACATACCAAAATCTATAGGATGCAGCAAAAGCAGTTCTAAGAGGGAAGTTCATAGCAACAGGCTTATCTCAAGAAACAAGAGAGATATCAAATAAACATTTTGACTTTATACTTTTATGAACTAGAAAATGAGGAACAAAGCCAAAGTTTAGTAGAAGTAAGGAAGTAATAAAGTTAGAACAGAAGTAAATGGAATAGACACTAAAAGACAATAGAAATGATAAAACTAAGAGCTGATTCTCTGAAAGATAAATAAAATTGGTGAGGCTTTAACTAGACTCATCAAGAATAAGAGAGGACTCAAAGTCAGAAATGAAAGAGAAGTTACAACTGGTATCACAGAAATATGCAGGATCATAAGAGACTACTATGACCAATTATATGCTAACAAATTAGACACCTAGAAGAAATGCATACATTTTTAGAAACTTACAACCTTCTAAAAAGGAATCATGAGGAAATAGAAAATCTCAATAGACCAATTACTAAGAAGAAGATTTTGAATAGTAATAAAAGCCTCAATAAACAAAAGTCAAGGACCAGGCTGCCTCAGAGGTGAATTATACCAAACATTTCAAATATTTAATGCCTATCTTCTTAAACTCTTCCAAGAAATTAAAGAGAAGGGAAAACTCCTGAACTCATTTTACCAGTCCAACATAACCCTGATACCCAAACCAGACAAGAATACCATAAAAAAAGAAAATTGTAGACCAACAGTCCTGATGAACGTAAATGCAAAAGTCCTCAGTAAAATATTAGCAAACCAAATTGGGTTTAGTGATGATTAGTATTATCATGCACCATGATCAAGTGAGATTTGTTCCAGGGATTCAAGGATATTTCAACATCCACTAATCAAAGTGATTCACCATTTAACAAATGAAAGATATAAACTATATAATCATCTTGATAGATGTGGATGAAATATTTGGTAAAATGCATCATCCATTTATGATAAAAACTCTCAAAAAAGTAAGTATAAAGGGAACATATCTCAACATAGTAAAGACGATAGCTGACGAACCCATAGCTAATATACTCAATAGTGAATATCTGAAAGCTCTTCCTTTAAGGTCAGGAACAAGACAAGGATGCCCAATCTCCTGACTTTTATTCAACATGGTATTAAAAGCCCTAGCCAGAGCAATTACGCAACAAAAAGAAGTAAGATGCCTCCAAGTTGGAAAGGAATTAGTCAGACTGTCACTATAGATGATGTGATACTATATATGAAAAACCCGGGACGCCTGGATGGCTCAGAGGTTTAGCGCCTGCCTTCGGCCCAGGACGTGATCCTGGAGTCCCAGGATTGAGTCCCACGTCGGGCTCCCTGCATGGAGCCTGCTTCTCCCTCTGTCTCTCTTTCTCTCTGTCTCTCTCTCTTTCTGTCTCTCATGAATGAATAAAATCTTTAAAACAAACAAACAAACCCTAAAACCTCCACCAAAAAAAAACCTGTTAGAACTAATAAGTGAATTCAGTAAAACTGAAGGAATGAAAATCAATATACAAAATCTGTTGTGTTCTTTATACATTAATCATGCACTAACAGAATGAGAAATCAAGAAAATAATTCCTTTTATGGTTACACTAGAAAGAATAAAATGCATAGGAATACATTTAAACAAAGAGGTAAAAACACACTGAAAAGCATATAAGACATTGATGAAAGAAATTGAAGAAGATACAAATAAATGGAAAGATAATCTATGCCCATATATTGGAAGAATCAATACTAATATTAAAATGACCATACTACCCATAGCAGTGTCTAGATTCAGTGCCATTCCTGTGAAAACCTAATGGCATTTTTTGCAACTTGAACAAATAATTCTAAAATCTGTATGAGGGCAGCCCGGGGTGGTTCAGCGGTTTAGTGCCCCCTTCGACCCAGGGCCTGATGCTGGAGACCCAGAATTGAATTCCATGTCCGGCTCCCTGTGTGGGGCCTGCTTCTCCCTCTGCCTGTCTGGCTGTCTCTCTTTCTCTCTCTCTCTCTCTCCCCCCTCTGTTTCTCATGAATAAATAAAATCTTAAAAAAATAAAATAAAATCTGTATGAAAGCACAGAAGACTCTGAATAGCCAAATACAATCTTGAGAAAGAGGAAAGAAGGCCAGAAGCATCATGCTCCCTGATTTCAAAATATACTGCAAAGCTATGTAATCAAACAGTATGGTGTGGGCATATAAACAGACACATAGATCAATAGAACAGAATAGAAAGCCCAGAAATAAACCCACCTATATATGGTGAATTAATTTATGATAAAATGGACAAGAATATATACTGGGGATAGCATAGTCTCCTCAATAAATGATGTTGGGAAAACTGTACAGCTACATGCAAAAGAATGAAATTGGATCACTCTCCTCTCCTATATACCAAAATTAACTCAAAATGGATTAAAGACTTCAGTGTAAGACCTGAAACCATAAAGCTCGTAGAAGAAAACATTGGTTTTAGCAATTTTTAAAAATGATCTGACTCCAAAGGAAAGGGAAACAAAAATAAAAATAAGCAAATAAGACTATATCAAACTAAAAAGCTTCTGCACAGTTAAGGAAACAAGCAACAAAACAAAAAGGGACAAAAAGCCTACAGAATGGGAGAAGGTATTTACAATTCATATATCTGATAAGGAGTTAACATTTTAAAAATGTAAAGAGGGGATCCCTGGGTGGCGCAGCGGTTTAGCGCCTGCCTTTGGCCCAGGGCGCGATCCTGGAGACCCGGGATCGAATCCCACGTCAGGCTCCCGGTGCATGGAGCCTGCTTCTCCCTCTGCCTGTGTCTCTGCCTCTTTCTCTCTGTGACTATTATAAATAAATAAAAATTAAAAAAAAATGTAAAGAATTTATAACCCAATAACAAAAAGAAATCTGATTTAAAAATTGGCAGAGGATCTGAATAGATAGTTTTCCAAATAAGATGAGTACAAGCACATGGAGGAATGCTTAACATCACTATTCATCAGGGAAATGCAAATCAAAACCCTACTGAGATATCACCTTCCATCTATCAGAATGGCTATTATCAGAAAGACAAGAAATAACAAATGTTGGTGAGGATGTGGACAAAAGGGAACCTTGGTGCACTGCTGGTGGGAATGTAAAAGATGCTGCTGCTGTGGAAAGCTATAGTATAGAGGATTCTCAAAATAATAAAAATAGAAATGCAATTCAGTCCAGCAATTCCAAGTCTAGTTATGTACCCAAGAAAACATAAACACTAATTTGAGAAGATATATGCACCTTTGTTTTTATTGCAGTATAATTTACAGTAGACTAAATATGGATATGGAAATAACCTAAGTGTCTATTGATGGATGAAGGAGAAATGGTGTGTGTGTGTATATATATATATATATATATAAAATAGAATACTACTCAGACCAAAAAAAGAGTGAAATTTTGCCATTTGAAACAATATGGATGGACCTTGAAGGTATTCTGTTACGTGAGAGAAGTTAGACAAAGAAAGATAAATGCCACATAATTTCTCTTCTATATGGAATCTAAGAAATAAAACAAAATGCAGACTCATAGATACAGAGAGCAGATTGGTGGTTGCCAGAGGAGAAGGGGATTGGAAAAGCCAACTGGGTGCAGGGGCTCGAGAGCTATGAAGTTCCAGTTATAAATAAATCATGGGGGGATCCCTGGGTGGCGCAGCGGTTTGGCGCCTGCCTTAGGCCCAGGGCGCGATCCTGGAGACCCGGGATCGAATCCCACGTCGGGCTCCTGGTGCATGGAGCCTGCTTCTCCCTCTGCCTGTGTCTCTGCCTCTCTCTTCTCTGTGACTATCATAAATAAATAAAAATTAAAAAAAAATAAATCATGGGGATACAATGTGCAACATGGGGAATATAGTCAATAATATTGTGTTAACCTTGGCAGGTGACAGATGGTAACTAGACTTATTATGGTCGTCATTTCATAGCATATACAAAATATTGTGTCCCTGTGTTGTACACCTGAAACCAGATGTTGGTTGAGATATATCAATTATTTCTCAATAAAAAACAAGGATTAGTAGAATAATTTTCAAATTTCTGGAGAAAGATGATTTGCAACTCAAAATTCCATATCCACTCAACATATCAATCATGTGCAAGGTTAGAATAAAGACATTTCAGACATACAAAGGCTAAATATATTTTCCACAAATATAACCTTTCTTAAAAAATTACTGGAAATCCAATTCCAGCAAAGTCTAGTTAAGAGAAAGAAAAAGACATGTGGCATGATAGTTACGAAGAAGTCCTGCCGGGTGAGCAGTTCAGGTTGTTCCAGTGCCTTGCAGGGCCCAGGTCAATGAGAGTCTCTGACAAGAGGCGACATGCACGACATTTCATGTTCAAGATGTGTTTGAAAAGAAAAAGAAAAATAGTGCCGGGAGAAAAAGAGTAGAAACTCCAGGGAAAAGAAAAGAATCTGCGAGAAAGTAATCATAGAATTTTAGTTGGCTCTTAAACGGACATGATTTTAGGGCCCCTGGGCGGCCTTGTTGGTTAGGTGTCTGCTCAGCCCACGGTTCTGGAGTCCTGGATGGTGTTCTGAATCGGGCTCCCTGGCCCATGGGGCATCTGCCTCTCCCTCTCCCCCTGCTCCTTCCCCCCTGCTCATGTTCACTCTCTCTCTCTCAAATAGTAAATTAAAAAAAAAAATGAACATAGTTTATGTTAATTAAATATAAATCATATTTACTGATTTTCTAGTTTTAGTATCAATCTTTAGGTAAAATGTCAAAGATAATCATGACAGTAGCACAGAATGCAAACATTGTCAGCACTGATAATGTTACAGGAAACACAAAGATGGTAGGGCCCCAAGTTTGGTAGGAGTTTTGGAGTAGCAGGAAATTAGAAGATTAGCATATTACAGAGTGGGGTCAAGAGAGAGTGTCTACAGTTGAGGACAATAAATAGCAGTGATGACGTATTCCTTAAAGTTAGGAAGATAACCAAGAGGAGGAATAATGGATATATTAAGAGGAAGCGTATGGGGAAGTGGGGAATGTGGCAAGTGGGATAATTTGGATAATGTCTAAAATACTTTGGGTCCATACGTGGGGTCAAAGTATGCCTCAGTTTGATTTTTTTTTTTTTTTAATGTGGCTGCATTTAGGTGCTTATATACTCTCTAGATTTTTACAAATTCTAATTACTCTGTTAAATCAACGTGATCCATGAAGACATTTGAATTTAAGGCGTCTGTTGTGGAAGTCATAAACAATTAAATATGTTTTTCCCTCTGGGAAGTGGAACTGCTTGGATTTGGCGCAGGGGGCCGCACTGCATAAAGAAATCTAAATACCGAGCTGAACACTAGCACAGTGGCGGTCGCCCACTGAATTATAAAGATCATGAGGCTAAGAGGAGAATTGTATTCTAGTCCAGAAAAAGCCGCTTACAAGTCTGTAGCATGTCATTTAACTTTTCTGGAGCTGAGTTTCCTCATCTTTAAAAGTAAGCAATTGGTGGGTGGGTGGATGGGTTAAATGAGTGATAGGTACTGAGGAGGGGAGGACACTGGCCATTTTGTGATGAATCACAAAATTCCACTACTGGAACTAATGTTACACTACGTGTTAGCTCACTGGAATATAAATAAAAACGTAAAAAATAAAATAGAGCAACTAGTATGAAAAAATACCTGGTATTACTCTTTTTTTTTTCTTCTCCTGTTTATTTTACAAAGATAGGCCTGTTATTTTCTTCAAGAAAGAAGTGAATTTTTCCAATTCTCAACACTGACTCAGGTTCTTATTTGCTCTACCTTTTTAATAAAGGTGTTAATTGCCTTTTTAACAGTGGTCCTCATTCTCTTTATTTCTTTACCTTGTGTCTAACTGAATTGACCACTCAACTTAGAAGTATGCTTCTTTGTTTTATTAATCTGGAACAATCACTTCCCAAATAAGGTTGTTTTGATAGAATTTTTTTCATTATGCAAGGCTTTATTTCCTTATAATTAAAAAAAAGTATCTTTTTTTTGCTGATGTAAAAATGCAAAGGAGTACCAAAGCTTCTTTAAAAGCTCTTATCTCCATTCCACCTCTGTTTTCTTGAATATTTTAGTAGCACTAAGCAGTAATTTTAACAACATTTTGTAGTGGTTTCCAGATAGAGATGGTAAATTTTATAGTCTTCTGTGTTATTAAATTATACCAGTTACTGTGACTACCTGATGTGCCTGCAGATTCACAGAAGAATTGATAGATGAAAGGTGGGCATTCCACTGTTACACAGATGTGAGGATAGTGCCATCTTCCATTGGCAGCTGATCTTGAATTTTTCACTGCTTTTTATCATTTGGGCTAACACTTTAATTTCATAGCTAATCAGAAATAGTTTTCTTAAAGATGCTAGCTATTCCTAATAAATGTGAGAATACAGATGTGTTTCATGAGAGATTTCTAACCTGCTGGTTATTGGAAGAATTCTGTATGTGTGGTACATGCATGCATATGCGTGCTACGTATGTGTGTGTGCTTTAGCATCTTTTAACGATGAACATCAGGGGACGGATGGGTGGCTCCGTTTAGCACCCGCCCTTGGCCCAGGGCGTGATCCTGGAGACCTGGATCGAGTCCCACGTCAGGCTCCCTGCTTCTCCCTCTGCCTGTGTCTCTGCCTCTCTCTCTCTCTCTCTCTCTCTCTCTCTGTTTCTCATGAATAAATAAATAAAATCTTTAAAAAAAAAAAACAACTATGAACATCAGTTTAGTAAACCAAAAGAAAATTTGTAATACTTGGAGAGAGAGAGAGAGAGAGAGAGAGAAAGGAAGGAAGTTTCCCAGTTTTCCTCCATAGCTTGGGACAAATGCAGCACAAAAAGGTATTGTGGAAAATTGGGAAAAATTCATTTTAATTGATATGTTTAATATATGTGTATATATATTTTTTTTTTTGGGTGGGGGAGACAGAAAATATGTGCAATCCAGAGGAGGGGCAGAGGGAGATGAAGAAAGAGAATCTTACATTTTATTTTATTTTTTTTTATTTTAATTAATTAATTTATTTATTTATGATAGTCAGAGAGAGAGAGAGAGAGGCAGAGACACAGGCAGAGGGAGAAGCAGGCTCCATGCTCCGGGAGCCCGACGTGGGATTCGATCCCGGGTCTCCAGGATCGCGCCCTGGGCCAAAGGCAGGCGCCAAACCGCTGCACCACCCAGGGATCCCGAAGAAAGAGAATCTTAAGCAGACTCCATGCTCAGTACATAGCCTGAGGTGGGGCTCAATTTCAGGAACCCGAGATCATGACCTGAGCTGAAATCAAGAGTTGGCGGCTTAACTGACTGAGCCACCAGTATGCCTCCAAAATCGAGTATTTTTATGGTAGAAAGGATAAAGGATTCTGAAGTAAGAAGAAAACAAATTAAAATTGTGAGGCATTTTTTAAAGCTGTGAATATCTGGTTTCTGTTGACAGCTTGTGATTACAATCTTTCTGGATACCTCCTTTTACCATTTTCTGAGTCGTCTGGTTTTTGGACAGTGACTTGAGTTCAGTGAGAGTTGCTTTGTCTTGTTATATCACTCAGTTTGATGAATCAAGAATCCATTAAATTTCCTTTTAAAGTTGCATTCTTGGCAGTTAATTAGAACCTTTATGTATACAAATTATCCCTTTATTATAAGGTAGAAAAAAAAGGCAGATATTCAAGTTTGGAGGAGACAAACATGGTTGTGTTAAAGATACAAGCTTGACCGTGGGGCTTGCATAAATGCAGTTCAGAATCTATGACTCATCCAATTACGAAGAGACTGGCAAGTGACAGTTGCGTAGCCTCTGTGGAATTTAGTTATCCGATCTTTAAAATGAGAGTAATAGTAATAATAGCTAACACTAAAAAACCTGGGTCTCTAACGGGCATGAGGTTCCCTTTTAAGTGCTTTTCATAAGATTAGCTCATTTTATTCTCACAATAGTAAGAGCTAGATATTTATTTTCACCCACCTAATAATTATAAGTATTTTAATAGGTTGTCATGAGGTTTGAGGTGACAGTGCATGTAATGTATCAATTATTGTGCTTGGCATTTAGCAAGCGCTCAACAAATGCTAGCTATTATTAATGTACCTCCTTTTCCAGAGTCCTCTACTGGCATTTAGCATGACAGGTGCCTAGTAAATCTGGCCTGCTTAACCGATTTCTGAAATAAAATGATCAGACCTGGAAGAGTTATGGTAAAGAGTAACTGCAAAATCAGATCCCAGGAGACAATAAATAAATAGAAATCCAAGATAGGATTGAAGCCAAGCAAAGCATAAGTACATTTAAACTGTATTAGTGAAATATTTAGACATTTTCTTTAAGAGAGAAGGTAACCGTGTGAAAGCAAAGATACATGACGATGAATATTATATCATAATATTATACAAATTGTACACGATGCTTAACACTGAACTGCCACTTTGCAGAAAGTGCATCTAGCTTAGAAAAAGGGTATTCAGCTTCTATTCGCTTTATTTGGAAAATAGGTGTCACTGCTGATTTTTGTTAGGTGTTCTTGGTTAAGTGGAGCAGTCATCCTCCATTTTCCCTTTGGTTTTTGGATCAGCTTTGACTTCGTTATTTTTTCTTGAGGACGACCCTAAGAGAAATGGAAAGATGGGAGCTTTGTGTGTGTGTGAATACAAAAAATAGTAAAAATTTTAAAACATGTTGCCATCCTAGCCTCAGTCCCTGAATGAAAAAGATGTGACATATTATTTTTTGTGCTTTAGAGACAGAGATTTCATATTCAGTATATGACATCTAATTGTTTTTAATGCTTTTTAAATAAATGCTTAATTGGAGATTTCTTTTTTCTTAATTTGGAACACATAGCTTGAAATAGCAAATTATAATTGATTTCTCATTTAGAAATATTTGAATTTCAATTCTCTTTTCTTATCGTATGAAGAAAATGTGTTGTTTTAAACACTGATAGTTTCTCATTTCCTCCACAATAATTTGAACAGATGATAATTATATACAAATTAATGAACTTCTGGTGGGAATCTAATGATGCATCATGCTGTTTTTGATTTATTTCTGAATCATTTGCAGGCTGTTGAAATGTTCCAGAACTAATTGTTTAACGTAACCTACAAGTTCCTCAACTCCAAAAACACGTTCAGTAAAATAGAATAGTTGCTTTAAAAAAGTGACAGAGGGCTAACTAACATGTTTTGTGAGCATTCATTACATAAGAAGTGGTGTTATAGGTTATTAAATAATATATGTGCTTTATCTGTATTTAAAAATTCTTTTCATATTACAAATTATTAAATTATTGAGATAACTTTTTATTTCTTTTTTTTTTTTCCTCACTGTGATTCAGTTTTCTAGTAGTGCCTGGAAATAATGTGGAGTCCTCAGCTTACATTTCCTTAGTACTCCTTTTCCCTCCCGTCATGAAGTTTTGTGCGCCACCTGAATAATATTTTAAAAGTTACTGATAAAAACTTTATTATAAGCTTCTACAATCTCGTAAAGAATTTCTAAATGGGAAATGTTTAAAATCAAGTTATAACTCTTGTGATGTCTGGAAACATCAGCATGCAGTTAACAATTTTCAATCAAGTTTACACTGAGTCACAGACAAATGATTTTCTTGTACTGTTATGTCTCTCTGGCAAAATATTATGCCACCTGTGTTTTATAGGGTGATACTCCACTGACAACCTTGTAGGCTTGCTTTGTGATCCGTTTTCATTTTGCTTAACAAGGGGTTTTGAATTTAGTAACTCACAAAAAATATTCTCCATCATTATAAATATAAAACCAAGATGTAGAATGTTTAGCAAAGATTGATTTTGCAATGCAGTTTTAACTAAATCTAAATCAAAGGTATCTTTGATTTCCTGTCATAGGACTGGGCTGTTGCCCACCACCTGTGTGTATGTGTGTGTATGTGTTTCCCAAAGGGCTTCTACTGAAAGTCGAGTTTCGTTTTTATGGGTTCCCTAGATGTTTTCTGTGTGACCTCCACTATTTTGTGCTTGGGTACCACTCAAACTAAAAAAGAAATACTGATCTTATTTTCTGATAATTCAAATTTATTCTTGACTTCTAGTTGCTTTATTAACTACAGAGTTTATTTTGACCTTTTTGGGACCAAATTAAATTCTGGTCCAACTTTTTAAAATTTTATTATCTCAAACCTTGTTTTTAGTATAACTATCTTGTCAGGTTTCACTCAGTAGTTTTAGTTTTTTACCATCCTTAAAACCTTTCATATGCCCTAGCACCTTGTCACTTCTCTCCATAACAACACACCCTAAAACTCCCACATTTAGTCATTTTTAACTGATGTTATTTTCTGTCTGTCTTCTTATTCATGTATGTATTATATTTATTGTATGTACATATTATATATGTACTTATTTGCCATGAAAAAAAATTACGTGATTTTTTAAAAAGATTTTATTTATTTATTTATGAGAGACACAGAGAGACAGAGACAGAGGCAGAGGGAGAAGCAGGCTCCATGCAGGGAGCCCCGTGTGGGACTCGATCCCAGACCGCAGGACCACGCCCTGAGCTGAAGGCAGACGCTCAGCCGCTGAGCCACCCGGGCATCCTTATTATGTGATTTTAATCAAAATTATACACATCTGTCATTTTATTGTAATTCCCTGAACCTCATGCACTTTTAGTTAGCCAAAGGGCTATATCTCACAATAACTTGACATATGTAATTGTGGGCCAGTAAACTGTTGCCACATTTTAATACCAGAAGTATCCTTGATTGGTGCATGAAAAGATTGCTTCTTAAGCAGTAAGCATTCATAATCAATTAATAAATCTAGACAGTGGTTTTTGGATCCATTTATTTTAAGGCAACATGTAAATGCAAGGTCAGGTGCTTCCAAAATTTCATTAAGTGGCACATGCTTACAAATGAATTTTTAGCAATGGGCTCATGTTCACCTCATGCTATTACTGAATGCTTTTGCAATTCTAAAACCCTGGGGGTCCCCTAGGCAAAATCCTTTTTTCTGGGCATCTGCTCTTCTTGCTTCCTGTCAAGTTTCTGCCTTACTGAAGCGTCATACTATTAAAAAGATGATTTTCTCATTCCCATTTCTTAGGATTATTTTCTTATTCAGAGTTGAACAGCATCTGCAAAATAGAGCTACATATTTTCATAAGGCCATGTGTTACAAGGAAAGGCCTCCTACCATAAATATAATTATCATGTTTCAATATTAACATTAACTTATGATTTGAGTACATTACTACATATAGGTATTTTATGGAGAATGTACTTTTTCTTTGTGTTGTTTCTCTGCAATTATGTTCATACCGTGTTATTCATGGCTATGTTTTCTAGGAAAATGCACACCTCATTTGTTCATTGTGCAGGGGCTTGAAGGACAGTGAGGTCCTTTGTATCTAGAACTGCAATCTGATGATATGCTTGGCTGATTGCCATCAAGCAAGTCATTCAGAGGACTTAAGAATTCTGATGTCACACAGCATGTATTAGTCTCGGGGAAAAAAAATCACACTGTACCCCAATTTCTAACTTTTTCACGTGGTGCTTTCTTAATCTGGGTTCATGCCTTCTATTTATTAGATATTTTATGAATTCTCACTGTTTTGCTCCTTCACATATATAGATCTCACTCTGTAAGGCCACATGTGCTTATTGGAATGACCCAACACCAACACCAGTGATAAAGAAGGGAGGAAAGAAAAGGAGCTAGTACCCCAGAACTGATGTTGTGTCATGGTTGGCGCGTTTCTCCTCTCTTCAGGCACCTGCGGTCTTGTGGCATTTTGTGCCTTGGACTGCTTCACTGACCTTGGCTTTGAGTGCTGTTCAAGCTGAACAGGACTGAACTTTCTCTTTTTCTTACAGCAAGTCTCAGGAGTGAGATCTGGTCACTGGTATTTATTCTCTGACCCTTCGCTGTGCTTTCCTTTGAAATGGAACTAATCAAGGAGTTGTCCTGTATATTGATGCTCATGAAGCAGTCAGTGTAAATACACATATTTTGCATTAGTATAGTTTAATGAAACCATTCTAATTTCTTCATGTAGGTTTATGTCCACATCTGTCAGTCGTTCGTAGATTATGAAGTCCAAGAAGGCAGTCCAACACAGTTCTTTTTGTGCTGTACCTAGCAAAATGTCCTACACAATTAAGTCCTTACTACATGCATTTAATTAGATTGCACATGTACAGATAGGTCCCCTGGGCCTTCCAAGATAGTAGATGCTACTTTGGAAAATGACGCAGGCTAAAAAGGATTCAGGTCACTCAGATTTCTATCTGGCTTTCCCAGTAGGATAGTTGAAAATGCCTTTCCACACTGTGCTATGTTAATGTCTTCCCTGTGATTTTTTTTCCCTCTCAAATTCCATCATCAGGTAGTCAAAGATTGTGCTACTTCTCATCAAACTCAATGGGTGTTTGAAATGGCAGTGTCTGTATGACGTTCACCCGAGTGGCCTGAGGGTTCTGCAACCTCTGTCATTTGTAAGAATTTGTCTGGAGCTCCTTTCTTTTGCAAGGGACCGAAGTCACAGAGTTTAAGACTGAGAGGAGTCTTGAAGGGTGATCCTGTCATCCCACCTGCTTTTAGCCAAGTGTGTACGTAGTCTAAACCTCAAACCAAAATGTTTTTCTAAAGCAAGCTCCCCCGTGTCACATAGTCCATTCATACTCCACCTTGCCAATAGAGGGATCTCTCTGTAATTTTGAACATATCATTCCTGGGTGTCAAAACCCTTGAAATCTCCACGGAGTAAATTTCAAATTCTTTAGTGTATCATTCAAGATCACTTGTAAAAATTTATCCCAAATGGCCTCTGTAGCTTCATAGTTCATCTTTTAATCCTTCCAAACCTATTTTCAAGACTCTCTGGATTACTTCTCTCTTACTTGGACATGGTAGGGATGTCCATGGCACTTTCTGTTATCACACTGCTTTTCAGCCTTGAATTTCTTATCTCCTCCAGCACACCTCAGTTCAAATGATACATTTTAAAGGAATTTTCCCAGGCAGCTCTGGTAGCCCAGCGGATTAGTGCTGCCTTCAGCCCGGGGTGTGATCCTGCAGACCTGGGATCGAGTCCCGTGTCAGGCTCCCTGCACGGAGCCTACCTCTGTCTCTGCCTGTGTCTCTCTGTGTCTGTCTTGAATAAATAAATAAAATCTTAAAAAAGAAAAAGGAATTTTCCCAAGTCTTCAAGCTAGAGTCATTCTATTCTTTTTTTCTGTTCCCATAGCACTGTGTTCCTATTGCTGTTGCTAACTTAAACCATATTATCATAGTTAATTGTGTCCTCATCCATCTCCCAATTTAGATTATATGCTTTCTCACAATGGAGGCATCATATTTCTCATCGTTCCCTTGAGGACTACCAAAGTCCATAACATAGCTAGTCATTCAATAAATGACTTGAGAAATTGTTAAATATTGATTCAGTGGAGAAAGGGTTATGAATTTAATGATGCTTTATTGAATGAATCTTTGTGACATTCCTCGTATCTTTTTCTGGAATATGATAGGGATATAAAAATATTAGTGTAATGTATTCCAAAGTAATCACCCGAAATTTATCAAAATCATGGATTCAAGAGGGTGCTTAAAAACCATTTAATTTCAGCAACTAGCCAGTACTTAAAATCTTTTTCCATATGTCTGGAGTGTGAATATTTAACTTTTTCTTGAACTCTCCTTAGGCCTTTTCTTAGGGCAGCCCATGCTGTTTTGGCATTCCTCACAGTAGGAGAGCTTTTCCTTGAGCTGAGATTAAACATGATTGCTTATAACTTTTCCTATTGGTCTTACTGGTCTCAGTTCTGTTTGGGGGGAGTACAGAAAACAAATTTAAACTGCTTTCCCCATTGTCAATTCTTCACAAAAGAACAGTACTCAGGGTCCCAAATACATTATACACTGTGCATGTGTGTGTGTGTGTGTGTGTGTGTGTGTGTGTAGTCAGAAAACCACTGGAAAAAAAACTTTTTTTGGAAAAATTTTTAACTGGAAATAAGATAACTTGCATAGATCGAGGTAGAGACAGAGAAAAATAGACTACCATACAAACAATTCACGTGCTGGTCTGTATATGTTTATATATAATTTCAGGTACATACATAAAAGACGTTAGATTAATTCATTATTCTTCTAGATTTTAGACTCCAGGATGATCACATTTTTTTTCTGGTCATCTTATTGCTATGCAAAAAATTACCTCAAAATGTATTGGCTTAAGAGAGCAATTTATTTATAAACTCTCATGGCTCTATGGGTTGACTGGGCTCAGCTGGGAGATTCCCACTTAGGATGTTTCATGTAGTTGCGATCAGGCGGTAGCTGGTGGTGGAGTCCTCGAAAAGCCGGATGAACTGGGTGTCCAATTCATTCCTTTAGTCACTGTGTCAGGCCTGAATGCCCCTACCCGGGGCAGCCAGCCAGGACTGTTACTGGAGCCGCTGGGGGCTGGAGGCAGAGGAGAGGCGCTGGCCCGCTGCAGGGCGGCCGGCCCCACAGTAGGACTTGCACCCTGGGCAGAGCCTCGGTCCTGGGGTGTGCTGGGATTCCAGGGAGAAAGGGGGAAGCTTCATCTTGGGATGGGTGGAATGTCCGGGTCGCCTAGCAGGAGAGCATACTGGATGGGGGATGTTGTGACCATCTTTAGAAAACACAAACTGGGGCGGGGTTGGGGGGTGCTCAGCGGTTGGGTGCTCAGCGGTTCAGGACCGGGATCCAGTCCCTATCCCCATCCGGCTCCCTGCAAGGAGCCTGCTGCTCCCTCTGCCTGGGTCTCTGCCTCTGTCTCTGTCTCTCATGAATAAATACATAAAACCTTAAAAAAAAAAAAAAGAAAAGAAAAGAAAAGAAAAGACAAACTGCCACACTATGTATTTGGGTGAGATAGTGGAGTAAAGGATATATTTTTGATGAAATTTAACTTGTTCTCAAAATGTTAATACCAATGTTATGTGTTTAAACAATAAAACATGAAGAAAGCACAACTATTGACCATAAAACATACAATATAAAACTAACAGTCTCTACCTAAAGTTCATCATATATTCACACCCTGTTTCTAATTGGATCTTATGATTTGAAAGGCCTCAGTTCTGAATTTAGTTTAAAGATGGTTAAAGGGGTCTTTGCTTTTTATTTATTTCATTTATATATGTATGTATTTTTTTTAAATTTATTTTATTTATTCATGAGAGACAGAGACAGAGGCAAAGACACAGGCAGAGGGAGAAGCAGGCTCCACGCAGGGAGCCCAATGCTGGACTCCATCCTGGGTCCCCAGGCTCACACTCTGAGCCAGAAGGCAGATGCCCATCCACTGAGCCACCTAGGCATCCCGAATCTTTGCTTTTTTAAAAACTAACTAGTATCTAAACAATTTTTAATTTCTGGAAATTCATTTTCAATGCCTACTATAATCTCTTCTACTTTTAAAGATTTTTTAAAATTTATTTGAGAGAGAGCATGAGAGAGCCTGAGCCAGGGAGGGAAAGTCAGAGGAAGAGGGAGAAGCAGTCTCCCCACTGAGCAGAGAGCATGTTATAGGGCTCTGTCCCAGGACTTGGGCTTGTGACCAGAGCTGAAGGCAGACACGTAACCAACTGGGCCACCTAGACCCTCCCCCTCCTGATACTTTTAATGCTATTTCATTATTTGGATTTTAATTGTAAAAATCTTTTATAATTAAATATAAACTACTAAATATTTCCTTTTAGGAAATATAAATTTCTCTATTTGAGTAATTCTTATTGTATCCTAATTTCCTAAATGTTAATTCTTACCATTTTTCTTCTCTGAACTCCTTCAAATTCTTCATTTTAATTATGACTTGGTATATGAACCATAATATTTGATAATATATGCTGGTCAAATAATCATTAAAGCCATCACAGAGAAACATTTTCTTTATTCTTACCTGCAAATTCTTAAATAATATGTATCACTTAGAAATTGTGTTCAGTGTATACCCAGAATAGCATAAAGAAATTAGTGATATCTTGATATTGGTAGCCCAAGCATAATAAGAGAGCTCTATCATATCCCCAGGTTCTGGCTCCTTGTAGCCATCCTGAGAGTGATGCACTCAAAACAAGGGTCAGACTTCTAATCATTATATTGCATTTCAGACAGGCAAAGGCCAAAGAGCATAAAAGTGCACATAGCTGGAGGACCTGGGTGGCTCAGTCGGTTAAGTGTTCAACTCTTGATTTTGATTCAGGTCATGATCTCAGGGTTGTGAGATTGAACCCCATGTCGGGCTCTACAAACAGCATGGAGTCTGCTTGAGATCTCTCTCCCTCTCCCTCTGTCCCTTCCCTGCTCTCTAAATAAATAAATAAATAAATAAATAAATAAATAAATAAATCTTATATAGATAAAATGGTGCACATAGCAACAATGAAGGGGAGAATAAATATTGGGGAGGCAACTGGCAGATCTAACCACATCACATTAAAAAATCACATTTTATTCATTTTTTTGACAATTTCATCTTATAATGCCCCAACTTTGTCTATGCTAGTCTCCAGCTTTTTTTTTTTTTTTTAAGATTTTACTTACTTATTCATGAGAGACACACACACACAGAGAGAAGCAGAGACACAGGCAGAGGGAGAAGTAGGCTCCCTGCAGGGAGCCGATGTGGGACTCGATCCCTGGTCTCCAGGATCATGCCCTGGGCGGAAGGCAGTGCTAATCCGCTGAGCCACTCGGGCTGCCCATCTCCAACTCTTTTAATGCTAGTTTTGTCTGATATATAGCTGTGCATTTGGTTCCCATATATGTGTTTTGTTGCTTTTGTTTCTACTAATATTTTTTTTCTTTTTAGATTATAACATATTTGCAGAAGAAGATTTACAAAATTAAGAAAAGAATAAAAAAGAAAATTAGTACTACTTTTTCACATCATTCAGAGATAACATTTTGCTATATAGTCCTTCAGTCTTTCTGAATTGTACATAATATATGCAAATATAAATATATATTTATAATTATGCAGTTGCTACTTTATTCATATTATTTTAGAAAGTGTATTATTTTAAGTATACTTAAAATAAAATATATAAATAAGTGCTATTTGAGACATGAATTTTGTGACTGCATAGCATTCTATTATCTGCACAAATCACAACTTAGGTATTTGATCTCTAATTGTTATATACTCTGTTTACTTTTAAGGGTTTACATGGTGAAATTCTCCAAAAACCCATTTTGCCTGTATCTCTAATTAGTTTAGAATAGCTTAATGCAAGTGAAATAGGTCAAAAGAGATATAAATAAAGGAAAAGGTAAAATTTCTGCAGAGACTAGAAAATCCTGAAGTGAAGGGTATAATACATGCTATGCTTCAATGCATGTTTGCCAAGAGTGGGGTGGGGTGAGTTAAGCAAAAGTATTACAGCTTTCATCTCCAGAGGTAAAGAAGTCAACATTTTCTCATTTCCAGGTAGACGGGAGCAGGTGATGAAGGGGAAGGTATTTAAAGTGCTTTGCATGGAGAGGCTGGTAAACATTTGGAAAAGACACTTTGCCAGTTCCTTCAACATTCAGCAACAACAAAATGAAGTAAAATGAAGGGATCAACGAATTGACTGAGGGCCCGCTTGAGTTAGGAAACAGGTCTTGACTTCTCCCAAGCTGGGCAAATAGAGAAGAGGGATAGATAAATAGTTTTCAGTTAGAGAATGCCACAGTGTAGATACTTCTGTAATGTAGAACACACTGCGAGCATTCAAGGGCAAAGCTGTCCAGGGACTTGGTCAAGGCAGTACCTACACATTTAGCCATAGTGTATAGACTCGATATGGAATTATGCCCTCCTATAAGTTGCCTAATGGTCTTCAGAAGCATTACATTTAAAAAATGTACAGAATCCAGGAGCTTCTGATTTGTCATGCTTTTCATGATTGAAATTATCATAGGATTTTAATCAAGTCATATTTACTGTAGAAATTGTGCAACAGACTTAGTTTAGGATTCTTGAAGGCCACATGAAAATGTCAGGAGCAGGGAATGAGCAAGAGAGAGAGAGAAAGAGATAGAGAGGGAAGGAGGGGGAGGGAGAGGGCGAGAACGTACTAGTGATGACTTTAGAAGTTACAGATTAATCTGCTTCCTTTGATACCTAGGAAAATAGAGGAATCAATAAAAAAGACAGTTGATTTTCATACACCTCAAAGGAGCAGAACAAATAGGAGTAACAACCAACATGATTTTGGAGAAGTAAATCCCTTGACTTCATCTAATTTTAATCTCTGATACAATGACAAGATCTAAATATGAGTTAGAAGCAAGAGTTTGTATATCTTCACTTCAGTAAAGTTTTTTTTTTTTTTTTTTTTATTTATTTATGATAGTCACACACACAGAGAGAGAGAGAGAGGCAGAGACATAGGCAGAGGGAGAAGCAGGCTCCATGCACCGGGAGCCCAATGTGGGATTCGATCCCGGGTCTCCAGGATCGCGCCCTGGGCCAAAGGCAGGCGCTAAACCGCTGCGCCACCCAGGGATCCCCAGTAAAGTTTTGTTTTTGTCTTACATGACATGTGAGGGGAGGCATAACTTGTGATTGTCACTGGATCAGTGACCTGCCAGGGCAGATTAACGAAGACTTCAGAAGGTTGAGTGGGTTCTTACATTGAATGAAATTTGTATTAATCTCCAGAATTAGTGAATATAAAATATGGAAACTGCAGACTAGAAAGATGCTAAATATGTAATGGATTTGCAAGCATTCAAAGTGAATATAGGAGGAAAGAGAGATGGCTGAAGAAAGTTGAAGATTGTTGAGAACCATCAATTAAAGTGACACTTAAAAAAAGGATAATATCTAGTGTAATAAGATGTAAATGGTAATAGTGTAAATAAAATAGAAATATGTAGGCATTGTAACACATTGTTGCCATAATTAGAAATGAGACATAGGATGGCTGCTTGGATTATTCTGGGGAATCTGTGGTGTTTCCTGCCTTCACCTGTACCACTTGTCATGTAATAATCCTGTTGTATGTCCCAGTTACAAGACTGTAACACACGTTCACCTATTTGTAGTTATTTTCCTTCCTTAGGTCCTAGAAAGTGCTTGGCTGTTGCTTTGCAAGAGAATAAGGAATTGTGTTAATTCCTCCAAAAATAAACAATTATTTTACTAAAACTGCTCAGTTTCCATTCCTTTCCATATAAACAGTTTTTTATTTCAAATTTGGGGGTAATTCTTTGAAAACTTCTTAAAAGGTAGTTCAGCTTAACATGTGTAATACCAAGAAGGCACAGAAGCCAACTCAAGATACGACAGTATGAAGAACTAGGGTCAGATACTATGCCATGACCCACTGGCTGTAAAATATAACCTGGTTGTGGGGTTCAAATATGATACTTGTGCATATCAATATTAATTGAATATGTTAAATATTATTAATATAATTAAACTAATATGAATAGGAATATGTCATTTAACTTACTATTTAACATATAAATCTAGTAAAAATATTATCAAGTCTGAACAGTCTTATACTATTTGATTTAACAATTCCCCTTCTGGGTGTTTTATCTTAAGGAAACAATCATGCTATGACATAAGACATAGGATGGATACCACAGTGTTTTTATTTTTAATTTTTTTTGGTTATAGATGCTTGATAATTTACATATGGAAAAATACAATATAAATAACGGCACGTATGGGGTTTCCATGAGTGAAATGGTTTTGTATTGTAATGATAAAAAACATGGTATTGCTACAGAAAGAAATTCACAATTAAGTAAAAAGAAATTACTTATAGTCTAAATGCAATAATTCTTTAAAGAATAGTCTGGAAATAACGAGTAGTTTACATGAAATATATTATTTTAGGAATTAAGGATGATTTTATTTTAACTTTTTTTCTAAACTCATAAAAAAGAACCTGGGGATTTTTTTTTTTATTTAGAAAAACAACTTTATAAGGAAAAACCGCTTATACTGATAACCTTTAAAGACTGATAGTCTTCTTTATTTTTTTCTCTTTAATTTCTGATGACTTTTTTTGTGAATAAAATTTCATTATTAACTTTACACTTGCTTGATATAATATTATCTGTACTGTTTATTTAAAAATCTGAGGCTAGGGCAGCCTGGTTGGTTTAGTGGTTCAGCACCGCCTTCGGCCCAGGGCATGACCCTGGAGACCCAGGATCAAGTCCCATGTCAGGCTCCCTGCAGGGAGCCTGCTTCTCCCTCTGCCTGTGTCTCTGCCTCTCTCTCTCTCTCTCTCTCTGTGTCTTTCATGAATGAATGAATAAAATCTTAAAAAAAAAACAAACCTGAGGCTAGAGTGCACATTTATTTTCATTCTCCTATATTTTGTATATTTAATATGCATAGGTAAACACATAAATTATAAACAATGTTTTATTTTAAATGTAGGCATATTTAATGTATAAATTACATATAAATATAAAATATGTAAAAAACTGGAGAATGTGCATAGAGATAGATACATGGATTTTTGTTATTTTAGTTGTCTAAGATCATTGGCCAATGATTATTTTTTACCTTCATAATTTTTTTCTTGATTTAAAAACGCATCACTTGCTTTGTCTATTTTTTTGTGATCCCAAAATATCTTAATGATTGTAAAATGTTTATTTACTTCTACCTTTTTCTCTAATTTCAAATATTTTTTAAAGATTTAATTTAATTTATTTATTTGCAAGAGAGAGCTAGAGAGAGAGCATGGGGACTTGGGGATGGGAGGAGGAGAGAGAGTGACAGAGGGAGAGGGAGAGGCAGCTCCCCACTGAGCAGGGAGCCTGGAGAGGGCTGGAGCCCAAGGAGGTCTTGATCCCAGGAACGAGGGATCATGACCTGAGCCAAAGGCAGACGCCTAACTGACTAAGCCATCCAGGCTGCCCTCTAATTTTAAATTTTGATACAGTTTCAAATGTATAGAAAACTTGCAATTATTGTGCTCAAGAACACGGAATATTCTCTGTACAGATTCATTAGTTGTTTACATCATGATTATATGTATGTGCATATATGTATTTTTCCTGAATCATTTGAGAATAAGTTGTAGACATTATGCTTTTTTATTTGAAGTATTTTGGTATGTCTTTCCTAAGAATAAAGGCATTGTCCTATGTAAACACAGAATTATGAAAATTAAGATAATGTATTATCAACTAAATACTGTTACGTAACTGTATCTAGGATCACATGTGCATTGGCTTGTCATACCTTTTTTTTTTTTTTTTCCTTTTCATGCCTTTTAAACTTCCTTTAATCTGGAACATTTTCTCAGTCTTTAGTGGCTGAATTTGAAGATAATTTCGGACTTTCCTCAGTTTGGGTTTGCCTGATATTTCCAAATGATTGATTCAGGTGATGCATTTTTGGCAGATGTATATACCACAGAAGTGATGTTGGGTCCTTCTCAGGTGCACGAGGCACTTCATGTGCATTTATCTATTAGTGATGACGTTGTCTTTGATTGTTTAGAGAAGGTAGTCTCTGCCAAGTTTCTGCACTGAAAGTTATTATTTTCCCCATTGTAATTAATAAGTGATTTGTGAGAAGGTGCTTTAAGACTATGGAAATATCTTGCTCTTCACACTTTCACGCCTAAGTAAGTGCTGATCCACAAGGGGTTTTTTATTTTATTTTTTAAAGATTTTATTTATTCATGAGACACAGAGAGAGAGGCAGAGACACAGGCAGAGGGAGAAGCAGGCTCCCTGCGAGGAGCCACATGCAGGATTTGATCCCAGGACCCCAAGATCACTACCTGAGCCGAAGGCAGACACTCAATCACCGAGCCACCCAGGTGTCCCATAAGTGTTTTGTTGACTGACTCAATAAACTATTTGTTTAGTGATGATTTTCTGACACCACCAAGACATCTACATTTATTAGGTGGCATTCCATGCAAAGGAAGATGTTTTTCTTCTTCCTTATATATTTTATTCATTTCTCTTATATTTATATTCTCTATAATGAATCTTAATTCTTTATGATAATCATTTATTTTGATTTTCCAATTGTCCTAGATATGACTGGTAAGAACTTCTTGAAGATGAGGCCTCTGTCCTTTTGACATATCCCATCATTTTTAAATGCTTTACTCCTCCCCCTGCAAACACAAACAAACAAACAAAAAGGTCATCACCTTGAATTTTATATACTTTGATCACCTCCCTGTGTACATGTTCTAAAATGCCTGGATAGTTTTTCACATTTTCATAGTTTCAGTAACTTTCTGAAAGTCAGTTTTGTATCACTCTTAGGACGTTTGCTTTCCTCTTTTCCTCACAGTTTTTCTGGACTCCTTAGATTCCCTATAAAACCTATTGTGAGCTTATAAGATAACTCTTTTGGAAATTGGTGTTTAATTCTCTGTTTACAGATAATTTGACATTTTTATTATTCTCTAACTTCCAGTTATACTGAAGACCTAGGGTTTTTGTATTTTTGTTTGTTTGTTTTGGTTGTATATTTTTTGAAGAATGTGGGAAAAGTTTCAGATTTAAGTGGCTGGTATTGGGGATCCCCAGGTGCCTCAGCGGTTTAGCGCCTGCCTTTAGCCCAGGGCCTGGTCCTGGAGTCCCGGGATCGAGTCCTGCATCGGGCTCCCTGCGTGAAGCCTGCTTCTCCCTCCTCCTGTGTCTCTGCCTCTCTCTCTCTCTCTCTGAGTGTGTGTGTCTCTCATGAATGAATGAATAAATGAATGAATGAATGAATAAATAAATAAATAAATAAATAATAAATATTTAAAAAAAAATAAATGGCTGGTATTACCACAACTACCCAGAATTCCAGGTCTGTGTTTTTAAAGCATTACACAGAACATACTAACATTTCAAGTTATTTGCAATATATGCCACGATGCAACAGGATTTATGGATTGCAGATGTTTACCTTCAGTGGTCTGTGTTCTCTTAATCTAGTTTAATTTAGTTAAATTGAAGGTTTCTTTCTCTGTTATTATAATTATTTTATCAAATAGTAAACCTGTCAGTCTAGGAAGTATGTCTCTGGAAGATGTGTTCACAGTAAATGTAAAATCATTATTTTAGATCATAAAGTCCCTTGATTTGTACCAATTGATTTGGTTTATACATTTCTCCCTTAGCTTAAAAATTTTTCAAATATGAGGGCACCTGGGTGGCTTAGTCAGCTAAGCGTCTGCCTTTGGCTCAGGTCATGATCCCAGGGTCCTGGGATGGAGCCCTGCATTCGGCTTCTTACTCAGCAGGCAGTCTGCTCCTCCCTCTGCCTCTCCTTCTGCGTTCCCCCCACTCATGCTCTCTTTCACTTTTTCTTTCAAATAAAGAAAACTTATAAAAAATTAAAATTATCAAATGTATATTTAAACAAATGGAAATTCAAGCCCATGGAATTTTAAAACATATATACAGAGATTAAAACAAGGTAACTAATCAATAATACCTGATTATAAGAATCCAGTGAAATATAGTTAGAAGCCATTGCTTCATTTAATGAAATAAGCTTTTTGACCGTAATTAAGAAGATTTTCTCCTCTCCAGTTTCACAGCAAAGAGGTCTGATTGTAGTTGGATTGGGAACAAAACACTCCAGTGCTTGCAAATGGTAGAAGGTAGCTTGCAAAAGTAGGAAATAGCTGAGTGCAGAAAGCATGCCACATTCAGGAGGGGCAAGCATTTCTCTGTTCTCTGGAGGCTGTGAACCCAGCCTCACAAAAGAAGCTAGAAATGAGAATTATTCTGAGAAATCTCCTACTTTACAATTTTTAAAAAATAGTTTCAAAACCATGGTGTGGGATAAACAAAACATGTCAGTAAGGCCAGATTTGGTTATTATATCCCAGCTTTCACCCTCTTCTCTGGATGCATTGTAAGGATTATCAGGGGCTGTAGTGAGAAGAATCTGTGTCGGAAAAGCTGGTTCATAGGCTAGGATCACCTCTTACTAGCTGCGTCAATCTGGGCAAATCATGTGATTAGTATTAACTTCAGTTCGCTTGCCTATGAGGGTGAATATGCTAAAATATGAAGAAATATATAGGTTTGCTAATTGTTATAACTTCATAATTCTTTTGAAATTATTTGTGGACATAAATTAGTATCTACTATTAAGCTCTAAGGTTTAAACCTAGAAAAATGAAATTTATAGAAATACACCATTTCTTAGAAATTTCTTAATCCCCTTTTGACATGGAACTATAAATTGTTACCTCTATCTAGTTTCCTCTCATTTGAGACCTTTTGTGTTGAGTGAGCATTAGTAAAATCATTCATTCTTGTGCCAGGCGGAGGCCAGTGTCATCTCGTTGTCTTCCATTCACTAGAGGAAGATAAATGAGGTTTTCAACTCCGAATGCCTGTTCTGCTTGTTGAACTTTTGATTTAATTACATTTGGCTTTGGTGAACACAAAGGTACACCTCCGGCATTAGGAAGCTGATGTCCCTGTTTAGCGCCATGAACCAAATCTTTCTGGGCAGATTCTGCTCCTCACTGAGGTCCCATGTTCCCCTAAAGATGCTTGCTACTTAAGAGGGTTTCTCTTTATACTGTCTATAGTGGTTTTGATCTACCTTGTACTTTAAAGGGTCACTTTGATTATCACTAGGTATGTTTGTTTTGTTTTCTTTTGAACAGTTCTTGTATGGCACACCATACCCAGTAGGATAAAATCCATTTAAGTTGAAATATTTTGAGCTTTGAAATTAATGTGCTCTTCCCAACACCTCTCCTTTAAACCAAACAAATCAATTAATAAAATCTGATTAACTTTCTCCTTATTAGTAACTTTCTGACAAAAAAATGGATGTTTGTGTATTTTTGTAAGGTGTGCAAGTGGCATGCCTGCATTTTTCTCAGTGCATGGTTTTCAATTATTACTGAAATGCAATTACAAAGTGAATTGGTGCAAATCTCTGGATAAATCAAGCAAAATTCTCTTCTAACTCAGTGATCTTCATATATCAAACAAAAGTACATTTTAAAAGCTTGAAATATTTTAATAACCACCTCAAATCTCCAACCTAAATTTACTTATAAATATCTCATACTTTCGAATTGCTTTTATGTTATTCTGGCGTGTTCTGGGGAAACTGTTTCTTGCATATATTTCTGAAGCCACTGTGCAGACTTCTTACCTCTTAAGAGCATCCTCTTTGACTAATATATAGAATATTTGTATATAGTTGGGAATATTTCTGTTCATCAGCCCATTATACTTTGCTAGATGTATAATAGACATTTTGCAAAACCTTATTTCAGTATGTTAAAGTATATGTTCTTTAAGTGTGTGTTGGTCTGGATTAGTTTTTCTGTGACCTTGGCAAATTGCTTACTCTTTTGGATTTTTTTTTTCTTTTCACAGATGCATATTGTAGGAGTATTTTGAGGATGAATGTTTGCAAATCATTTTGAAATTGCCAAACGCCACATACAGTAAGTAATATGTATTTTTATTTTTCCACTCAGTTGCAGTCATGCTGAATGAATTTGGCAGTCATAAAAGAACACATTTCTATTTATGGTTCTTGATATTTGTGAATATTGAGGCAAAATGTATATAAAAGATAAAATTTGATGAGCTATTCTGGATTAAGTTGTATAAATTCAAGATTTCTGATGACAGATTTTACTATTGCTCCACTTACATAACTTTCACATAATATTTCTCACTTATATTTGGGTGAGTTTTTTTCTGAATCATAAATTGAGAAGAGTGCAGGAAATATTAGTGTATTAGCCCGTGCTGTTATGGAGATTTAAAAGAAATATTGAATTAAGAATTAAGATTTGCTGACTACTAAGACTTACTGTGAATCAGGCAATTTATATGTGTTGCCTATAATTCTTCCCTAAATATTTTAAGATCATTAGTTTTATCCTTGTTTTATAAATAAAAGAAACTGAGGGTCAAGAAGTTTTCACACCTTGCTCAATATCTACTCAAAGTGATGAGTCTGGGCTTTGAGCACAAGACTTTTCAGAAAATACTGCCTCTACCTATTAATGTACGTAAAGTTAAATAAGTCTTCTAAGAGGCTGAATATTTAGGAGTTGAAACATGTTCTGATACTTTCTTTATATTTCTGTTTTGCTTAAGCATTATCCTGAAATATTGTACTTTTTTCTGTATTATCTATCATTTGATTGCTTTTATTTCAAATGGTGTTTTCCAGTTCCTCAACTTGGACTTCTTTGAACTAGGATAGAAGAAATGCAAATGCAGATTCTGAGAAACATTGTATTTTTAGGTGATCTTAGTATTTGATTAAAACAGTTTAGAATTAGTGTTCTTTTATCTATGTATCAATATTTAATTCATCAAGAAGAGTTCTTTTTTAAAAAAGATTTTATTTATTTATTCATGAAAGACACTCAGAGAGAGAGAAGCAGAGACACAGGCAGAGGGAGAAGCAGGCTCCCTGCAGGGAGCCCGATGAGGGATTCGATCCTGGGACTCCAGGGTCACGCCCTGGACTGAAGGCAGGTGCCAAACCGCTGAGCCACCCAGGTGTCCCTAGAATTAGAGTTCTGAAGTTCTCTAAGGTTTTATTTCCTTCATTAAAAAAAAAATCAAATAAAATTAAATCACGTTATTATTATCATTATTTTTTAAAAGATTTTATTTATTTATTCATGAGAGACACAGAGAGAGGCAGAGACACAGGCAGAGGGAGAAGCAGGCTCCACGCAGGGAGCCCGATGTGGGACTCGATCCCGGGTCTCCAGGATCAGGCCCTGGGCCCTCAACCGCTGGGCCACCCGGGCTGCCCTCATGTTATATTTTAAGAGTTTGGAGGGACCGCAGAATCAGTCCTAGCTTTCACATGCTCAGATTCCTTGTTTGATGAAATGAGGTGATTGGGAGGACAATTTTAAAGTAGGATTTCTAAAAAATGTACAAGTGATAATGGCAGCATTGATGTTTTTATGTTGTCTCCTAATAAAACTACTTAAAAAAAAAAAAAAAGATGGCCTAGTATGTGTCTAGGGGTTCATGCTGCGTATCCAGACCACCTGGTTTTTAATACCAGATTTATCACTTATTAGCTGTGTGGTTGAACAAATTAATGTCTCTTTAAAATGGATGTAAGATTGGGAACTACTTCATTTGTATGAGTTAACACATGTAAGGTGCAGCCGAATTCCAGCTACTTAGTAAGTTGATATTTCAATTCAAGTATGTCTGTTAATAAGCATGACTTCATAATCATGTCATGCAAAGTATACGAAAACAGTTCTCAGTGAATAACGTTTATTGACATGTTCCAAAAGAAACTAAGGTCCAGCCTTTATAAATGTAGAGACATCTCTGCTATTTTGAACTCTTAGTGAAAAAACAAACTACTTAGGTAATCAACATTTATATACAGCAAGTGACATCAGCACACGTATATGTCCTCGTGTGTGTCGACTGCATACCTAGACTGCAAGTGTGTTTGTGTGCTTTTTGGGGAAGAGGGGGTAGCTGTGAAGTGCTTACAGAGTCTAAAATGCATACTTGGAAAGAGGACAAACTTACAGATAGAAAATAAAGTAGTAGTTGAAATGATGGTCAATTCACTTGAGGGAATAATCTCATCCAATGCTTTATGAAACAGTTCATGGAACTTGAAGTGATGTGGACACGGAAACAGTATTTTCTAAGTATTTACTCTATCCCATGCATTTTACATTCAGTATCTCAGTTTTTCTAAGCAATAAGATGAGGTAGGTGTGTTATCCTAATCTTTTTGTAAGAGGAGAGTGTGCAATAGGATGTTTTAAATCTGTCATTCATGGGACCAAAGCTTGAGACTGATCTAATTCTCAAACATTTATTCTTTATACTCTTTTTTTAATTTTTTTTTTTTTTAGATTTTATTCATTTATTAGAGAGAGAGAGAGAGAGAGGAAGAGAGATACAGGCAGAGGGAGAAGCAGGCCCCATGCAGGGAGCCCGATGTGGGACTTGATCCCGGGTCTCCAGGATCACACCCTGGGCTGAAGGTGGTGCTAAACCACTGAGCCACCCGGGCTGCCCAGTTCTTTATACTCTTAACATGAGTGTGAAGGACTGAAATTCTATGGCTGATCTTTCTTTTATTTGCATGAACACAGTGCTCCCAAACTTCAGATCATACATATGAGTTCTTTAGTAAATAAGTAGCTGATTATTGAATTTCAACTATAATAAATGACAATTGCCTCACATTTGTAACCCAGTCCAATCTTATTCTGCTCCTGCACAACAGGCCAGTAAGTTGAAAGAGGTGTTGCAGCCAGGAAAGCAATTTTATTCAGAAAGCCAGAAACCAAGTACGTGGCCGACTGTTATCTGAGAGAACCATCTTCCCTCAACACGGGATTGGAGCTACTTTTATATTAGCAAAGGGGGAGTGGGACAGGGTTGTTGTCTGAAGGTGACTAATGTTTGTTGATCCAAGGAAGGTCATGTAACTTCTTTATCATTGGTCAGTTCATCTTCACGTGCAGGCATCTGGTCTTCCCATTCCTGTACATCTTTTTTTTTTTTTTTTTTTAAGGTTTGTTTATTTATTTGTTTTAGAGAAAGTGAGAGAGATAATAAGTGGGGCAGGGGCAGAAAAGAGACAGGAAGGGAGAGAGTCTCAAGCAGACTCCCTGCTGAGCAAGAAGCCCTTCTGGGGCTCAGTGCCACGACCCTAAGATCATGACCTGAGCTGAAATCAAGAGTTGGGCGCTCAACTGACTGAGCCACTCAGGCACCCTGCTGTTCCTGTAAATCTTAATCAGAGCATAATCATTTCTCTGTTTCTTTATCTCCTGGGTGAAGTAGGTTTTGAGTAAAGACTGATTTTTGCAAATCATAGCTGTACCATGTCTACATGGCAGGGCATAGCAGAAGTTTCTAAGCTATAGGTTGTAGCAGCAAGGGAAATAGAAGCAATATAAGTAGCAATGCTAAGTTTCTCCCTGTTACAGAGTAAGTGTTCAGGGGCCACTCAGCAATCTGAAACAAATTGCCTTTTAAAAATGTTGTTTTTGTAAAGAAAACTTAAAAAATAAAAAAAGCTTCTTTGCTAGCAGCAGATACTATATCTTATGCTACTTCTCAGAATTTGAAGTGACTGACCACACCATTTTCTTGTGATCCTTCCACCATTTCATACAGTGCAGAAAAGTTTGAAATGAAGAGTTCAGCTTGACTTAATTAATGATTCCCCTCACTATTTGTTATCTTCAGGTGTCTCATCATTGAGGGGCGTCTTCTACAACACCACATGGGTGGCATTGACACTTGTCCTTTTCTAAGAAAAGATTTTATTTATTTATTCATGAGAGACACACACAGAGAGAGAGAGAGGCAGAGACACAGGCAGAGGGGGAAGCAGGCTCCATGCAGGGAGCCCGATGTGGGACTCCATCCCGGGTCTCCAGGATCATGCCCTGGGCTGAAGGCGGCGCTAAACTGCTGAGCCTCCCAGGAATCCCTGACATTTGTCCTTGTCATCTCTTTGGGGATCTTCATCTTTTTTCCTTTTCAGTCATCCACTGATCCCAGTCCCAGTCACACATCACTTCTTGAACAAAGTGTCAGCAACATATTACATAAGGGATATTTTTAAACTTACTAGTATTTAAAATATTATTGCCCTTAAAGGGTAATCTCACAGTGCGGTTGGTTTTGAGAGGAAAGGATTTAGAATACTTCTTTCAATTTTAGATTTGGTCTTTGAAAAAACAAAGCTAGTGATTACATTTAGTGATTCTGTTTTCACTTAATTCAATAAATATTTATTGCATACTTCTATAATATGAGAAGCACTGTGTTGGTTTAGTAGTAGAGCAAGTGGAAGGTAAAGATAAAAATGACTCTCAAGAAAATTCTGTGTTCAATTTCAGGAAATAAGAGGCACAGGCATATATAAAGGCTATTGTATTAGGATATGATATCATGAGAACAGCCTAAAGTAATCAAATCAATAAAGCTGTTTTAAATAATTTGAGAAATAATGAAACAATTGCATATATGTGAAAAAAATAAAACATTAGAGGATATTTAAGAAAGATATAATTCTGGACTGCATTGGCTCAAGATTTCATCATGGAGATTGCATTTGCACTAGATCTTGATGCAGGTCAAAAATGTTAACAGATAAGTCAAGGAATTGTCATACCTGAGCTTAGAGTTGAAGAGGAATACTTCACATTCAGTAAGTGGTAAATTAAATAGTTTGACAACGGCATAGGTTTCTTGTGTTAGACTAAAAACAGATAACACTGGAAAATTAAGGCTGGAACTAGGTTGTAGGAAATACTGATAATCACAGTACGAACTTTGAATTTAATTGGTAGGCAATTGAAAAAAAAAAAAAAGAACGTGTGGGAGGGCCAATCCTGTGAATTAAAAATGTCCTTTTTGATATTAATCTGGTAGTGTTTTGGCAATGGATTCCAGTTGGAAGACGTGTAGACAAGAGCACAATTTTTAGGAAAATGTAACAGCATGCAAATAAGGCATGAAGGTAAGACCTAAGGTAGTAGCAGCAGGAATGGAGAGAAGGAATAGATACAGGCGAGGCTTTGAAAGACACGAGGTCAGGGAGTAATCATCATCATCATCACTTGTGTGACATTTACTAGGTACTGGACCCTGTTTCAAATGATTTATATTGGTTATTTAATTTTGCATCAGACAACTCTGAGAGGTAGACACTCATGCCACCTCCCTCAGTTCTCTTTAAGAACTGAGGGAGAATTTAGCCAGGCAAATTGTTTCAGGTCAAATGCTAGAAAATAGCAAAAGTGATACTTGGGCCCACTGAGTCAAACTCTAGAGTCTCTGCAGTAACCACTGTACACCTGTAAACAATAACTGAGTTTTCCAGGTTGACTGAACAGGAAAATGACATTACCAGTAGTCAGAATAACAGATTTTTTGTCAGAGTTTACTCCTTCTTCAGTTAAGTCTTTGGATGGGGAGGAAAATCTTTGGACTTTTAGGAAGAATATCTCTTATGGTTAGTGATGAATCTCTTAGCTACATTCATTTCTATGCTGGGCAACAGGAACAGTATAATTTATAATATTGCTCAATTATAAATTAGAATAGTAAATATGTCATCTTAATATGATTTGTCTTCCTTCCTTAGCACAGCTTAAAATGAAACAAGGATAGAGCGCTAAATTAAAGATTAAATATCTTGGGTGCATGAAAGACCAATATTTTAGAGTTAGTTTACCATCATACTAAACAATAATTTTGACAGAGGAAAATAAAATCTAACACCTAACATAGAGAGTATCTCTCCTTTTTCTGTACTGGCGAAGTAGCATATACATTATATTACTACTGCTCAGGGGCCTGGCTCTGGAACCATATTATTGCATAGGTTCAGATCCCAGAAGGAGACCTCTTTAGCTCTGTGATGTTTGTAAAGTGTGATTTTAGCTGTGTGACATCTTGTGTGTCGATTATGTAAGCTCTCTGGCCTCAGTCTCTTCATCTTTGAAATGCGATAGGAAAACTAGTATGTTTTCTGAATATTGTGAAGGCAAAATGAGATAAAGCACTTACAGTGGTCCCTAACACACAGTCAATTCTCAACAGATGTTACTTATGTTCATTGAACTTTATCTCATCTATCATAGCTTTTATTATTTATTTATTTATTTTTTATTTTTTAAAATTTTTATTTATTTATGATAGTCACACAGAGAGAGAGAGAGAGAGGCAGAGACATAGGCAGAGGGAGGAGCAGGCTCCATGCACTGGGAGCCCGATGTGGGATTCGATCCCGGGTCTCCAGGATCGCGCCCTGGGCCAAAGGCAGGCGCTAAACCGCTGCGCCACCCAGGGATCCCTATCATAGCTTTTAATTCATAAAATTTAATTAAATAATTATTGCCATTTTAAATGTGTTTATTGTGAATTTTTATGTATGATGAGCACAAGACAATGAATTTTACAAGCAGAGACCTATGTCGTTTCATCATACAGATCAAGAAAGAGCATTTTCTGCATCTCAGAAACCTTGCTTTTTTTTTTTTTTTTTTGCCTCCCAGACATTACTCCCTTCCACCAATTCCATAGGGATAACATTTTCATAACTTTTGTATCATTTCGTTGCTTTTCATTATAGTTTTAACATTTTATCATACATCCTTAAATGTATGATAAATGCTAGTTTAGCTTAATTTTTAAATTTATATACATAATAGTCCTGCAATATGCATTCCTTTGTGTCTGGTTTCCTTTCTTGAACTTATATATCAGAGTTTCATTATTGTTTTTGTGTGGCTTATGTGGTTTTTCATGGCTATGTAGTATTCCTTTGTAGAAAAGTACTACAGAAAAAAAAAAAAAAGAAAAGTACTACAGAGTATTTATCCATGTGTTGTTGATAGACATTTGGACTATTTCTGGGTTTGGGCAATTACGAATAGTGCTGCTATGAACATTCTTTTAGATGTTTCTTATTGCACATATACATCCATTTCTACTAGTGATGAAATTGCTCAATTATATTGTTTACAAATTTTCAATTTTAGTAGATACAGCTAAACAGTTTTCCAAAGTAGTTATACTAATTACACTCTAGTCAGTAGCGTATGAGAGTTCCCATTATTTCATCTATATCAATGCTTTTTATAATCAGTCCTATTACTTTTAGCCATTCTGATGAGAATAGTTTACATTTCCCTTTGAATAATATGGTTCTGTTACATGATTCAGTTGTCATATGAAAAGTATTGTCTGTAAATTACCTGTTCAAGTGTCTTGCCTATTTTTCTATTGTATTAATTTTTTTATTGTTAATATGCAGAAATTAACTTATTTGAATGAAGTGCCTCCTTTCAATTATATGTTAAAGATACTTTTTTCCTCTCTGTGACTTGCTTTTTCAATTTTTTTAAAATTTATTTATTCATGAGAGAGAGAGAGAGAGAGAGAGCTATATATATATATATATAGCTGTAATAAATAGCTTTATAAAATTTTGATTATTGTCTTTGAACAGATTTCTAGAAGTGATATTGTAGGACAAACAATTTCAGTATTCTTGATTAATTTTATGAATTCCTTTCAAAAACAGTGTTTATAGTTAGTCTGGCAAAAGTTCAAGTATTAATCACATACAACTTTTGAAAGAAATCTGAGGGATCCCTGGGTGGCGCAGTAGTTTAGCGCCTGCCTTTGGCCCAGGGCATGGTCCTGGAGACCCGGGATCGAATCCCACGTCGGGCTCCCAGTGCATGGAGCCTGCTTCTCCCTCTGCCTGTGTCTCTGCTTCTCTCTCTCTCTCTCTCTGTGTGACTACCATAAGTAAATAAAAATTAAAAAAATTTTTTTTGAAAGAAATCTGAATTTAATATTAAGATTTAATTATATGGTCAAATATAAACTGGAAATTCTTAAAGAGAGACAGGCAGAGGGAAAAGCAGGCTCCATGCAGGGAGCCTGATGTGGGACTCGATCCTGGGACTCCGGGGTCACGCCCTGGGCTGAGGGCAGGCGCTCAATGACTGAGCCACCCAGGGTCCCCGCTTTTTCAATTTATTAATGGCATTTTTGAGGAGGAAAAGTTTTTAATTTTAATTATAATCATATTTTTACTTCTTTACATTTTGATCATTCCTTTTAAATTCATTTTTGTGCCTGGTTTGAGGTAGAGGTCATGTCGTTTTCCTTCCAACTAAATATCCAGTTATTACAGAAGCATACTGAAAATTCTCTTTGCCCACTGCTCTTCAGTGCCATCCTTATCATAAATTAAATATCCATGCATGTCAGTGTTTTGGGGGCCAACTGTATTTTGAGGGGTAGGGCTAGAGAGAGGGTTTTTTTTTTTTTTTTTTTTTTTTGAGAGAGGGTCTTAAGCAGGCTCTCTGCCCAGTGTGGATCCCTAAGCAGGGCTTGATCTTACCACGCTGAGATCATGACCTGAGTGGAAATCCAGAGTTGGATGCTTAACTGACTGAGCCACCCAAGTGCGTTTAACTATTGTTTTTAATTGGTCTCTTAGTTTCTTCTTGCTAATTATTACGCTGTTTCAACTATGGTCACTTTTTAAATTATTCACGGTATCTGTTAAAACAGGTTCTCCTGCTGTGTATTTCTTCAAGGAATAGTTTCATACAAATTTTATGATATTAATATTATTAAAGATAATATTAATACTTTTCAAGCTTTACACTTTTATTTCTTTTTTCATATCTTATTGCATTGGCTAGAATGTCCAGAGCAATGCTTAATGAAAGTGGGAGGAGTGGAAATTCTGCTTTTATTTCCAAATCAAAGGGAACAATGTCACCGTGTTAGTATTAATACTGTTTACTATAATGTTTTTTGATAAATATCATATTAGATTGAGAAATTTATTTTTTCCTGTTTTTTCTGGGTTTTTCATCATAACTGGGTTTTGAGTTTTATCAAATGCTTTCTTTGTATCTATTTAGATTATCAAATGATTTTTCTTTTTTCTTTTGTTACTCTGATGATTTATATTGATTTTTTCTCAAAGACTTCACAAGGAAGCAGCAGATCTGCTGTTTTCTTCTTACTGTGGGACCTAGAGTGCTAGAGGATTTTTTGTTTCTTCTCTCCACTCCTCTTTTGGAATGTCCCCCATGCTTGCATAGCAGAGTACGTTTCTTGTTGCACCCTTGAACCTTCCCAGGTGGCAGAGTGGTATTGCTTGTTACTTGAGGCAGTGCTTCTGATAGAGGCAGGACGGTCCGGGGCTCCTTGGCTGCTCCAGTCTCAACCTTACACTTGTCCTTTGCATCTGGACCTCGGAGAGTGGCTTTTTCAGCATTCCTGCCCATTCCTCCCATGGTACCCAAGCTCCTCCTTGGCTCTGTGGGGTTTTTTGTGGACAAAGGTCCTGTTCTACCAGTGGTAGCAAATCTCTGCTTTGTGTCAGAGATCTGGACCTAAGAGTTACCTGTTCCTCCAACAGGGCCGGATGAATTTTTCTTCTACTTCCTTCCCAGAAATTGTGGATCTTTTCCAGGGCATTGGGCTTGTGAGAGTTGTTTTCCTAAAAGGCTAAATTTTACTTTGCAATAGAGAAGGGTCTGAGGAATCAGAAAAGATTTTATTTTGTGACACCAAAGTACTCTTTCTGGTCTCTTGCCCTGACCTCAATCTTTCTGCTAAGCAACTAGTAGATGTCTGAAAAAAGAGCTTATGAATGAGCGCATATTCCTTTATGTCTGGGGGATCCCAGGGTGTCTATGTTATTCTGGTGACCTATTCCGGCCTTCAAGTATTTGTTACTATTTTAGCTGTTTTCTTCATACCTGCTTTCATAATGAGTGCCTATTCCTCTCATGTTCTGTCAAAGGTGAAAATGCTCATATGTCCTGTCTCTCCTCAATGACTGTTATCCTTTCAAATTCAGTTAATCTCTTTGTCTTGCAACTCCAGGTTTCTGATGGGCTCAAGAAGAGTTATTATTTTGTAGATTATCTGGCCTTTTCCTACTGCTAGGAAAAGAGCAATATTCTCTGCTGGCTTTTAAATTTCTAAGTAGCAATTTTTTTCACATATGTTTTAACTCAGCCTTTCAAATTTTACAAAGCAATTTTTTCCTTCACCTAGTCTGCATTTACCAGAGCCAGAGTCCTAAATTAATGCTATCTTTATAGCCTTTCCACACAAAAGTGAGTTGTTGCTATTACAGTTTTGTGAGCAATTGAAGCTCAATGGAATATATGTAACAAGATACTGTTTTAAAACAAGGTGGAGTTCAAGTTTTCTCCTGCAAAAGGAAGTCTGGCCACTGGCATTGTGGGGCTGGAATCACTGTTCTTCGATGCAAAATAAGCTGTTACATATAGTATTTTTGCTGCACACACAATGGCTCTGTACTTGTCCCGAGTAGAGAAGGGGAAGGCAGGTATTGCATGGGCTCTTAGAAGTCTCAGTCATAATTAGAATATGAGGAATACATTTTGGTAATGTGATTTATGAGCTAGGATGGTGTGGGTTAAAATACACAAAATCTATCGTAAAAACAGCGCTGGCTGCATTTTGATCTCAGCTTTGCAAATTATCAGTTATGTGACCTTGAGCCAAGGTTCTTATCCTAAATTGTTTTTCTTTCTCAGCTGTAAAGGGGCATGATAATTACTAATTCGAAACATTTTGGTCGGGATTGAATATGATAATATATGCAAAACACCTATCGCATAGGAAAAGATCAATAAATGGTATGTTTCATGTCACCCACCATAGATTAACTTATATCAGGTTCAGTTATCTAAGGGACGACAGAGCTTATTCAAGCCTAATACTGATTGATATGATAGAAAGGCCATTACCTTTGTTTCTCTTGGGTAAAGCTTTCTCTTTTAGATGGGATTGAGAGTCTCAATTTCTACCCTTTAAATATATCATTTTTATACTTCAGACTATAGTGGAATATTGCTAAAAATTTAGGTTTATGGGAGCAGCACTTTATGTAATGTCAAACCAAGAAACAGATGGGTTCCAGTTTGAATTTAACCATTAGAAGCTATGGAACTTGTGAGAGTCATTCTAACTCTCTGGACTTTGGTTTTGCCAGCTGACAAGTCAAGTAGGTCGACAAGCTGACCTCTACTTCTGTTTGACAGCTTTAAAGCACCACGATTCAGGCAGCCCGGGTGGCTCCACGGTTTAGCACCACCTTCAGCTGAGGGTGTGATCCTGGAGACCCGGGATCAAGTACTATGTCGGGCTCCCAGCGTGGAGCCTGCTTCTCCCTCTGCCTCTGTCTCTGCCTCTCTCTGTCTCTCATAAATAAATAAATAAAATCTTTAAAAAAAAAAAAGCGCACCATGATTCTATGCAGTTTTACTTGCCTGAGACATATTCTCTTGTCAAAAGAAACATCCTAAAAACCAGCAATAAAGTGATAAAGACTTAATTTCTCAAACCAGAGTTGAATTTTTACAGGAACTGGCCGTATTGTGGGGTTTTGCCAGTTCTGGAAAGAAACAATAGATATTAATTGAACACCATGGTGCTGTATTTAAAAACTGGCTTCAACTTCTGGCTGTGGAGATCATTGGCCTTGATAAAGTGTGTCACTTTGGGCAAGTCTCTTAAATTCTCTGTGCCTTACAGGACTCATTTATAAAATGGGCAATCTATATTAAAGCCGTGATGAGGATCAAATAAATAAGAACACTGTAAAAGTACTTTTAAAACCTGCACAGTTTCAGTGCTGAGGTCTCTAGAAAGTCCAGTGGGTAGAGAATGGAAAATGTCCTGACTGTGGTGTAGAGCTTGTACAATAAAGTGTTACAAATGAAATACAGTAAAATAAAGCTACCAGGGATCTCTGTTTTAAAGCTCCTGTTAGATTTTGCCCATCTAGTTTTCTGTCCACATTATGTTTTAGAAGGTTGTGGGTCTCAGGCATTTCAGAAGTCAGACCAGCAAGGCATGTCTGTGACTTTGTGCATGAGGTATCTCCTTGAGATAAATTTCCAGATGTGATCTTTGTATCTCAGGCATTCTGCTTGTGAGCCAGTGAGGCTGAAACAAAGAGCAAATCTTTTGCAGTGTGTGGCTATTGGTGCTGTCTGCTGTCCTCAATTTGCCCATCCGAATTGGCAGTTAAAGCTCCTTCTCTATAAATAGCAAGTTATTAGTTACAGCATGGTTGCCATATGGCAAAAGAGTCTCTATTGTTAAACTGATTAAATACAACAGCAGTGCCCAGTCTTTAAGAAGATACTATGTTCTGTGAAAAAAGCTTAGAGATTATTTTTGTTCCCAAACTACATGAATCAAGCTTATACAGTCTCTATTTCTATATGTGTATGTATATTATTCATCTTATTGCTACTTTTTGAAACTCTTGAAACATATCACATGTATATTAAAGTGTGTAAAGTGCACTAATATTAAGTTTATAGATTGCTGGCTTTTTACATAGTTATATACTTGTGTTACTACTATGCAGATAAGATTCAGAACCTTTTCAGTTCCCAAGACGTTCCCCTTATAGATATCTCTTCCCTGTCAATAATCTTATGGTTTTTACTGAATGGGAAATCATCAAAGAGGGGAAAAGCCATGAAAGATTTAACTACAGGACACAAACTGAGGGTCGCTGGAGGGGAGGTGGGTGGGGGGTGGGGTATTTGGATGTTGGGCATTAAGGAGGGCACTTGATGGGATGAGCACCGTGTGTTATACACAACTGACAAATTATTGAACACGACATCTGAAACTAATAGTGGACTATATGTTGGCTAATTGAATCCTAATAAAAAATAACCATGGTCTTTAATATCAAGAAATTTGCCTTTATAGTAATGAGCTTCTAAAAAAGGAGTGAAGTATTTTTTCCTTATTTATTTATTTATTTATTTATTTATTTATTTGGAATGAAGTATTTTGAAGGCAATTCCAACTTTTTTAAAAAAGATTTTATTATTTATTTGAGAGAGAGAGAGAGAGAGCGCACGCAAGAGAGAGCAAGCACAAGGCCAGGGAGAGGCAGAGGGAGAGAGAGGAGTCGGCTTCCACTGAGCAGGGAGCCCCATCCCAGGAGCCTGGGTTCATGACCTGAGCTGAAGACAGATGCTTAATCCACTGAGCCACCCAGGCGCCCCAGGGCAATTTCAATCTTTTAAAATTTCCTGGAAGTAGTAATAATCATGACAAAAAATAAAGACCTCTGTACAATACTGTATAATGCAATGAACTATAATAATGATATTCTAAGTAATAAACTTCATTATATGATCACTGAAATGAAACAAGATTGCAACGTGGAGACGTCATGCATTTCTATCCACATCTCCCACCTGCGAACCAAAAAATAGAGCTGCCACACAGGCTGGTGAGTGTTCTGGTGGTCATGTTGCCAGGCAACCCCAGTCGGTATCAGAGACACCCAATTGAGCAGCAGAGACACAGACTAGAAGGTATCTTGGAAACAGAAGGGTCCAGCTGAAGGAGAGGGAGGGTGGAGGGAGAGAGGAAACCAGAGTGCCACTTGAACACTTGTCCGCATTAGTCACGACCACATACAATTCCGCCCCCTAGCAACATGCAGCTAGCTTAGAGCGAAATTCTTTGGGTTTCACCGTGTTTTCCTCCTTCGCTGTGTCTACAGGTACGAGGGCAGAGGTTAACGATGCAGAAGGGAAGGGTGTCATTTTCAGCACATTCAAACCATGTTAGCTAAAAATTCTTTGAGATTTTATATTTGATTCGGTCATGTTTAAAATAATCTGAGTTTTACATTGATATGCTTTCTTTAAAAAAAAATGGAAAGTACAGAATAAAATGCTCACCACCTGCAGTTGTCCCTCTTCGTGGAAGGTAAAGGTAACAAGGAAGAGAGGGAGGCACGTGTAAGCCCCTCCGGGAGGTCGGGCCTTAGAGGAGATGAGCCTCTGGGTTGACGACCTCGACCTCGGCAGAGCCCTCCACCCTGAGATGCAACTTTTATGTGTTTTCCTAGAAAGGCATCTTCCACTCTCCACAGTGTTCTATAAAGCCTTTTCTGCTGTACTGTGCTCTACCCCCCCAGTGCTCTCCTGTCCTCCTTCTTAACTGTGGGCACGTACAGAAAATAGCTGCTTGAGATAGGAAGCGCCTGCTGACTTATCACTACCCCTGAATCCCTTCATTCTCCCCCCTCCGACGCTGCTGTCCCGCCCAAGCCAAGGCCTTCCTGCACGGCCTGGGTCTTGCACCTGTCTCTGGTCTAAAAGCCGTGACTCAAGGAGTATCTTTTTTCTCCTCTGTATCCTCAGCCTTCTCCCACTCTCCTGACTTCTCCCCATTGGCATTATACATGTCAAAGGATCTTTACCCTTGGGACGCCTGGTGGCTCAGCGGTTTAGCGCTGGCCTTCGGCCCAGGGCATGACCCCGGGGTCCCGGGATCGAGTCCCACGTCGGGCTCCCTGCCTGGAGCCTGCGTCTCTGCCTCTCTCTCCATCTCTCTCTGTGTCTCTCATGAATAAATAAATAAATAAAATCTTAAAACAAAAAAAACAGAGGCTCTTTCCCCTTGAAAACAAACCAGTGCAGGAATCCTCCCTTTATTCCAAGTCTACACTCAGTTTCTGTAAAACTTCTCTCTGCTCACAACTAGATGTTCCAAATCTGCATCCTCCATTCACACCTCAACACGCTGGCATGCTTTTTCTATTTGTCTGAAACTATTCTTTCTAAGGTCACAAAAGTGAGTCATGGAGCGATACGTAGAAGATGTACCTTTGATCTCTTTGCATGACTTTGTACCGTTGAGCATGTCCTCTCTTTTACCTTATTCTCTCTGTTGGAATCTATAATACTGCGCTCCTGTTTTTCCTTCCCTTGACAGCCGTGCACACTCTCATTGGTGGGCTTACCTTTCTTTTAAATTGGCACTCTGTGACATTGTTTGTGGCACCCTCTGATTTTTCTCACACACTCTCACTGAACAAATTTTATCAATTGCCGTAATTGTAGCCAACATTGGTTTGCGGACTCCTCTGGCCTCACTGCTCCTGAAATTCAGGTCTGGTACTCCCCTACCGTCTGGCAGCTCCACCTGTATGTCCCACAGGAGCCTCAGAATCATCAGAGGCTACCAACATATTTTTTAAAACTTCTGTTTTTCTTTAATAAACTTTTAAAAAATTTTTTAACATGACAAAGTGCATAAAGAGCAAGATAAAAATAATAGAATCAGTCCTCTTTGAAACTTTAAAGAAATTGTTATTACACACAGGCTGTGACATAATTGGATATTTCTCTACTTTGTGGACAGTTATTCTTACTCTCCACAGCAGGACTGCTTCGTAACTTTTGATCTGACGGAAAGCACTAAAATCCTGAGTTTTAACAGAATAATGGTTAAAATGCCTTAAGTGATTTAAGTTGAAAGCAGTATATTGGTACATGGCTCTTGTGCTCAATTATCAGGAATGTACAAATGTCTTTTTATTCAAAAATACAAAATAAATGATCTGTAGCCATGGACAGTGACAGCAGTAAAGGTCATATGTTGTCAAATGAAATCAGTAACTGATGGTTATAGTGATTTTCTTAAATATCAGCCTTTTAAAAAAGATTTATTTATTCATCTGTGGGCCAAGGGGTAGAAGGAGAGGGGGAGGGAAGGAAAGAAACGTCAAGCAGACTCTCCGCTGGGCATGGAGCCTGTCTCCTCTTGGGGCTCGACCTCACAACCCTGAGATCATGACCTGAGCTGAAATCAAGAGTTGGCCGCTTAACCACCTAAGCCACCCAGATGCTCTAGCCAGCCTTTTCGTCACTTATTTTCTTCAGCTGACTTCTCTGAAGGTATTGTTGAGGAGCTCTTCCTTGAGCTTCCTCTCACAGCTCATTAAAAATGGTAAAGCACTATTTTAGGAAATGGAACATGCTACCTCCCATAGCACCTCCTTGTTCCGCCCGTTGCTCCCATCGCAGGGTTCTCTCCTCTGGGAATTCCAATGATTACGATGTCTGCTGTAGTTAACAAAGGCACCACTTCAGCTGCATTCAGCGAAGCAGGGTTTTTTTTTAAAAATATTTTATTTATTTATTCATGAGAGACACAGACACACAGAGATAGAGAGAGGGGCAGCGACACAGGCAGAGGGAGAAGCAGGCTCCATGCAGGGAGCCCGATGTGGGACTCGACCCCGGGTCTCCAGGATCAGGCCCTGGGCCGAAGGCGGCGCTAAACCCTGAGCCACCCGGGCTGCCCGTGAAGCAGTTTTTATGACCTTAGTTGGATCAGTGATTCCTTTTTCCACCATAGTCACAGAATCTCCAAGCATAGTGTCGTAACCAACTTCTGAGGAACTTTGCCTAATTTTCTTGACTGTCAATGATCCTTCAACCCCTGCATCCTTAGCAATGGCCATTGCAGGAATTTTGAGTGTTCTAGTAATAATTTCTATACCAGTTTTTTGATCTTCGTTACCTGGAGTTACTGAATCCAAGTTGGAATGCAGCTGAAGCAGGGCCCAGCTCCTCCCAGAACACTGGCTTCTTCAACAGCAGCTGCTGTCACATTGAGGGCACCTGCAACTCTGTCTTCCTTTTCATTCATTTTATTATCACTTGTCTCACCAAATTTTAGCACAGCTACTCCATTTGAGAGTTTGCCAGACATTCATTCAGCTTTTCTTTTTCATATTCACTGGTTATAATATTTAACCACTCAATGATTTTTTGAATATATTTTTCAGTTTGAGCTTTGTCATCTTTTCCTTTAAGAGGTGGCACTGGGGCCCCTGGAGGGCTCAGCGGCTGAGCACCTGCCTTCAGCCCAGGGTGTAACCCCGGGTCCCGGGATCGAGTCCCGCGTCGGGCTCCCTGCATGGAGCCTGCTTCTCCCTCTGCCTGTGTCTCCGCCTCTCTCTCAATCTCTCTCTGTGTCTCTCATGAATAAATAAATAAAATCCTTAAAAAAATAAAGAGCGTGGCATCATCCTTAGTCCTAATGACCTCTCCAGCTTTCCTAAGTTGTGAGGCTAAACATCTTTAAGATTTAGAGTCAGTCCTTTTTTTGCAAATGTTGTACCATCAGTAGCAATAGTCATGTCATTAAGCTGGTTCTTTCTATTGTCACAAAAACCTGGAGCTTTGACTGCTACACCCTGAAAACCAACTTTTAGCCTGTTCAGAACCAGTGTACTCAGAGCTTCTCGATCCCCATCTTCAGCAATTAGGACCCAGGGCTTGTGATGAGCATTGGCAATTCCAAGAGCAGGTGCAACCGACTGGGTACTAGGAATTTTCTTTTCACTTGGTAGAGCATAGGTATCTTGAAACTCATATTTCTCACTTTTTAAGTTTTGTTTTTTAAAGATTTTATTCATCTATTTGACACAGAGAGTGAGAGTGAGCGAGAGTGCAAGCAGAAGCAGAGGGAGCAGCAGAGGGAGAGGGAGAAGCTGGCTTCTCCCCAAGCAGGGAGCCTGACGTGGCTCTTGATCCAGGACCCTTAGCCAAAGACAGGTGCTTCACCAGCTGAGCCCTCAAGCACCCCTTACTTTCATTTTAGAGAGAGCACATGCGTGTGCACACAAGGGAGAGGGGCAGAGAGGGATGGAGAGAAGCCAACTTCCCGCTGAGCACGGAGCCTGACTCAAGGCTCCATCCCATGACCTTGAAATCGTGACCTGAGCTGAAATCAAAGTCCAGTGCTTAACCAGCCATGTAAACACCCACATTTCTGAGCTTTTGATGTATTAATAAAGAATGGAGAAATATAACCTCGATCAGACTTCATACTTTGAATAATTTCTAATTCACAATGTAGTGCTTTTTCATCCTTTACTGTGATGATGTCCTTTCTCCCAAGCATTTTCATTGCATTAGAAATAATGTTGCCAGTTCCTTTGTTTCCATTCACAGGAATCATGGCAACCTGAGCAATTTCTTCATGGGTTGTCATGGAATTAGGCTGCTTCTTGAGTTCAGCTATTACAGCATCAACAGCTAACATTACACCTCTCCTGATTTCCACAAGATTAGCACCTTTGCTAATCTTCTCAAAAGCCTTCCTTGGCAATAGAGAGTGCCAGCGCACCATCCCTCGTGGCAACATCTTGAACAAGTTGAGCACCAATAGTTTTATTTTTATCTTGTAAGTCAATGGACTTTGCAATGGTCACACCATCTTTTGTTACTTTAGGACTTCCCCAACTCTGTTAAATATTCACCGTTCTCCCCTTTGGCCCCATAGTAATGGCTACAGCTTGACTAAATGGTCTACGCCTTGAAGCGTTAAGGTTTGGGCATCATTACCAAATTTTACATCTTTGGCTTAGGCCCGAGTGAGGTGGGGAGCCGGTGCCAGAGCCAGTGGAGGCTGGCCTGATTTCGCAAAATACTGTTGGTAATCAAAGCATTTCTGTGGAGCAATTATAGGGTGTGCAGGCAGCAAGGCAGGCCATCAGGAGTGAGTGAAGGTGTAAAATCAGCATTCTTTTTTTTTTTTTAAAGATTTTTTATTTATTTATTCATGAGAGACACAGAGAGAAAGAGGCAGAGACACAGGCAGAGGGAGAAACAGGCTCCCTGCAGGGAGCCCGACGTGGGACTCGATCCAGGGACTCCAGGATCATGCCCTGGGCTGAAGGCAGGTGCTAAACCACTGAGCCACCCAGGGATCCCTAAAATCAGCATTCTTAGCAATGATGTTGGCCTCAGAAATCTTAGTCTTGACTAGGTCTTTGCTTTTATCTGGAATTGCTGTATTATAAACTCAGTGAAGTAAGTTGTCCCAAGCATTTGGTATAGGGCTGAGGGCACTTCGGCACTTCAGTTTACCAACTAAGTGAAATAGATAGCTTATATTTTAAATGTATCTTAAATGCTTTTCTCTTTTCAAATTGTATTAAGTTATTTTGCTCATCATAATATTGATCACAGTAAAATAGCGATGTCTCACATGTACTGATTAGTTACTATGTGCCAGTTCCTATGATTTCATTATATATATATATATATATATATATATATATATATATATATATATATATAAAATCTTTACCATGACCTTACAAGTAGGTATTGCTCTTATTGGCACTTGCAAACAACTGGAGTTAGCCTAGGTAAATTCATCTCTCCAGTATTTCCAAATGAAAGGGTGGTGGTGGTGGGACTTGAATCAAAGTCGATATAATACCCCTAACTGTACTAAAGTGGTGAATTTTTAGAGAAAAGCAACAGCAACAACAAAATGCAACATTTTTATATTTGTGGCTCTTTGATACATAGATAGCTTTGCTCTTATTTAGCCTCTTCGATATCTCAATACTAGCACATGACTATAAGCACCGTCTTTCCTAGATGTCAACAATTATTTTGCTCTGGTTTATCATGAAGAAATAACTTAGAATATGCATTCAGGGGGCAGCTGGGGAGCTCAGTCAGCTAGATGTCTGACTCTTGATTTCAGCTAAGGTCTTGATCTCAGGGTCCTGGGATCAAGCCCCGTGGTGGTTTCTGTGCTCAGCGGGGATCTGCTTAAGGATTTTCTCTCTCCCTTGCTCTCTCTGTGACCCTCCCTCTGTTTGCATGTATACACTCTCTCTTAAAATCAAAAAGTGTTCTCAGGCTTGGGATAAGAGAAAAGGAGCTTCTGTAAAATGGCAAGTGGAGATTCTGTAAAATGGCAAGTGGAGATTCTGTAAAATGGCAAGTGGAAGAATATTGGGATGGCCGGGAGATACGGTGTTGTCTCCACAGAAGAGAAAGAAAATATAGAAAAGTTGGGGAAAGAATGGGAGAAACAACTAACAAATATATCCGGCAGAGCCAATTGCAAATTGAGAAAAAAAAAATCTTGGCTAGGTGACTTTTATAAGTGAAAGAAAAAAGAGGAGACTATAGAGAGCAAATGAATGAATGAAGAAGGAATATAAAAATGTGAAGAAAAACACGACTTAAATATAATCAAAGAGAGATATAATTTAATAAAATGGGAAGAGTGGGGATAACTAGGAATTAAAAATGGCATAAAGAAAAATATCCAATGCATCAGTAATAGGTTTCATTGATTCTGGTTGCTGTCTTTGTAGGTACCTGCCAGAAATGTGAAGCAAAAAGAAAAAATAAAATGTTGATTGCTGTTCTGCTGGGGTGGAGCTGAACGGATGTGGAAATCTGAGAATTTTTATACTGATTATGTTTCTTTGCAGGAGAGGAATCATAGCATTTTCTTTCTCAGTTTGTGTGCTGTTTTGTTCCACTGAAATTAATAGATAAGAGACTTTGGAATGGAGTACACTTACTGATTTGTTTGGATGCCAGTCAGTGGTTAGAATGTATTTACCATGCTTCTCAAAATCAAAAGAAAACATTATAACCATTCAGCCCCACATAGTGGAGCCTTTCCTTGGACAAATCAGATGTTATTGATCTTGAAGCTTTATGCTTTTGCTATTTGAAGTATAAAACTATAAAATCTTTGCAGAAAATTCATGAATTATTTGCTTTTGGAATTTGAACCTTGACTCAAAAACTGTAATAAGAAAAACTGTCTATTAATAACTTGTTTCCTCACTGTTCTAATGTAAACTATAAGATCTCATTTCTAGAAAAGAATCTGACAGTTGAGTTAAGATTGAATAGGGTGATCATCATTTCTCTCCTGCTCCCCACTGTTCCCCAGCCTCCCACCATATTCCCCATAGCTCATTTCTGGTAAATAATATTGAAAGAAAAATTGTTTCCAGAAGTTGATTTAATTGGCAATGACTGGCACAAAGTGATAAATGCACATGTGACCAGAGGTTTTTGGTGACCAGAGGCATAAAATTATTTAATTATTGCATTAAAATGAGAATTAAGGCCATTTAAAATAGCGTTTTTAGATTAGACATTTGGAAACAGACTACAGGATAGATTATATTTGTTGAACACTACATCTTCCTCTTTAATTTTTCTTTTGTCTGAATAAAACAAATAACAGGGAGTCTTCTTTTAACAGGGAGTTTTTTTTTTTTGCTCATGGTTATTTGATTTTCAAATCTAATCATCTTTGTCATTAACTCCATAATGATTTTTTCAGATTACAGTAGACTAGTGATAGAAGACCATGTTTTTCTGTAGCAGCAATCACTGTAGTTCGCAGGTACTTCAAGTTAGCGTGCTGTTTGAATCTAAATCATATGGAAGGAAGGAACCTTTTGGAGTTCAAGTAGGTATGCCTTGAATAGATTAAAATTAAAATTAAAATTAAATTAAAATTAAAATTTCCTTTCCCAAAATTCTTTTGTGTTATTTCTTCTGTAAAAACTTAGTTGGATTTGATGAAATTTAGGCTGCAATGGTGACAGTGAGTAGAAGTGAAGTAGTCTTCCCCAATTTCAATGATTGCTTTTAAATACTGGCCCTGATGGTTTGGGGGAAGGTATTTATTTGGAACCCAAACCACAAGTGCAGCCAGAAAAAGATAGTTCCTGAATCTTGCATGGGACTTCAGGTTAGGAAAGTTTGCCAATTTCCTGAAAAGAATGTAAAGCGTTAATAGAATTTGACATGGATGCAAACTTTTATCTTTCCAAAGTCACATAGATTCTGTAACACAGGAGACTTTTGGAAACAAAAGAGAAAAATCTGAAAACAATACTTAAATCAGACTATTTTATCTTTTAATTGATATTTAAAACTTTCATTATTTTAGGAGAGAGAGAGTGGAGGGGGTAGAGGGAGAAGGAGAGGAGAGAGAGAGAATATCAAACAGCCTCCCTGCTGAGCACCGACCCCTGCACAGCCTGGCCCCACTCCACCTCTCCGACATGGTAGTTTTCTTACTTTCTTTCAAATAAAACTTATATTTCCCCTTAATTCAGATAATATATGCTATTTCTGGGTGATTTGAAAATTAGAAAAAAATACTAGGAGGAATTGCAAAACAAAACAAAAAAAATCCACATATTCCTACCTGTTCCTTCCAGGACTTTCATAAGAATAAATAAAAGTAGTTGTGATTATAGTATATAAACAGGTGTGTATGTTAACTTGTTGAATTTTATGGTATCCTATAAGTTTTTCTCATGTTACTATAAAATTGAATAAGTTTCTAATAGCATAATATGCTGTTAATTGACTATGTATCTATTTTGAACTCTTTTTTTAAAAGATCTTATTTATTTATTCATGAGAGACACAGAGAGAGAGGCAGACACAGAGGCAGAGGGAGAACCCGGCTCCCCATAGGGAGCCTGATGTGGGACTCGATCCCAGGACCCCGGGATCACGCTCTGAGCCAAAGGCAGATGCTCAACCACTGAGCCACCCGGGCGTCCCTGAACTCTTTTTAATTAATAAATAATGCCATTGTACCATCTCCATGTGTAAAAGCTTTTTTTCTGATATGGGGTTTTTATTTTTTACTTATTTATTTACTTTTTTAAAATTTAAATTCAAGTTAGTTAACATATAGTATAGTATTGGATTTAGGAGTAGAATTTAGTGATTTATTACTTACCTAAACACCCAGTGCTCATCCCAACTAGTGCCCTCCTTAATGCCCATCACCTATTTAACTTACCCACCTCTCTTCCAGCAACCCTCAGTTTGTTCTCTATAGCTAAGAGTCTCTTACAGTTTGCTTCCCTCTCTGTTTTTATCTTATTTTATTTTTTCTTCTCCTATGTTCATCTGTTTTGTTTCTTAAATTCTACAGATGAGTCAAATTATTTGCTATTTATCTTTCTCTGACTGACTTATTTTGCTTAACATAATATTCTCTAGCTTCATCCATGGTGTTACAAATGACAAGATTTTATTCTTTTTGAGGGCTGAGTAATATTCCATTACACACACGCACACATTGTGTATATACACACTTCTATATACGTACATGTATATATACCACTTCTTTATCTCCTTGGCTATTGTTGGTAGTGCTGCTATGAACATCGGGGTGCATGTGCCCCTTTGAATCAGCATTTTTTGTATCCTTTGGATAAATACCTAGTCGTGCAATTGCTGGATCATAGGGTGGTTCCATGTTTAACTTGTTGAGGAACCTCCATGCTGTTTTCCAGAGTGGCTGTACCAGTTTACATTTCCACCAATAGTGCAAGAGGGCTCCCCTTCTCCACATCCTCGCCAATATCTGTTCTTTCCTGAGTTAATTTTAGTCATTCTGTGTGGTATAAATGATATCTCATCATGATTTTGATTTGTATTTCCCTGATGATAAGTGATCTCTGGGGAAATGTGTGCTCATGTCTTCTCTCCATTTCGTAACTGGATTATTTATTTTTGGGATGTTGATTTTGATGAGTTCCTTATAGATTCTGGATACTAGCCCTTTACTAGATAGGTCATTTACAAATATCTTCTTCCATTTTGTTTGTTGCCTTTTAGTTCTGTTGATTGTTTTTTGTGCTGTGCAGAAACTTTTTATCTTGATGAAGCCCCAATTGTTCATTTTTGCATTGGTTTCCCTTGCCTCCAGTGATATGTCTAGTGATAAGTTGCTACAGCCAAGGTCACAGAGGTAGCTGTCTGTGTTCTCCTCTAGGATTTTGATGGTTTCCTGTCTCACATTTAGGTCTTTTATGCATTTTGAATTTATTTTTGTGTATGGTGTGAGAAAATGGTCTAGTTTCATTATTCTGCATGTGGCTGTCCAGTTTTCCCAACACCATTTGTTGAAGAGGCTGTCCTTTTTCCATTGGATATTCTTTCCTGCTTTGTTGAAGATTAGGTGACCATATAGTTGTAGGTCCATTTCTGGTTTCTCTATTCTGTTCCATTGATCTATGTGTCTGTTTTTATGCCCATTCCATACTCTCTTGTGATTACAGCTTTGTGATACAGCTTGAAGTCTGAGATTGTGATGCTTCCCACTTTGCTTTTCTTCTTCAACACTCCTTTGGCTATTTGAGTTCTTTTATGGTTCCATACAAATTTCAGTGTTGTTTGTTCTAGTTCTGTGAAAAATGCTGGTGTTATTTTGATAGGGATTTATTGACTGTGTAGATTCCTTTGGGTAGTACCTAGGCATTTTAGCAGTATTTGCTATTCCAATCCATGAGCATGGAATATTTTTACATTTCTTTGTGTCGTCTTCAATTTCTTTCATAAATGTTCTATAGTTTTCAGATCTTTTACCTCTTTGGTTATATTTATTCCTAGCTATCTTATAGTTTTTGGAGCAATTATAAATGAGATCAAATCCTTGATTTCTTTTTCTGTTCCTTCATTATTGGTGTATCGAAGTGTAACAGACTTCTCTATCTTGATTTTTATATCTTGCAACTTTGCTGAATTCCTGTATCAGTTCTAGCAATTTTTTTTGGTGGCGTCTTTAGGATTTTATACATAGAGTATCATGTCATCTGTGAGAAGTGAAGATTTGATTTCTTCCTTGCCAACTAGGATGCCTTTTATTTCTTTTTGTTGGCTGATTGCTGAGGCTAGGACTTCTAGTACTATGTTGAATAACAGTGGTGAGAGTGGACATCACTGTCATGTTCCTGCTCTTAGGGGAATAGCTCTCAGTTTTTCCCCAGTGAGGATGATATTAGCTGTTTGTCTTTCATATATGGCCTATATGATGTTGAGGTATGTTCCTTCTATCCCTACCTTTTTGTTGAGGGTTTTTTTATCAAAATAGGCTGCTATATTTTGTCAAATGCTTTTTCTCCATCTATTGAGATTATCATATGGTTCTTATCCCTTCTTTTATTAATGTGGTGTATCATGTTGATTGATTTGTGGATATTGAACCACCCCTGCAGCCCAGGAACAAATCCCACTTGGTCATGGTGAATAATCCTTTTAATGTACTGTTGGACTCAATTAGCTAGTGTCTTGTTGAGAATTTTTGCATCTCTATTCATCAGGGATACTGGTCTATAATTTTCTTTTTTAGTGGGGTCATTGCCTGGTGTTGGAATCAAGGTAATGCTGGTCTCACAGAGTGAATTGGAAGTTTTCTTACATTTATATTTCTTGGGATAGCTTCAGAAGAATAGGAATTAATTCTTTAAATGTTTGGTAGAAGTTCCCTGGGAAGCCATCTGGCCCTGGACTCTTGTTTGTTGGGAGATTTTTGATTACTGACTCAATTTCCTTGCTGGTTATGGGTTTGTTCAAATTTTCTATTTCTTTCTATTTCAGTTTTGGTAGTTTATATGTTTCTAGGAGTTTATCCATTTCTTCCAATTTGCCCAATTTGTTGGCATATAAATGCTCATAATATATTTTATATTTGTTTGTATTTCTGTGGTGTTGGTTATGTTCTCTCCTCTTTCATTCATGATTTTATTTATTTGGGTCCTTTCTCTTTTCCTTTTGATAAGTCTGGATAGGGGATTATCATTTTTTTAATTCTTTCAAAAAAACTACTTCTTAGTTCTGTTTATCTTACTGATTTTTTTATTTCTATATTATTGATTTCCTCTCCTATCTTTAGTATTTCCCATCTTCTGCTGGTTTTAGGCTGTATTCACTGTTCATTTCCCAGCTCCTTTAGGTGTAAGGTTAGGTTGTGTATTTGAGACTTGCTTCTTGAGAAAGGCCTGCATTGCTATATACTTTCCTCTTAGGATCACCTTTGCTGCTTCCCAAAGGTTTTGGACTGTCTTGTTTTCATTTTCATTTGCTTCCATGTATTTTTAAAAATTTCTTCTTTAATTTCCTCATTACCCATTCATTCTTTAGTAAGATGTTCTTTAACTTCTGTATATTTGTGGTCTTTCCAAATATTTTCTAGTGGTTGACTTCAAGTTTTATAATGTCATGGTCTGAAAATGTGCCTGATATGATCTTAATCTTTTTGTACTTGTTGAGGCCTGATTTGAGATCCAGTATGTGATCCATTCTAGAGAATGTTCCACTTGCACTTGAAAAGAATGTGTATTCTGCTTACTTTAGGATGAAATGCTCTGAATATATCTGTTAAGTCTATCTGGTCCAGTGTGTCATTCAAAGCCATTGTTTCCTTGTTGATCTTCTGCTTAGATGATCTGTTCATTGCTGTGAGTGGCGTGTTTAAATTCTTTACTATTACAGTATTATTATCAATTACTTTCTTTAAGTTCATTATTAATTGATTTTTACATTTGATTGCTCTCAATTTGAGAGCATATATATATTTACAATTGTTAGATCTTCTTGTTAGATAGATTCCTTTCTTGTGATACAGTGCCCTTCTTCATCTCTTATTGCAGTCTTACATACTGGTATAAGAATGGCTACTCCAGCTTTCTTTTGATGTCCATCAGCGTAATAGATGGTTCTCCAGCCCTCTCTTTCAATCTAGAGGTGTCTTTGGGTCAAAAATAAATCTCTTGATAAGTATCATGTTGGTGGACACAGTTTTTTCATCCAGTCTGATGCTCTATGTCTTTGATTCGAGCATCCAGCCCATTTACATTCAGAATAATTATTGATAGATATGAATATAGTGCTGGGATATTACCTATAAAGTGGCTGTTCCCGTAGATTGTCTCTATTCAGCGCTAGTATTTATTGCTTTTGGTCTCTCTTTCCCACTCTAAGGGTCCACTTTAATACTTCCTGCTGAGCTGGTTTAGTGTTCATGAACTCTTTTATTTTTTGCCTGTCTTGGAAACTCTTTATGTCTCGTTTTACTCTGAATGACAGCCTTACTGGATATAGTATTCTTAGCTGCATATTTTTCCCTTTTAGCAAGGTCAATGTATCATGCTTCTGGCCTGCCAAGTTTCTGTGAACAGGTCTGCTGCTAACCTTACATGTCTACCCTTGTAGGTTAAGGAATTTTTGTGCTTAGCTTTCAGAATGATCTCTTCTTTGTATTTTGCAAGTTTCACCATGATATGTCTTGGTGATACCTGTTTTTGTCGATTTTGAGAGGGAGTTCTTTGTGCCTCTTAGACTTGAATGCCCATTTCCTATGCCATTTAGGGAAATTCTCACCTGTAATTTGTTCAAATAAATCTTCTGCCCCCTTTTCCCACTCTTCTTATGGGACTCTTATGATACAGATATTATTGTCCTTTGTGAAATCACTGATTTCCCTAAGTCTATATTCATGATTTAACAGTTTTCTTTCCCTCTTCTTTTCAGTGTCATTATTTTACATAATTTTATCTTCTCTGTCACCTATTTTTTTTCATCCTTGTTATGTTTACATGCAGTTGGCATTACTTCTCAGTTATAACATTTTTTATTTCGGCCTGTTTTTAGGTCATTTATCTCTGCAGCCAGGGTTTCTCTGGTGTCATCTACATTTCTTTCAAGCTCAGCTAGTATCCTTATGACTGTTGTTCTAAATTCTTGCTCAGATATATTGTTTATATCTGTTTTGAGCAAATTTCTGGCTGTGATTTTTTTCTTGTTCTTTCTTTTGGGGAGAATTCCTCCATTTTGTCATTTTATCTAGGTTTCTGTCTTTTGCATGTTATGAAAACTTGTTATGTTTCCTACTCCTGAGAGTAATACTATATCAAGAAGGGTCTACACTGTCCAGAGCCTGAAACTTCAGGAAGTGTTTCTGATGTATGCTTTGTGCATTTCTGCTATGTCTTAGCTTTCCCACAGGTCAGACCTCAGTGGAGTTCCTCCTTGCTTGCAGTGGAGAGTGTTTGGATCTCTAACTAAGTGTGCCCTGATTTGTTTGTTAAGACAAGCCTGATTTAAAAAAAAAAAAAAAAAAAAAAGCCTGATTCAAGAAAAAAGGGAAAGGAAGAAAAAAGAAAATAAGTAGACAAACAAATATAAACAAATGTAAGTCTGATTCCAAAGAAAAAGAAAGGAAAAAGAAAAAAAAGAAGTCTGATCCAAAAAATGAGAAGAGGAAACCAACTAACAAAGGAACAAAAACTCATAAGCCTGAATCAAAAGAAAAAAAAAACTAACAAAAAATAAAATATAAAATAAAATATAAAAAGAAAAGAAAAGCTCATCCTAATGCAGCCAGACCTGAAGCTGACACTCTAGGGCACTCTATCATCAGCAGACCTGGTACATGTCAGGGGGCTTGTGATGGTCTTCTGAGGTAAAAGCCAGCTAGACTGGCTCACAATCAGACCTGCCTTGGTAAAGATTCAGGTGCTGAGTGCAGGGGAGTAGGGTTTGTTGTGGGGGATTCCAGCCTCTACTGGCAATGCTGTTTCTCTCTGAATTCTGACTGCATTGGGGGTCGGGGAGAGTGGAGTGGTAGATGGCATCATCCCTCCCTCTCATCCCAGGGAGGAGAACTCCTAGCTCCTGCTGCTTAGGAGGGCCTCACAGAAAAGTGAATAATCTCCCCTCCTGTGTCCCAGGCTTTGGTCGGATCCCTGATCAACCTGTCTGTGCCCAGGCCAGGGGCATGCCCAGTGCCATAGTTCTCCTGTGTTTTATCTCTAACCAGTGGCTGGGAATCAAAATTCCAAATCTTAAAGGACCTGTTCCCTTCCTGGGAGAGCCTGGCAGCACTGCACTGGGCACCGATCTGTCCCAGAAAAGTAGTTGCACTGCTTTGTAGGTGCCTGGGGTCTACGGTGAAGCACAGCAAAAAGCTGTGACCAGGTTAGTTGCCTTCTGTTTGCATCTGTGTCCCCTACTGTTGAAAGGCTGCTCAGTGGCTCCCAGCAGGCCTTTTGTCCCTGGAGAGGCAATATATGCTTTTCTAAATGTACTCCAGGAAGGGGATCATTTTCTCCCAGTGTGATCCAGGACATCCTCACAACACATCATCTTGTGCAAACCCTAGGCACCCCACTGCCCCACTATCTACTTCTCTCCCTGACTTCTCTCCCCAAAAGGGGCTCTCTCCCCTCCTTAGCACCTTAGCTTTTCTCTCCCCCAACTCACATCCCTGGATGTGCTTCTGTCACATTCACTCCCTCCAGTTGTGCAGATTGTTTTCTTAATTCTCAGATCTATGTCCTAGTTGTTCAAAATGATTTGATGTTGATCGAGCTGTGTTCGAGGGACAGTGCAAGCCCAGGCTACTCTACTACTCTGCCGTCTTCTCTAATATGGGGTTTTTACAGAGGGTTTTCCAGCAGAGAAATTACTGGTTCAAAGTATATGATTATTTTTAAGAAAATAGGTTAAAAATCATATTTATTTTTAGTAAACCACATTTCTTTCCAAAGAAGCTTTTATCATTTTACATTTCCACCCACAAAGTAAAAAAAAGGACCCATTTCATCCTAAAATATAATTTTGTCAAAAACTATTTAATTGTAATACATTGTTTTTAACTAGCAAAATCCTTAAATGAATTAATTACTCATTTTCCCATATGGCAGGGAAAATGTTGCTTTGTGTTTGGGCTGGTTCATTTGCTTGTACATATAATGCTCAACTTTTAAATCTTGTAAAAAGGTAGTATATCGTTCCCTTTCTCATATATTTTTGGAAAATATCCTTAATTTATAATGCTTCTATGTTTTCTATTATTGGATTATATACTCCATTATATTAGATTGCTTTATATTGATTAACAAGTTACAGTTGTTAGCAATTTTATAAGACAAGATTGCTTTGCTAATAATAAGAATATGACTTTTTAGTCTTTGAGTATATAATAATTTTACTTTGCTATTAATTGGGGACTAGTTAATCAATATTCTGACTTTTAATTCTTTATTTACTACTTCCCTCTAATTGCCTATCTTTTAAAGCACTTAATTTATGATTAATAACTTCACCAGGAAAGTTGCAGGAAATAAAAAACATAAACAAGCTGCAAATCAAAGTAATAAACAGTCTATGGTAATTTTATTAAGGTGGGTTTTTTTTTTAAGGGAGGATTTTGAATATTTTACCTGTTAATACTTTTAAAATTTATTTTTGGGAAGTGTGTGCCTTTCTTTCAGGTATCATTAAGGTAACAAAATTCAGCATATTAAAATATTCAAGCAGGCAAACAAAATTTTATTTACATTTATGCATTTATATGATAAAATTTCTGGAAGGAGCTCTAACTAATTTTACTTCTAGGGTTTTCTGTGGCTAAATCCCTTCTACATCCTTTACTTTGTGCTGCTGGCGACCTTTTGTGTCCTACAGTTCTGAGCTTTTCTTGGTCTTTACTTCACTTTTTTTTTTTGTCTCCCACTAATTGCCAGCTGGAGCAGAGTGATTCTGATATAATTTTAAAGATAACTTAATATTATTTTTCATTATCTTCTACAAGTAAATGCCTCTGTTTTAGAAAGAAAGCCTAGACAAGAAATAGCTATGTTCCCTTCCACATTTCAAATAAAGAACACTTGTAATTCATGCCTTACGTCTTTTATTATGAAGAATTCAAAAGCCTTAAGGGTAGGAAGCTAGGAAGCTGAAGCTAAGATTTTCTAATGGTTTGATGTCTCAGTGGAAACAGTTATTTTCTTTTTTAATCATGTGATTTATGACAGAAGATGGCCAGTTTACTGCCAGGTATCTATTGGGAACTGTCTAAATGCTTTACTGTTGTCTTAAATCTCTAGGTTTTATCTCCAGTTGAACATTTCGGATTTCTGTTTTCCCTTCTTGGTAACTATTAATGAAAAATCTTTACCTACTAGTATGCTATTTTATAAGATGAATCCTGAGCTGTCATTAAATAATACCTAAAAAAATAAATGATGAGCAAATTTTAGGTTGATGAATACAGTTTTTAAAACTGCTTAATTTCATTATCTTTTTGTGAGTCATAAGTAGGTTTTTACAAGCTTACTCCATGAAGACTTAATTTTATTATTCTAAAGATAATCTATTGCTTGTTAAGTCTTAGTAACATATACTTTAGGCTTTGTCATTCATGGCATCTTCATAGAATGCATATTCTTATATATAATCATGACTATAAAGATCAATGTATAACAAACTGTGTTGACAAGTGGCATTTGCCTTATAAACATTCTCCATAAAACTTCACTCTTCCAATGTTGCCATGCTCAATAACTTTGTTTGTTGCACATTGTCTCAACATCAATAATTATATATAATAGCTACATTAAAAAAAGTTTCATATTTTGGAATATTCCTAATGTTTCACGTATATCCTTTCTTACCTCTATTCTAGTACCCTTTTGTTTCTCCTCCTGGATCCCAGGCCAGAAGACAGGGCTTATATCTGTCTATATCTTTTATCTTTAGTGCCTAACACATTGTTGACATCTGTGTAGACATTCAGTTGCAACTGTAGGATAAATTAAAGGAATATTTTGCTTTTTATAATTAAGGTCAAAGTTTTATTCTCAAAGGAACACATGCTTATATTAAAATTCAGACCTACAAAAGACTACAAATTAGTTCTACTCTTCAGAAATCAAGTTTAGGTAATAATAGCAGTCAGAGTGCCAACCACAGGAGCTGCTTTACCCAGGCAGGCCAGGTGATTATTTTGCCAGGCTCTGATGTTGGATCTGGGTGACAGAGAGAACATGAACTGACACCACCCCTTTCCTCTATCCTTTGGGATGCAATCTATTTTCTACCCAGGTGTCAAGATTTTAATCTTCTTCCAAAGCCATGAAATTTGTTGTGTCTTAGCTCAATAAATATAACTTCACCTGTTTTTATCAATCATCTTTACTCTGATTGAGACCTTTCATATGGCAGAGTTAAAAGTAAGTAGGAAAAAGACAGTTTTACAAAGATTACAAATACCTTTCTTTTTGGCCCACACCAGCCATTGTATGGGGATTCAGTTAGCAGTATATACAATCAAGAGCTTATTATCCCCATTCTCTAGGACCCTGTTGATCCGAAAAGAGATGGCTGTATCAGAATTAAGTTTGAATATGCTAGTCTCTCTTTTGCCTGGGCTGTTACCTAGTAGTATACTAATCAGGTTGGCTTGGGGTTCCTGTTACAGGAAAGAAAAATGTGCCATGTCCAGCAAAGGATGAGTGGAATCTTGTATTTTCAAAATAGTTTTACATAGTTTCCTACCCCTTTCATCCAGATCATTAGTAGGTGATCAAGAAAAGATGAATTTTTGGGGAGAAAGGCCAAATTTAGTGAGCCAACTGCTTTGCTCAAGTGGGTGGACTGGGAGGTGATTAGAAGGTTGGTCACATATTTTTTTCAGTCTTTTTTGAGGATGTCATTCCAACATTCATCAAAAAACTCTGAATGGTAGGAAGTGTGGAAAATATATCTAATATTGTCATTATTGTTCTATTGTTGGGTGGCCTTTATGATGAAAGACATACTATTGTCAGACTGTGGATGGCCTGGAAATCAAAAAACACGACCCAGTTTAGTTTTGTGGGCCACAGTGGTATGGCCAAAGGTGGCTGATTAGACTATGACAGCAGCACTATAGCCTGAGACCAGGCAGGATTGTGACTTGGGTAGGTTGGTGACTTCGGTGCCTGTACTAAACCTGCCACACTCAGACAGAGTTATAGGTATGAGCCCTTCCCCCCCCAACTCCCCCCCCCCCAACTTCTGAACCATAATTGTACAGGAGGTACATATGGCCTTCTGTCCACTCTGGTGACAGGATAACTCAGCCTTATCCTTTTTCTTTTTTAAAGATTATTTCTTTATTTATTTATTCATGAGGGACATAGAGAGGCAGAGAGGCATGGGCAGTGGGAGAAGCAGGCTCCCTCAAGGGAGCCTGATGCAGGACTCAATTCTAGAACCCCAGGATCACTCCCTGAGCCAAACCAGGCACTCAACCACTGAGCCATCAGACGTCCCCCTCAACCTTATCCTTAATCATCTTTTTGTTCTTAAAACAGCTGAGATCTGATTAGAGCAGACAATAGGTGTCAGAGGGCATGGAAGGAGAGAACAGCTTTATGTCAGTTAACAAGTTTGTATTTATTTTCAATTTAGAGTGACTGATCACCTACAGCGGAGCCAAACAAATATTATGTTTTTGATTTTCATTATTATTATTGCCAGTACTTGTTTAATTTTACCACATTTTTATTGGAGCTTTTACTTCTCAGTCCTTTAATTCACTCATTCAACAAATGTTCATCAAACACCTATTTTATGCTAAAAACTGTTTTTAGTATCTTAAGAATAGCATGGAAAATAATGGACATAATATTATGGGGAAAGTAAGCAATAAATAAACATGTACTTGTGATATGCACTCTGAATAAATTATGTAAGTATATGACATAGATGGTGGCAGGGCATTATGTTGGTCCAGAAAATAAATCTCTAAGGATATGACATAGATGGTGGCAGGGCATTATGTTGGTCCAGAAAATAAATCTCTAAGGATATGAGCAGTGATCTGAATAAAAGGTACAGGGTGTGCCATTGAATTATTTAGGGAAAGAGTGTTCACGGAGAACTTCAAGCATGAAGATTCTAGATTTCATTGAGTGAAGGAGCAAGAGAGATGGAAGGTGAGGTCTTAAAGGCAGTCAGGATCCAGATTTGGTTGAATGCTATAGGTCAAGATAAGGATTTGGAATTTATTTTAAATGTGATAGAAAGTTATTGGTCAATAGTAAACAGAACACAGAAGAGATTAAATTTAAATTTTAACAGGATCATCCTGACTTCTGTGCAGAGAGATTATTATGGGAGTGCATTTAAGAAGATAAGGATAGGGATCCCTGGGTGGCGCAGTGGTTTAGCGCCTGCCTTTGGCCCAGGGCACGATCCTGGAGACCCGGGATCAAATCCCACGTCGGGCTCCCGGGGCATGGAGCCTGCTTTTCCCTCTGCCTATGTCTCTGCCTCTCTCTCTGTGACTATCATAAATAAATAAATTAATTAATTAAAAAAAAAGATTAAAAAAAAAAGAAGATAAGGATAGCATATGATTGAGTGATAGAACTTCTAGGCATATGCTCAAGAGAAATGAATACATGTGTCCATATAAATATTTGTGCATGAAAGTCCAGAGCTACATTATTAATAATAACCAAAATTTTTATATTATGAATAACACTAGTCATAATAACCAATTCAAAATAGACAAACTGATAAATGAATAAATAAATTGTGGTATGCCTATACAATGGAATATTATTTGTGAAGAAAAAGAAATAAAGTGCTGGTATATGCTACAACATGGATATGAAAATATTATGCTAAGTGAAGAAGACAGTCAGAAAGTATCACACATTGTTTGATGCCATTTAGATGAAAGTTCAGAATGGACAACTCTGTAAGAGGCGGAAATTAGGTTAGCAGTTACCTAGAGCTAGGGGCCATGGGAAGATTGGGAGGTTATAGTGAAGGGAAGCTGTTTTCCTTTGAGATAATGAAAGTATTCTAAAAGTGTTTGTGCATATCTTTGTGACTATACTGTAATCCATTGCACTGCAAACTTTAAATGGGCGAATTATATGGTTTGTAAATTGTATCTCAATAAAATTATTTTTTAAATAAAGAAGTTGGGATCCCTGGGTGGTGCAGCGGTTTAGCGCCTGCCTTTGGCCCAGGGCGCGATCCTGGAGACCCGGGATCGAGTCCCACGTCGGGCTCCCGATGCATGGAAGCCTGCTTCTCCCTCTGCCTATGTCTCTGTCTCTGTCTCTGTCTCTCTCTCTCTCTCTGTGACTCTCATAAATAAATAAAAATTAAAAAAATTAAATAAAGAAGTTAAGGCAGTATGTCAAGGTGGTGATGGTGGCTTGGTCTAGAGTGGCAGCAGTGGAATTGGTAAGAAGTGGGTCAAATCTGAAAGTGGAGCCAACAGAATTTGCTACAAGATCAAATAAGAGATGTAAAAAAAAAAGTTGCATAGGAAACAATAGATGTTGGCAAGGATGCAAAGAAAGGGTAACCCTTTTACACTGTTGGTGGGAATACAAACTGGTGCAGCCACTCTGGAAAACAGTATGGAGGTTTCTCAAAAAGTTAAAAATATAACTACCCTATGACCCAGCAATTACACTACTAGGTATTTACCCAAAGGATTTATGTATCCTATGGGGTGTATCCGTGCACCCCAATGTTTACAGCAGCACTATCAACAATAGCCAAATTATGGAAGGAGCCCAAATGTCCATCAACTGAGAAAAACAGTTGGATATGTTTGGATAAAGTGTGTGTCTGTGTGTTTGTGTATATGTGTATAATGGAATATTACTCAGCAATAAAAAGAATGAAGTCTTGCCATTTGCAATGACATGGACAGAGCTAGAGAGTATTATGCTAAGTGAGATAAGTCAGTCAGAGAAAGACAAATACCATATAGCTTCACTCATATGTGGATTTAAGAAATAAATAAATAAAACAAATGAACAAAGGGAAAAAATAAGAGACACAAATCAAGAAGCAGCCTCTTAACTATGGAGAACAAACTGATGGTTACTGGAGGGGAGGTGGGTGGGGATGGATTAAACCAATGATGGGTATTAAGGAGGGTCCTTGTGATGAGCCCTGGGTGTTTTATGTAGGTGATGAATCAGTAAATTCTACAGCTGAAAGAAAAAGGAAAAAGAGTATGAGGTTTTTGGCCAAGGTATGTCAAATGCTACCTGGGAGTTATGTAAAATGGTGCTTGAGGATTGGACGTTGACTTTGACCATTGGCTGTGATTATATCAAATAAGGTTTCCATATAGTGGCAGGGGCTAAAGCCTGTTGAATTTAAGCAAAATTATGAGGTTAAGGATATGGGATATATAGACAGGGTTATACATAATTCTTTCCAGAAGTGTTGTATTAAAGGTGAGCAAGGTCTAGAGGAATAGCTGAAGAGGGATGTGGGGTCAAATTAGTTTATTTTATGATGATTCTTCATACAGCATCTTTGGTTTAATAGCATTGACTTACTAGGGGAGAAAAAAATGATGCAGAACAGACAATTGCAATGCATAAGTGAAATCCTACATGAGAGCAGAGGGTGTTGGGCTCCCAGGACAGTCATCCATCGTAACACTTGGACTTGCAAATTTAGGCTTGGCAGTAATAGAAACAAGTAAGTTCATACATCCAACATGGCAGTAGGCACAGCACTCCTTCAAATATGTATATCTTTTCTGCTAAATGTAGAAGTGTCAGGATGGGCTAAGAGGAAAAAGTGTGGGGATGGCAGTCTGGGGAAAGAAAACAAGCTGCAAAAGTCTCCTGATAGATGGAGATTGATTTGATTAGGAACTGTTGCAGGATTGCAGCAAAGCACTGAAAGCCTACTTGTAGTGTGATGTGAGTTTATAGTGTAAAAATTAGAACAGCCCGTGTATTTGGAGTAGCAGGGAGCCCTTTCCAGTCATAGTCATCTGTTTGCTTGTAGGAATGGAATAGGGGAAAGTTTGGTACAGCTGCCATAACAAAATAATACAGACGGGGTTGCTTACATACAGAAATTTATTTTCTCACAGATTTTTAGAAGTTCAGAATCAATGTGTCAGCAGACTTTGTTTCATTCGTTTCATTAGGTCTTTCTCTGTGGTGTATAGATGGCTGCCTTCTCTGTTTTCACCTGATCATTCCTCTGATTGTGTCATATTGTATTTATAACAATGCCTGTCATTTGGATTAGGGCCAATGTGTATGACCTCATTTTACCTTAATTACCTCTTTAAAAACTCTGTCTCCAAGTACAGCCACATTCTAAAATACTGGGGGTTAGGACTTCACATATGAATTTTGGGGGATGGTTGTGGCAAAATTCATAATAACAATCCATAATAACCAGTGCTGGAGTTTTATTTATTTGTTTGTTTGTTTATTCCTTTAAAAAATTTTTATTTTTGTTTTTTAAATTTAAATTCAATTAATTAACATATAGTGTATTATTAGTTTCAGAGGTGGAGTTCAGTGATTCATCAGTTGTACACTCAATGCTCATTACATCTTGTGTCCTCTTTAATGTCCATCACTCAGTTACCCTACCCCCCAACCCCCAGTGCTAGAGTTTTAAAAACTTAAATATATTGGAGTGAGAAAAGGAATATGTGAAACATGTGAAATCTTGTTCTCATATAACTTACTATTTAAGAAAGAGGAACAGCTAATAAACAAATTGAAAATCCAATTAATCTTTTACTATGTTTGGGGATCATAATGCAAAGAAGAAAGATAAAATGTGTTAAGAAGTACAGAGTGACTACGTTGTGTGTGTTATTTTATATAGGTTGATAGGAAAGCTCTCCAAGATTTGACATTTGAGCAGGAAGGAAGTAAGGTCTGAAGGAAGTAAGAGCAGGGAGCCCTGACCATGCCATGACAGAGAAAACAGCATATGCAAATACCCTGAGGCATTGTATATGTAAGGAACAGTCTGGAGACTCAAGTCCCTGCCAAAGAGAACAATTAGGAAAAGGGTCAGAGAGATATTCATCAGAGGATCAAATGATAGCTATACAAACATTTTGTTTTTGCCTTAAAAAATGAGGTATAACTTATATTTGTGATTATTAAATATAAAATGCTATAATTTGTGATACAATCATTAATAATAAATGTATTTGTGATGCTCATCTTGTCCTCTGATGCCCTGAATACACACATACTTAATATATACTACTTTTGAAAGGATGGGCAAAGAAAATTCTCATTCTTTTCTCTCATTCTTTTGATGATGTTCATGATGATAATAATATTAATTACTATTACTACTGATTATAACTAATGTATATTGAGCCCTCCTAAGTGCTTGCATGCATTAGTTTATTCAATACTCATCATAGCCTGTGAGGTTATTATTGTTCACATTTTCTGATTAGGAAACTGAGGCATAGATATAAGTAACTTGAATTAAGTCATACAATTAGTCAACATTGGAATTCGGATTCAACCCATGGCATTCTAACTCTGCACTACATAATTTTAGATCTTATGCTAAGGTGCCTCCTAACAGTCACATTTTATGATATGAGTTATTCAACTTTCCTTAGTTGAAATGCAAGTGAAGGCCTTTTTAAAAAAATTCTATTCCACTTTTTCCACATAGACATTCATTTGGCATCATTGTTGCTTCTTTCTCTCTTAGTATACATTCCTGTGTGTTTGTGATTTATTTATAGTGGACCCATTGGTTTAGGCTATGGGTAGCTCATCTTGATCTTTTGATCTTCATTCATACATAGATCAGTCTTCCTGTCAAGCATACCTGTGGCTGATGCAGAGTATTTGTTTCAGTGCTTACACATTAGATTTATCAGTCCGTATAGCAAATTCTGCACATTTGTCCAGTCATCAGCTCACAGAAGCTCCTGCATAGCTATGTAAGACACTTGAAGTATGCTGGTGCCTGAGACTTCTAGGAGCACTAGCAGCAATCCTATATTAGCTCCCGGGATCCTTTGGCAGCCTCACATATAGCCTCACAAAGTAGATTGAATAAATTTGCACCTATTATGCAATTTTCTACAAAATAAAATATATGAGTACAGAAAAAAAATATGTCTAGTAGCAACTAAAGTAGACTCTCCATGCAAGTGATAACCTCCTAATTCAAAAACAAACAAAAACCCTTTTTCTCCTTATTTAAAAACGTATTCACTAAATTCCTAAGCTCTATCTAGATGTTTTAAAATTTGAAATCTATTTTTGATCAATAAGAAAATGGTGCATATGTTTAAACAAAAATCCTGTAATAGGTCATAGAATATCTGTCTGATATGATTTGGTGGGCGAGAAGAAAAAGAAAGGCAATTGACTAGCAAGATGGTACTTGATGATTTTCTTTTAAAAGTATTGCTGCCTAAAAAAATAAAAGTATTCCCACCTAGAGAAATACTTTTAGAGAGAAATAACTGCTCAAAAGAGAGTGAAACAATTAGGAAAGGGGCTGTGTTTTCAGATAGAAGAGGCTGTAGTTTATGCAAGTTAGTCATGTTCCACATTGGTTTGGCAAGCCAGTGCTATTGCAGAACTTGGATTTGGTTTGAGAAATCGAGAAGTGTTTGCAAATAAATAGAAGCTTATTGGAATAAAAACAGTATACAGATGCTGATTCTCTTAAATTAACGTGGGCCACCAACTGTGCTTATTTGGTTACTGTTAGTGTGTATATTATACCATCTTTTTGCTCAATCAGTTTTGTTCTTGTGAAGCGTATAAGAATATATGAGATTACTATTACACGAGTGCCAGCAGATAAAACTTATAAATGATAAAATTTAGTGTATTTTTAAGGTAGAGGTGTTCTCAAGGTAGAGATATACCTTGATATATATATATATATATAGAGAGAGAGAGAGAGAGAGAGAGAGAGAGACAGAGAGACAGAGAGAGAAAGATATATAGAACTTGAAATATATGAGGAAAGACTGTTTTACGAATAAACAAAAATTAAAATAGTAGTGTAGTTTTATCACTTAAAATAGTTAGGAGACTTCCCTCAGTGCTAATGACTTGATATATAACTCTATCAGGCTATGAAATTAGAATAATTTGAATAATGCTTGAAATGGCAATAAGATATGGTTTTGACTTTTTATTATAACTAAAGTTAATATTAAATTCCGAATAACCTTAACTGTTAAGCTCTTATTAGGAAATGTCTTATCTTAGACATTTTTAATATTTAATATTAAGTGACTTCACATTTTTTATTATAATATTTTTTATATTTTCATTTAAAAATGTTCTCATACTTTATCTCACTTAAGCCTTACAATATTTTGTGAGGTGAATACGACAGGAAATATGTTACAAGTAAAGGCAGTGAAGCACAGAGCGGCAAAATGCCTACCCAGAGATATCTTTTCATTTGATGACAGAGCCAGGGATGATATTGGTTATGCCTTTTATTATAGATCTCTGTATAACATATAAGATATTTTATTATAGGATCTTTTATTTTAAGATATTCCTGTCCTAAATCTGGGGAATGGCCATTTGGTAACCATCAGTGTCATATATGCTTTTCTGTGGGACTTTTTTTCCACAATAAACTGAAGGGAACTACTTTATCATAGGACCAAAGAAAGAACATTTGACTTGAATTGTTTCATATCTCCTATTCAGTAAAGAATACACAAAGCAACAGGAAATATACATAGGCAATTATTCCCCTGTTATCAAGTTTAATGGTTGAGTTCCAATGTTTAGTTATACTATTTATGGAAAAATGGAGTTGAAGTGAAATAAAGGAGATAATTAACATGCCATTTTTTCAAGAAAAATAATAAGCAAACAGATAAACCCCAAATATCATGTATTCCCTAGATTTGCACATTTTGCACCTTTCTTTTATTAATCTTTGTATGCTAAATACATGTAAATTTAATGTAGATATTGAAAATACACTCTGTTCTGATTTTTTTCAACCGTCACTCTAAATTTTAATTCATTATGAGTCTGGGTAGGTTATAACAGGCAGCAGCATTTGTTTTGCTTTATGATCCAGAGTCAACTGCCATTAATTTAAAGAGCTGCCTCAGCAAATTGCACTTTGATGTTTTTGAGACAGGTATTTATGAAATATTCCAAGTATCTTTGTATTTAATAGCTCTTCTTCCCAATATCTTCCAACACTATGTTACTTATGTTATGTTACTTCCAGCTCACATCAGAAATTTTATATTTCAGTTGATATTATTTTATTTTATTTTTTTAGAGAGAGAGTGAGTGGGGGTGAGGGAGGGGCAGAGGGAGAGGGAAAGAGAATCCCAAGCAACCAACATGGGGCTCAGTCCCACCACCCTTGAGATCATGACGGGAGCTGAAATCAAGAGTTGGACACCCAACTGACTGAGCCACTCAGGAGCCCCACAATTGATATTATTTTATTTTATTTTTTATTTTTACTTTTTTGAAGATTTTATTTATTCACTTAACAGAGAGAGAAAGAGTGCAGGGGGAGCAGCAGAGAGAGGGAGTGGGAGAAGCAGGCTCCCCGCTGAGCAAGGAGCTGGATGGGGGACTCAATCCCAAGACCCCGGGATCATGATCTGAGCCTAAGGCAGACGCTTAACCTACTGAGCCACCCAGGCACCCTGATATTATTTTAAATGTAGCAAATGATATGAGAATATTTTTGGCTTGTTATATTTACAGTACATGGTTTAGCTATAAATTTATTGCAAATAAATTAATGAGGTAGCCATTACTCTTTATAGTATAAATTTTAAAAATATGTTTACATTGTTAATTCTACACTTCCTTTGAATATCTCTCAATAATTTTGCACTTATATTTTATGTTTTTTTTTTAGAATTTGTGCTTTGGTTATTTTAAGTCACTTTAATATTTTGTTTTCCTTCTGCTAATTTTTTTGAATGTGTAATATGTATTCTAAAATATACATTTGTTGTGGATATTTTCTTTGCAGACCAGGTGGGTTTTTACAGCTAAGTAACTGATGACTTATTTCATACATTAGTCCTTTTTGAGAATTTGAGAATTTTTGTTTGTTTCATGTTAATATTAATAATTATCTATTCTGCAGGATGTTTTACAAGCATTATTGTGGTTAGTCCTTATAGCAAATCTTTAGGTTTGGCATTTTAATTTTCATTTTATAGACAAGAAAACAGAGGCTTAAAAGGGCTCCCCAGAGGGGAGCCTGGGTGGCACACTCTGTTAAGTGTCTGACTCTGGTTCAGGTTGTAATCTTGTGGGGTGAGATCCAGCCTCACGTCGGGCTCTAGGCTCAGTATGGAGTCTGCTTGAGTTGAGGTTCTTTCTTTTTTTCTTTCTTTTTTTTTTGATTTGCTTTCCTTTTTTTTTTTTTAAGATTTTATTTATTCATTCATTCATGAAAGACACACATAGAGAGAGACACAGAGACACAGGCAGAGGGAGAAGCAGGCTCCATGCAGGGAGCCCGATGTGGGACTTGATCCCGGGTCTCCAAGATCACGCCCTGGGCCAAAGGCAGGGGTTAAACCGCTGAGCCACCCAGGGATCCCTTGAGGTTCTTTCTCCATCTCCCTCTGTCCCTCCCATTCATGCTAGCTCTCTCAAATAAGTAAATAAATATTAAAAAAAATTTTTTAAAGAGTCCCACAGAAAGGTGAACAATGCAGGCCTATCTGTGTATAAAGGTCAGTTCTTAGCTACTATCATATATTGTATCCCAGGATGATTTCTGATTCTGCAGTATTGGCTCCTCAGAAGTGTTGAACCGGTAAATTCAGGGTTCCTCTATTTGACAATCTGGTGCTCTACAGAGTTTCATGATAGGACTTCTTAAGAAAAGAATACAATCTGAAGAAATCAGAGAGTTGTCAAGTGCCCAGCAGAGTAGTGACAGATCTGGGATTAGCTGTTAGAATTTTAGCCACCTGGCTTGCTTACAGTTTTCACTTATTTAGGTTTTTCATTCTGAATTTGAAGGCTGAGTGCTGATATAGATGGAAATATTAAATCTCATGTTATATCTCTTATGCAAAACAAACTATACAATAATGAAATTTTCTTTTCCTCCTCCTTTTTTTAATACAGTGGGATGCATCCTGCTTTTACATTGGAGCTCACCCCTGTGGCTTGGATTTATCACTGTAGCATCTGTGTCCAATCTATGTGTTAACTAGAAATCAAGGGAAGACATGAGGAGGTTTGTTTACTGCAAGGTGGTTCTAGCCACTTCACTGATGTGGGTTCTTGTTGACGTCTTCTTACTCCTGTACTTCAGTGAATGTAACAAATGTGATGACAAGAAGGAGAGATCCCTGTTACCTGCACTCAGGGGTAAGTGCTTATGAAGCAAATGTTGCTTTTATAGAGATGAGAGTTGTGGTGACTCTTGACAAAACATGAAACTTTGAAATAGGGAATTTTTTTTTAAGCTATTGAGTTAGAAGAGCATTTTGTCAGAACTTTAATGTCCATTTAACTGTGGGAAAGCTACTTTCTCAGCCTCAGGAGTCTTGTTGGAAGAAATGAGAAGAGTTAGCTAACCTCCAAGGTACCTTCCAATTTTAATAATTCCAGTGTTCGATGATGGTTCGGAAGGAACAATTTTGTGAACATTCAAACTGGACTGAATTTAAAGTTTAGGCTTCCAGAAGGAAAAGCCCTTGGAGGCTAAACACATAACATAAAAGGGAAAAGCTACTGAAGTGAGATAGAGGAGATGGTAGCAAAAGGTAAGGACACATGACACACCTACAGATTTCCAAAAACAATAAAACAAACTTTTTTTTTTAAAACAAACAACTTTTTAAACAAAACATATATTGATGGCCAGATTCAATCTATGGGCACCAGATTGATGCCTTTCTAATTTCAAGTACACAATTAACGTCACATTAGCTCACTATTATATCCTTCTTTATGGACCAGTTTCAATGACTACATAAGAAACCTAATGATTTTTAAAGTGGTGATTTTTTTAAGTCAAGTTACAGGGATTCATTTTCTGCAGTTATTCCAAATAACTTTCTCTATGCTTTTTGTTAACAACTTCTAGATTTATTAAAATATTTCCATAATACTCCTAGTATAGGGGTGCTTCTAACATACTTAGGATGCTTGAAATTAGTTTTATTATCATTATATTAAATATTGTTTTTCTTGAAATCTAGTTTATATTAATTCTCTACTTAGCAAAAGTTTTTTTTTTTTTAATAAATATAACAAAAGACAAGCTTTGAGACCCATTTGGAATGTTTGTACCTTTTGAAAAAGAGAATCTAAATTACTGACATGAGGACATGAGTTTTGCCTTTGTTTAATGAATGTAGTCTACTTTTAATGCTACAGATATTTTTGAGGTTATTCATTAATCAAAGTATGTGAATAAACATAATTTCATTGATACTATTTGGTTATATGAGGCTTAGGAAACACAGAAGAGCGTTTCCAAAAATTAGTTTTGTTAAAAGAGTATTTTCAACTTTTCTTTCACTTTAGATTGCAGTAATGCTCTTGCTCAATTGAAGAAATTCTATCTTCCTCTTTTTCAAAATGAGTTTGACTCACTGTAATTTTTGACTGGCAAAAAAAATTGAAAGTACATTGGAAGTGACTGAGCCTAGACCCATTTAGGTAGTTTATATGCATATTTTATGCCTTTATGCTAGAATTATTCAAAGAGGAGAACTTTATGAGTCTATCGGTTTTTGATAGATGAACATGGGGATTGATATGCTCATCTTTGGTTAAAATCCCAGAGAAAAATCCTCCTTCTCTACTTCTTTGTTAAATCAGTTGAGCTGCTGCTTGGCTGAAAGTGGAAATGTGTTTTGGTGGATCTCATCAGTTTGGAATGATCACTTTGTCATTTGTTGAATAGAGCCATCTAGATTGGTCACAAAAATATGTCATCGTCTGATTCAGCAAAACTATGACAGCTTATTCTGCAAGTACAAAAAAGTACAGCTTTGCTGATTTAAGTCCTTAATGCTCAGTCTTAAATCTCAAAATGTGAAATTTAATGATGCAAGGCAAAACTAGTAATTTTTTCTCATACTTAAGTTGTAAAATTAAACTGTATTCTCCTTATTTTTAAGACTTGTTTAATGTTGTACATTAATATTTGTCTTGAGCAAATGGAAATGACTTTAGGGTTTTAATTGTATTTTCTATTGTTATTTATTATTTTAGAATATTAACTTTATTTAGGAATGGTGCCACACATTTAATATTTTATATACAGGCAGGTGATGCTGTGTAAACTGTACTTGACTGAAAATTTCATGTTCTCCTTAAAACTGGCTTTTTGACTTAAAAAAAGTTGATCCTTCTGGTCTTATGTGTCTCCATTATTTAAAAAAAAAAAAGGTTTGGAGTAGGTGGTTTCTCAGATCTCTTTTAGTCCTAAATTTTAAACAGTTTTAAGTACCCAGAATGAGCATACACTATGAATTAATTTTTGAGATACACTTATTTATTTATCAATTCCTCAATTATTTAAGTACCATTAAATCAACATTTTGTACACCTTAAACTTACATAATGTTCTGCATCAATTATATCTAGAAAAAGAAAAGAAAGGAAAGGAAGAGAAAAGAACATAGCTTAGAGATGGACAACGGAAAGGAAAGTACTAGAATTTTTATGAAATAACAGATTACGGGATACTTCTGAATGAGAAAGCTGCAGAGCTCTTATAAAATTAGAGTAATTAAGACTGTAGTATTGGTACAAGGGGTCACAATGGGTAGACAAATTACTTAATAGAATAGCATAGAGACTCTAGAACTCTAGAAGTAGACTTACACATGTTGGACATTCAGAATATGGCAGGAGTGCTGCAGATCAGTGTGGGGAGAGAAGATTTCTTCAATAAATGGATCTGGAAATAAGATGGTAATCCATGTGGAAAATATGAAGTTGGATGCCTAACTCATGTAATAAATCAAGATAAACTTTGGATTTATTAAAGTCAACAATAAAACTAGAATTTTTAGTTGAAAAAAATTAATTTCTTTCAGAAGTGTTCTATAGTTTTTAGGGTATAGTCCTTTACCTCTTTGGTTAGATTTATTCCTAGGTATCTTATGCTTTTGGGTGCAATTGTCAATGGGATTGACTCCTTAATTTCTCTTTCTTCAGTCTCATTGTTAGTGTATAGAAATGCCACTGATTTCTGGGCATTGATTTTGTATCCTGCCACACTGCCGAATTGCTGTATGAGTTCTAGCAATCTTGGGCTGGAGTCTTTTGGGTTTTCTATGTAGAGTATCATGTCATCGGCGAAGAGGGAGAGTTTGACTTCTTCTTTGCCAATTTGAATGCCTTTAATGTCTTTTTGTTGTGTGATTGCTGAGGCTAGGACTTCCAGTACTATGTTGAATAGCAGTGGTGAGAGTGGACATCCCTGTCTTGTTCCTGATCTTAGGGGAAAGGCTCCCAGTGCTTCCCCATTGAGAATGATATTTGCTGTGGGCTTTTCGTAGATGGCTTTTAAGATGTTGATGTCTTCTATCCCTACACTCAGAAGAGTTTTGATCAGGAATGGACGCTGTATTTTGTCAAATGCTTTCTCTGCATCTATTGAGAGGATCATATGGTTCTTGGTTTTTCTCTTGCTGATATGATGAATCACATTGATTGTTTTACGAGTGTTGAACCAGCCTTGTGTCCCGGGAATAAATCCTACTTGGTCATGGTGAATAATTTTCTTAATGTACTGTTGGATCCTATTGGCTAGTATCTTGTTGAGAATTTTTGCATCCATGTTCATCAGGGATATTGGTCTGTAATTCTCCTTTTTGGTGGGGTCTTTGTCTGGTTTTGGAATTAAGGTGATGCTGGCCTCATAGAACGAATTTGGAAGTACTCCATCTCTTTCTACCTTTCCAAACAGCTTTAGTAGAATAGGTATGGTTTCTTCTTTAAACGTTTGATAGAATTCCCCTGGGAGGCCATCTGGCCCTGGACCTTTGTGTATTGGGAGGTTTTTGATGACTGCTTCAATTTCCTCCCTGGTTATTGGCCTGTTCAGATTTTCTATTTCTTCCTGTTCCAGTTTTGGTAGTTTGCGGATTCCTCAAAGAGTTAAAAATAGACCTGCCCTACGACCCAGCAATTGCACTGCTGGGGATTTACCCCAAAGATACAGATGCAATGAAATGCAGGGACACCTGCACCTTGATGTTTCTAACAGCAATGTCCACAATAGCCAAACTGTGGAAGGAGGCTCGGTGTCCATCGAAAGATGAATGGATAAAGAAGATGTGGTTTATGTATACAATGGAATATTACTCAGCCATTAGAGATGCCAAATACCCACCATTTGCTTCAACGAGGATGGAACTGGAGGGTATTATGCTGAGTGAAATAAGTCAATCGGAGAAGGACAAACATTAGATGTTCTCATTCATTTGGGGAATATAAATAATAGTGAAAGGGAATAGAGGGGAAGGGAGACGAAATGGATAAGAAATATTAGAAAGGGAGACAGAACATGGAAGACTCCTAACTCTGGGAAACGAACTAGGGGTGGTGGAAGGGGAGGAGGGCGGGGGGTGGGGGTGACTGGGTGACGGGCACTGAGGGGGTCACTTGACAGGATGAGCACTGGGTGTTATTCTGTATGTTGGCAAATTGAACACCAATAAAAAATAAATTTATTATTAAAAAAGAAAGAAAAAAATAAGCATTTATAAGACCTTGAATTAAGGAAAAATTCTAAAATACTACACAAAAAACATTGAACATAAAAGGAAATATGGATAAATTTGACCATATTAAAGTTGAGAAAGTTGTTTCATTAAAATATACCTTAAAAGAGTAGTTACAAACTGTAGATGTTAAAAGAAATATATATATACACACACTATTATTAATAAAAAAAAAAAAGTGCAAATAACCCAATAGGAAGAAATGTGTGATAGGAATGAATAGATAGTTCTTAGAAAAGGAAACACATATAGCAACAAAAACTTATGAAGGAAAAATTAACATCAATAGTGATCAGAGAAACAGACCAAAGCTATCAGGACATATTTATATCCATTTAATTGGCAAAAATTAAATTTACTGATAATACCAAGTGTCAGAAGGGATGCATCTCACACTTTTAAAAGATTGATTGATTGATTGATTGATTTGAGAGAGAGAATGAGAGAGTGAGGAGTGAGGACAAGGTAGGGAGGAGCAGAGGGAGAGGGAGAGACAAATCCTAAGTAGACTTTGCGCTAAGTGTGGAGCCTGACGCAGGGGATCAGATCATGACCTGAGTCGAAACCAAGAGTCAGTCACTTAACTGACTGACCCACCCAGATCTCCACATTTTTATAATAATTTTAGTTAGCAGTGCCTTATTCCTGAAATCTGAACATTCACATATAACCCATCACTCATAGTCATACACTCAAAATTTCTTCCACATAGACAAATATTTCATAGTACTACTGTTTATAAAAATAAAACTGAAAATAATCTGTAGACCTATCAGTTAGAAAGCTGATGAATGAACTGTGATATTTCAGTATAAGAGGATAGTATATGTTAGTTAAAATGAATATATGAATGAAGTTTGATAATATAATAGTTATATCCCTCAAAGATGATAAATAACATGATATAGTTTGAAAAACTAAAACCAACTAAAATTTAAAAATAGACATTTTAAGAATATAGAGATGCAACAAGACTATATAAAGCAAGCAAGATCAATTATGATAATGGAATTTAGGGTGTTTATTGTCATGTGTTAAGTGAGGTAGGTGCATGAACTGGGGATGAATATTTTGACTAAATATGGGGCATTAGTAGTGTCCTAGTTTGTTTTTTATGTGGGTTTGATTTGTTATTGTATTTCATGGGTAATTAAATGAATAAGATCCACTGAATGGATTTAAAAACTGGGAAGCCACCGAATGGATTTCAAAGACAGCAGACACAATCACATTTGTCTTAGGAAAAGATCACTATGGATTCAGTGTGGAGAATGGATTGAAGAAGAGCCATTCTCTTTAGGGAGGCTGAGTAGGAAGGCATGGTAGTGTCCCATGAATTCAGTGTAGGCGGTGATGCCTACTTAGAGCGGAGGAGTGGTCGTGAGGTGTGATGGAAGTGGGTAAAATGAAAAGATATTTGAAATATGGGAGCTGGATGCATGTCTGGCTCTGGCAGGTGTAGGATACGGGAATGTCAAGGAAGTCTTGGGTTTCTGAGGGCGTTATTTGGTTCAATGTCCTGAGAGGGGAATAATGTAGGAGGAGATGATTTGAGGGTGGACATAGAGTTTATTTTAGACATGTTGAATTTTAGACACCTGCTAGGCAACTGAATGGTATTGTTCAGTAGGAAGTTGGCTGCATTATTAAATTCCAAATGTCAAACTTAACCATCACTTCTATCGAATTTTTTTCTAAAATGGATTACATTTTTCTATTTTATTGAAGAATGAAGCATATGCAATATAATTAAATCTTTGTTACTGAGTCAGAATTATAATTTTCACATATCAATTATTGAATAATGCTGTTTTTAAAAAAGATTATTTCAGAGATTTTATGGGAGCATGTAGGCCTGTTTCAATATTAAATGCAGACATATAAATCCTTTTTATTTTCCTATTTTCTAAATGATTTCTTTTTGGTAACATAAGTACTTGTTAGGGGAGCATGTTAACTTTTTCATTCTACTCTGGGGCCACTTAGAATTAAAATGCACTGAAGGATATTTCTAACTCCTAACTGGTATGGAATGCTAACTAGTGATCCTCCCAAGCTGGAACAATTAGATATTTGAACGAAGAGGTATTTAAAACGACCAGTGTTTCTGCAGTCCATCTAGAAACACTTTGGACAAATTTGAAGTTGTGTGGTAGGTTTGCATCAGCATTCTACCGTAGTGGATCCTACTCCTGGCTGACCCACTAAGGGCCTATGGTTGAGGGCAAGTTAATTAATCTTTCTGGGCTTCAGTTGCCATCTGTCGAATGAAATGAATATGAGTCATGATTTTTAAAAATCCTGGTCTTCAAAAGAATGATTGTATGTTCTATGAAACTATGACAAGTAATCTCTTTCACTATCTAACTTTGGCCAATCCATAAATAATGCATGGTCTGAGATGAGAAGTAGCGACATGGAAGTGATATGATGGAAGGATTTTGCTTAGAAACCCCAAAGAGGGGGGCACATGGGTGGCTCAGTCGGTTAAGTGTTGGACTCCTGATTTCAGCTCAGGTCATAATCTCAGGGGTCATGAGATTGAGCTTGTGTTGGGCTTCACACTCAGGGGGGAGTGCTCAAGATTTTACAAAAAGGGGGGGGTATCTAAGTAGGAATTGTTGCTTATATGTAAACAAAGATAAGTACATAGCCAGTAATGATCATAGTAACAATAATTATAAGATGTTAACTATTCTAAATTATTTCCAAATGTTAACTCATTAATTTTTTACCAAAAAAAAATCTGTGAAGTATTCTTTTTTTAATATGAAGAAACGAAACGAAACGAAACGAAAAGAAAGGATGAAGAAACTGAGTCAGAGTGAGCGTATGGGAAAAACACTCCTGTGTTTTCCTTTACTCATACATACCACTCATAGTGGTACCACTAACACCAGATGTGTGGGCTCTTTTCCACAGGAAGCAATTGTCTATATCAGCTGAGTGTCTCATAATTCTGAGACTATCTACTCAGTGTTAACATCCGATCTCACAAGATAAGGGCTCCGTCCCATAGGACTGCCACGCTTCAGATAACTAAGGCAAGGCCCAGATTGTCACTTGTACTTCTGACTCACCAGCTACAAATTGGAGTTTCCTTCATCCTCTTTAATATTGATTTTCTAGACTGTCTCACAGAAATCAGGGAAATGCGTACTTACATTTATCAGTTTATTACAAAAAATGTAATAAAGGACATGAACAAGGAACCAGATGAAGAGATGCATAGGCTGAAGTTGAGAAGGATCCCAAAGGAAGGAGCTTCTGTCCCCACTGGAGTTGGGTGTGCCACCTCCTGTCAGGTAGATGTGTTCACCAAACCAGAAGCTCTCTGATCCCCATACTTCTGGGATTTTTATGGAGGCCACATCACAAAGAAATGATCAGTCATTAACTTAATCTCCAGCCTCTCTCCCCTTCCCAGAGGATAGGAGTGAGGCTGAAAGTTACAAGCTTGTAATCATGGCGTGGTGTTTCTGATGACCAGCTCCCAGCAAAGAGCCATTTAGGAGCCCACCGAGAGTTGCCTCATTAGAACAAAAGACACTCCTTTTTTTCTATTTTATTTTTTAAATTCAAATTCAAATTAGCATTTAGCAGAGTATTGGTTTCAGGAGTAGAATTTAGTGATGCATCACTTACATAACCCCCAAAGCCCATTCCAACAAGTGCCCTCCTTAATACTCATCACCTATTTACCCCATCTTCCCACCCACCTCCCTTCCATCAACCCTCCCTTACAACAGACACTTCTATCAATTGTAAGTGATTTAGGAGTTCCGTGTCAAAGACCAAATATTAGAGCAAGAGATGCTCCTAGTGGTCTTATCACTTAGGAAATTACAAGGGTTAGAGATGCTCTCTGCTAGGAACTGGAGGCAGAGACTGCATATGTATAGTTATACGTATAAAATTTCTTTTTTTCCATGGTGAGGTTAAGGGGGAGGGCCAGAATTTTCACAACCAGTAGAGTAGGATTTCGTTATTAAGGTGTTAGTTATTAACACTTTAATCTTTAATTAAGTAAAGAATTTCGTTATCAATAAATGTCAGTTTGTACTAGAGTTCAGGTATCATGCTTTCATCTGGCTACCAGTATGGAGTACATATGCTGAAAACTTGCAATGACTGTTTTGTCCTCACTCAGCGCACTGTGGACACCCGCCAGGTCTCCCTGGTTAGTAGGATGTATAAATTCCAGTCAGGAAAATATTTCCTAGAGATCCTCTGATTTCGGATCATTAATAGAGCAGTATCACCTTACCTGGCATTTTAAGGTTTTGAAAAGTTACTGTTAACCACTTGTGTCCCCTTAAGACCTTCTCACTGCTGCTCTGATTTGAGGGAAGTCAAGAAAAGGAATGGAATTGCTGACCAGTAACCCAATTTTATACTTCTGTGTTTCCCTTCATCCCGCCTGGGAGAGTAACTGAGTTCCTCCCCCTTCATAAACCCAAGGACACAGGTCGCCTTATTCTCTTGGAATCTTGACAGTGGACTATTGCATCAGCCTTTCCTTTATTTCTTTCTAGATGATCTCCTCATAACATTAACACCTACCCATGCAGTCATTTATTAAACACTGAATGTTTGTTGATTTTGTTTGATTAACCTTTGGTGCTTCAGAGAAGAGTTCCTGTGTGCAAGTGTGAGGGAAGTCTGAAAACTGGTGAGGTAAAGTATTAAAACTAACATCAAATTTCCCTTAATATTATTATTTTTTAAATATGGTGTCATGTATTGGGGGTAGGGTAGATGAATGTGATTGATTAAAATGTGTTGTTGTCAGTATTGGAATTGCCCTTAATAAATTAGGATGACAGGGACGCCGGGTGGCTCAGCGGTTGAGCGTCTGCCTTCAGCCCAGGTCGTGACCGTGGAGTCCCAGGATTGAGTCCTGCATCGGGCTCCCTGCATGGAGTCTGCTTCTCCCTCTGCCTGTGTCTCTGGCTCTCTGGCTCTGTCTTTCATGAATAAATAAATAAATTCTTAAAAATAATAATAAATAAATTAGGATAACCACTGGAACTTTCAGGCGACAATATTTATAGTCATTCCAAAAGTAAGGCATATAGACACAGTTTGGATGGAGAACATAGATTTCCCAGAAAATTTTCAATCAAATTTATAAATAGTGTTCAAAAATCTACAGGCCTTATAAAATTATGACCTTTGATATTTGCTTTGGACTTCTTACTTTATCCACAAGTCACTCTGATCCCTCTGCCGGTCCACATAGACATATTAATGTTAGGAATGAAAATAAATTGTTATAAGGAGCAATGATTAAGTTCACTGTGTCAGATGTTTTATATATACTGTTTTGATGAATTCTCAACATAGCATTGGGACAGGTATTATTATCCTCATTTTCATATGTGACACTGAGGCCTACAAAGGCAGATTAAATTCCCCGAGATTGAATAACCAGTAAGAGGGAAGAAAGAGCTCACAAACTGGTTTGTCAGACTTCTGAACCCAGACTTTGAGTCAGATTCCCAGCCGTCCAATGAGGTGCGCCCAGACTCGTTTTAGGCAAAAACAGTCTTAAGATTTATATGCTAATTTATGAAATATTTACACAACTAGGGATGTTTCTGGAGTACATAGGAGATGGCCACTGACCCTGCGTAAAAAATACCTTATTTAATATACTTAAGAGAACAGTATCCTGACAGGCTCCCCTTGCCTTATTTCAGGCTTCGGCAGTCTTGTGCCTCTTGAACCCCTCAGCGGGGAGGCCTTCTGTGGCACTTTCCCCGGCAGCTCTCTTGGGGCCAAGCTCTGAAGTCTTAGAACAAATAGTTAAAAGTCCTGAACAGCAGTGAAGCGTTATTTTTTTCCCCCAAACTTAATAGGACCAATTGATACAATTCTTTAATCCATTTATTAAAGTGAGGATATGAGAGAGCAGTGAATCGGTGGATTGAAGCAGAATCAGACATAAAGGGAATGTCTAGATTTTAGGTTGAAAGTTGGAATAGAGACAAATTTAAAGGACCTTCTCTAGAAAATGGGGAACCGCTGAAAGTTTCTGGAAAAGGAAAGGTGTGTTGATCGTCAGCTGAGGTTTAGAAGGAGAATGCAATGCTGTTAGTTATACGTGCAAGACATTTTTATCTTTATATAAATAAAGACTCAGACATTAGCGTTTTATTCATTCATTAGAACTACTTGAGTTTAATGGTAAGTAAATGGAATATTAAGTCATTTAAATTGTTCACTTTGCAAATTAGTTGGTAGGAACAAGAATGTTTTCCGTTTCCGAATTTAGATGTTGTTTTAGGAAGTTCACTGGTCAAAATCTTTACTAATTTAGTATTAAATAAGCTGAAACAATTCTTTCAGGGAACACTGGAATCCTTGATTTGCATCAGAGCAGGGGACAGGAAGATAAAGAAGCCACTCTTGTTTTCATGTTGAGCAAGGGAGAAAGGGATTCAGAATCGTGTGAATGAAATGTCAGCCTATCAAGACTGTACTATCAGGAAGACAGAGAATATGTGATATTAAAAGAAAAAAAATGAATAAGACTAGTTATCTGTCTTTTGAGGGCAATTCCATAAAGACTTGAATTGATTTAGTAGAGGGCAAAATTATATACCAAAAATTATATACCAAATAGCCCACCAACACGGTGGGGATGGGCAAATTTGATCTCTAACCACTGGAAACCATTTTTGCTGAAGGGCTATGTTTCAGCAGAAAGATAACAGCTAAGTAGAATTTTTTTCAGTTTTGTCCTCTTCTATCCTTAGCACCTGAAACATTGCCTGGCTCATAGTGGGTGTTGAGTGAATAATTATTAAGTGAATGAAAGAATGCCTGACATGCTTGATACTTCCCAAGGGTTCTCATGGATATAGAATGTTCAGTTTAACTTGATGCTTAACGATATTTGAAATAATTATCATGGCAAAATTATTTTTACTTTTATTGTTTATATACTTAGTCTAAACTATTTCTTTTATCCTTTATTGGTGCATATAATATGCTTTGCAGCCCAAATGAACACATTGATAGCCAGGGGACTATCTTTTTCCTTCCGAATCTAGCCTGTGTTACCGTGTGTACTGTCTCTGTGAGGCAGACTACACCTGCGCAGTCCACTTCCTCACTCTAGATGCAGACAGCCACTGATCTGGTTTTGTGACTATTGCTTAGTTTTACTTATTCAAGAAAATCTGATGAATGAAGACGAACAGTATGAACTCCTCTGTATCTGGCTACTTTCGCTCAGCATAAGGGTTTTGAGATTAATCCAAGCTATTAATTGTTTCAATGGTTATTGCTGAGAAGTATCCTGTCACTTACTGTACAGACTACAGTTTGTTTACTCTTTCACCTGATGATGGGCATTTGGGTTTGTTCCACGGCTGTTATGAATAAAGCTGCTGCATTTGTACAAGGATCCTTGTGTGGACATATGTTTTCACAACTCTTGGGTAAATATCAAGTAGTGGTAGTGCTGAGTCATATGCTAAGTGTATTCTAATTTGGTAAAATAATGCCAGTTTATTTTTTTAGGTTGTTAAACTATTTGCTATTCCCATCAGTGACATAAGAGATATCTGGCCAAAAAACTTCATAGACAGTGCTTTCAATTTTAGCTATTTCAGTAAACTTGTGATAATATCTCATTTGATATAATTTTTGTGGCCGAGTAACTAGTGTTACTGAGTAACTTTGCATTTTTTCTTGCCAGTCTCTTTTATGAAATATCTATCAAATTATTTTGCCTATTTTGTACTTGAGTTGTTTGTGGCTTACTTTTTAAAATTATTTAAAAGGTAGCTTTCAGAGAACAGAGATTTTTAACTTTGATGAAGTCTGGTGTATCATTTTTATTATTTTTATTGTTCTTTTTGTATCCTACCTAAGAAATTGTTGCCTATGCCAAGGCCATGATGACTTTTTTTAATCTCTCTGTTTTTCTTAGATGATTTATGGTTTTAGCCTTTAAGCTTTGAGTTAATTTTTGTGTACGGTGTGGAGAGTCAAGATTACTTTTTTCCTAAAATAAAAACCCAGCTGTTCTTGAAATATTTGTTTTTTGAAGATAAAAAAGGCATGGATTTTAGAAAGAAGCATGATATTTTCATGTAATATTCCTCAGTATATACCTATATACTTTCCTATTTCTTACATGAATGATTCAATTATGAATATTTGAGTTCACTTTCTAGCATTCACTGGATATTATATGTAAAGCATGTAAATTTTGTTATATAACTTGAAAAGTACCCAAATGTTACTAACCAAATCTTTAAACGTTTTGTTTTGAAGGCAAATGAAAATCTAACATGAAACTATGTTTTAAAATAGTACTATTTTTTTCTATAATAAAATCAATAAGTATTTATTGTAGAAAACATTTAAATACAAATAAAAATAAAGAAGAAAAATAACCAAGAATTCAACCCAGAAATTGGCATCATAAAACAAAATTTAATATTTTTATTTTTTTGATTAACATAGCATAAGCATTTTGTTCTGCATGAAATATTTATTCAAAGCATGATTTTAATGGCTGCATAAATTTTATCATATATATATATACTAAAATTCATAATTAAGTACTTTTTATTACATTTTTGTAAATTACTTCTAATTTTTTTTTACCACAAAGTAATGTCATAAAATATTTTTAGGAAGTTTGAGAATATTGAAAATGTTGCTGATTACATTCTTAGGCTAGATTCATGGTTATGGAATTTACCTTTTTAAAGGCATACATACTTTTAAAAGGCTCTTCATAGATATATCTAATGACTTCCTGGAAAGACACTCTTCACATCTCATTGTCAGCGTATGAAAACACTTATGTCACCACAATATTTATAATTTTAATTAGAGTACTTTCTTTTTTTTAAGATTTATTTATTTATTTGAGAGAGGGAGAGTGTGAGAAAACAGGGAGGATGGGCAGAGGAATAGAGAAACTGAGAGTATCTTGAGCAGCCCCCTGCTGAGCATGGAGCCCAGGGGACGTGGGGCTCCATCTCGGACCCTGAGATCATGAACTCAGCTGAAATCAAGAGTCAGACACTTACCTGACTGATCACCCAGCACCCCTAATTAAAGTACTATCTAATCACAATTTTTTAAAGGATTCCCCTTTTATTGCACTTACATTTAAATTTTACCATTAAGCACTGAGTATAAGTATGATGTACAGATTTTTGAAATGAAGATAAATGAATGTTGGCTTAAAAATGTGATATATAAGCCACTGTAGATATATTCAACAATGACAAAATCTAGGTAGTGGTGAAATTCTGTCTCTGTACTGTGACACAGTTAGTGGTACAAGTAAACTCTATGGAGACAGGAAGAAAAATAAAAAAAACTTTGGGCTGCATTTGGAGGAAAAATTTGTTCAGGAGAGGTCTTTGTAATCACCAGTTCTTTTAAGTTTTTCTGTTTTTAAACTTGTTTTTACATTGAGTGATCTGATTTATATGTATTTTATGTTTTGTATAGGAATGAGGATGTATTATTTTCAGTAATTACTTGTGATTTATCTTTCCCCTCATTACCGATTCGTAATGTTAAAATGAACATGTGAGGGGCACCTGGGTGGCTCAGTCAGTTAAACGTCTGCCTTCCACTCAGGTCATGATCTCAGGGGGAGCCTGCTTCTCTCTCTCCATCCCTCCCCTGCTTGTGCTCTCTCTCTCGCTTTCTCTAATAAAAAATAAAATCTTTAAAAAAAAAAGAACATGTGGAGAATCGTTCTATTTACCAAGGTCTTCATATCTACATGTTTATTTGATTCCATTGATTTGTCTTCTAAATCATATCTCAGAGCTAAGCTATTTTGATTATTTAACTTTCTGTTATCTGATGAAACACTTGACGAGTTTGCAGACAGCTTTACTGAGGAGAATGAGAACACTGCAGTTCCAATCTTGGCTTTGCCAGTCAGTGTGTTCTCCATTCTATCTTGACCTGTAAAATGAGAGGCTTGGTGCAGACCTATTATTTTTCTGTATTTGAGAATCAGTTTTTTTTCATGATAACAAAGGGAAATAGTATGTTACAACTGAATCTTACCATATTTAAATATAAAAAGGTATGATAAGTAAAATGAGGCTGTGGAAATATATAGAATATGCATCTAAAAGCTCTATTTGGCATTACTATTACCAACATCCTGTATCTTTTTTGTTTTACACTTTTTGTAAATATATTCATATGTATTTTCTTATAGGTCTGTCATACTGATTCCATTATGTTAGTACAATAAGTGGGGATATAATATAAAATATTATAATGGCAAGAACATTGATGTTATGGTTTTAAGATCTGGATTACATTATGGTTCTGTACTTAACCAAAAATGTGATCCAGATAGAATTTCACTTCTCTCTTTTAAGGATTAAATAGGTATGTTAAACAAATTTCTTTAAGAATCATAAAAGGCTCTACAGTGAGACATTAGTACACAATATTTACATGGAGTTATTAGCTCTAAAAACAAAACCTTGTTCCTTTAAGTAAAAATGCTTTTCAAATATTGTTATTATTAAAAATCACTTATATATAATATATGATTCCTTCTCTGGAAGGTTATTCTTTCACGTTACAGTAACACATAATATTTATTTTAAAAATGTTTTTTAAATGTAGAAGAATATCAGAAAGGATATGAAAAACACCTACAAGTTAGACACATACAATTTTAATTAAAGTTTTGGTTTATTTCTTTATATTTCTAATGGGGATCTTATTTCATATATCCTGCTTTAGTATATATAAATATATATATTTAAATTCATTTTGCCAACATATAGTATAACGCCCAATGCTCTCTCAATTTATATTTTGCATAGTTATCTGCATCATCAAATATTCCTTAAAACAATTTTATTGGCTGTACATTATTCTAATATATCATAATTTGTTGTTATATATTTCATTATTAATGCATCTATTCTGAGCATGCCTAATTCTACCTATTATTTATTATATGAGCTGTGAACTAGATCTCAAAAGATTAGATTCCAGGAGGTGAGAAATTGTTCTTGAGGAAATTGGCACTCTTGTTGAATTGGAAGGATTGTGTGCATTAACATCTTCACCATCATTAGAGCTACCATTTATTGTCTCCTTTATGCCAAGCCTTACACTCCCAGTACCATGTGCCATGTCATTAAGTCTTCAGATATCTCTATGGAGAAGTTAAGAGAGAATTATCTTTTTTTTTTTTTTTTTTTTGTTCACAGTGTCTTTGAATAAACTCTCTTAAATACAGACCACACCAGTCAGGTTCTTTCTACAGTGACTTCATCAAAAATGCTTTTATGAACACCACTCCATGAAGTCTCCATCTTGCTAAATCCAAATGCCACTTCTCAGCCTTTATATTCTTGACTGTGAGTAATATCTGAAACAGTTCATCATTTCTACCTCCTGTAATACTTTGTTCTTATCTTAAAGGCTATCACACTCTCCTGAGTTTTTCCCTTGCTGAGTGCTCCTTCTCAAACTCCTTTACAAGCTCTTTCTCTCAACTTACCTGTGAGTGTTGACCTAGCCTGGGAGGTGGGATTCAATTAATTTATCTCTTCTTTATTATGCTTACTCCTTTAGCAATCTCATCTAATCTGATTTCTTTGCTTTATGGCCCATCTTATAATTTTACAACTTCCAAATTCATATATCCATCTCACACTTTTCACCTATTTTTTAGACATTTATGACAAAAGCTTACTTGATATAAGTCTGTTGGATTCTGAGAGATATCTCAGACTTACTTACTGAGTTTAAAATGTGTACTTCTGATCTTGACTTACTTACTGATTTTAAAATGTGTACTTCTGATCTTCCCTCACAAGCTTCTCTACCTATAGTCTTCTCTTTCAGTTTTTAGCAGCCTCAACACTCCAGTTGCTTAAACCAAAAATCTTAATCATCCATAATTTTTCTCTTTCTCCCACATTCCGTTTTAGCAGGTCCTATTTATTCTTCCTTCAAATATATTCAGAATTCAAACACTTCTCACCAATTCACTGACTTCCCTGCTTCTATCCTTATTCACCTTTCATCTATTCTCAGCAGACCAGCTAGAATGATATATTTTTTTAGTTTTATCATTTTTTAAAATATTTATTTATTTATTTATTTATTTATTTATTTATTTATTTATGAGAGATACACAGTGAGAGAGGCAGAGACACAGGCAGAGGGAGAAGCAGGCTCAATGCAGAACTCGATCCCAGGACTCTGGGATCATGACTTGAGCCAAAGGCAGATGCTCAACCACTGAGCCACCCAGGTGCCCCTAGAATGATTCTTTTAAAACCTAAATCACATCATGCCATTCCTATGCCAATGGCTCTCTGGCATTCAGAGTAAAAATGGCCTAACCAAGTTCTATAACTCCTGTGCTGAAGTCACCAAAATTTCAAGTCCTATTAATGTACCCTCGTTCATTCTACTCCATTCACCCTGACTTTTTTGCTGTTCTTGGAATATGTCACCTCAGGGCCTTTGAATTTACTGACTCTTCTGTCTGTAATGTTCTTTCTCTAGTTGTCTTCATGTCTTATTTTTTCCTTTCACTTTTTTTTTACATTTCCTCAAATGTAACTGATAGAGCATGGGCTTCATGGCATCTATGATTTGAAAATATAAATTGTTCCTTATCCCTGAACTTTTCTTTCTTTTTATTTTGTTTTCCCCTACTGCATTTTTTTACCACCTGAAATATTATATATTTTTCTTATTTACATGACTTTCTTTTATTGTCTCCCTCCTCCTGACAATAACATCAGTCTATATAGTTTACTGCTATGATTCTGGTGCCTATGAGTACCTGGAACATCAGATGTATGAATGAGGCAAGGAATACTGAATGATTACTTGCTTTATGCTATCATGATGAAAGGATCTGTAGAGCAAAAATTTAACTTTTGTCCCAAAAATAAATTACCACTGGAGAGAATCATTTCAAGACTCTAACTAGAAATCTTTACAGAATATAAATAGTATATAAACATGATCGATATATAAAGGAAGCATGAAGTTTTCAAATACCGGTTTTCCACAGCTAAAAGCATAATGCTTTTTTCACATAACTTTATATTAATAAAAATGTGTGTATTATCATATGTACTATTTTTCATATTTAATATAAATTATATCAAACAAATTGGTGTTATGAGTTGAGTAGTGTCTGGAAAGAAATCATACCTACATAGAATCTCTGAATGTGACCTTATTAGGAAATGGAATCTTTGCACGTGTAGTTATTAAGAGATCATACTGGATTAGGGTGGACCCTCAATGCAAGCCTGGTATCCTTAAAAGAGACAGAATGACCAGAGAGAGACATACAGGAAGGAGACCATGAAAATGAAAAGAAGACCATGTGAAAATAGAGGCAGAGATTAGATTTATGCTGCCACAAGTTAAGCAGTACCTTCCAGAAGCTGGAAGAGGCAAAGAAAAGAGCCTTGGAAAAGAGCATGGCCCTGCTGACAACCTGATTTTGAACTTCTAGCCTTTAGAACTGTGAGAGAATAAGTTTTGGTTTGTTTAAGGTACTACTGAGTTTGTAGTAATTTGTTATGGTGGCCCTAGGAAACAACTACTAGTAACCATTTTAAAAAATGTTTCTTGGTCTTAAAAATACAGGAAGAGTAAAGACATGGCTTGTTTCAAATCACAAAGTAGTTCAGTCAAGATACTGAAGATGATATTAAGAGATCTTCATCAAGATTGAAGATGCAGAGACCTGGGTGGCTCAGTGGTTGAGTTCTGCTTTTGGCTCAGGTCATGATCCCCAGGTCCTAGGATCGAGTCATGCTTGGGAGCCTGCTTCTCCCTTTGCCTGTGTCTCTGCCTCTCTCGGTGTCTCTCATGAATAAATAAATAAAATCTTTAAAAAAATTTGAAGATGCTACTACAAATACACTTCTCCAATCTTTCTAACCTTAATATTAAGATAAAAATAAAATATTTTGGTGTTCTATGAAGATATGGATATATATTTAAGAAAGTCACCCACCTATAGTAGAAAATAAGTTAGGAAATATTGAGAATATACAGGTGTTTACTAACTTTATGAACAGACTTCTGGAGTGATCATTTATATTTTTTAATTTGAAGTTCTCACTTCTCATGACCAAAGGAGCTACAAATGAATTGGAAGCTATGTCATAATATGTGCATGTAATTCTTCATAATAGGTACACAGAATAAACTTAGTATGGATCACTTGGGGTAATCTATGAAATAGCCTTATTGATAGAACTCATATAACACTTTAGAATTGGTACCCTTATGACAAAGAGCAAATGAAAAGAATGATGTAAAAATAGTTATTGAGTGATCTTGTAAAAATCTTAGAAATCATCTAGCTTATCTTCAAATTTCTCAAAATTTTCAATGACACAGAATACATTTTTCAAACCAAATTTTATGTAAATATAATTTATCAATCAATAAAATAAATGATAAAACTCCTATCTGTGAAGGCGAGATAAGTGGTCCATAGTCTTTTTGTTGTGGTGGTGATTGTTGTTAAAGGAAATGGAGATCCAAGAAAGTGGATCAGTTGTCAAAGTTAGACTAGTACTAGAGGCCAAGCTAAATCTACTGAAAGCCTTGCGGATTCCAACCTAGTGCCCTGTTCAGAAATTATAGTCCCCATGAAAGGGCCTGTACAGTTTGCAACTTGCCTTTGCCCTCATGAGTTTTATAATATTTCTCCCTGAAATTTATCACTATCATTATATTTGCTGTACCCAGTATCATTTAAAGTTATTGATGTTTACCAAAAATTACCCAAAATCCACGAATATAATTTTTTGATGTGCTCTGTTGGAATACATATTTTATAGTTCAATTACTAGAAAATCACCTAAGATTTCTGCAATCCTAAACTGAAGGTAACCCATTTTTTTCCCTCTCAATCTACCTAATACCTTATCTAAACTTCGTCCATTATAATCTCTATGTTTTCAGCTATTTGTGTGCACTTTTTGTTGTTCTCACTAAGGGCACTTTGTATTTAGGATAAGATCCATCTGTGACTCAGGAAAACATCTGCCAGAGTGTCTTTCATAGAGCAGGTATAGAACCACCATTTGGTGAATGAATAAACTTTGATCTAGTTTGGATACCCTTTTCTACTTTTGCTTTATAGTCGTTCTTTGAAGGTATGTAACTTGTCTGTGCTATTCTCATGCCCACCGAGTGGAATGAAATGAGCATGGCTATATATAGATGATCTTATCTCTTGACATAAAATGTCTGGAAGAGTCTGTTGATGGCTGTTATGAACATTGTGTGCTCTCAATAAATATTTGTTGGATGAACATTTATAATAGGTCTGCATTTCAAAAGCTGAAGACTAATTTGATGCTGCCAATGATTTATAGACTTTGCTTTGACTAGTTCCTGAAATTATCTTTGGCTTGTGCTTTTTTCTTTGAACTATCTTGGCTGCCTTGATGTTCTTCTCCTTCCAATCTATTCTACACACTGATGGCAGATAAATCTTACTGAAACACTGCTTTGATGCTGTTACTTGCCTTCTTAGTGTCCTTCAATAACTTCCTACTAATGGCAGTTCAAAGTCATAACTCCATAACTCCTCTCTGGCACTAGAGGTTTTCTATAGTCTGCCCACTGCCCAAAATTCTAGTCTTAGCTTTAAATGCTTTACAAAATATTTATTTATTTATTTTAAAGATTTTATTTATTTATTCATTTAGAGAGAGCAAGAGAGAGGCAGAGACACAGGCAGAAGGAGAAGCAGGCCCCATGCAGGAAGCCCGATGTGGGACTCGATCCCAGATCTCCAGGATCACGCCCTCGGCTGCAGGCAGCACTAAACCGCTGCACAACTGGGGCTGCCCGCTTTACAAAATATTTAATGTATGGTGGTTAACACATGGATCTTAGTGTGAGAAGATCTGCATTTTAATCCTAAATCTGTCATTTCCTAAATATGTGACCTTGTACAATTCATGTGCCATTATGAGTTTCAGCTGCTTCATTTTGAAAATGGGAATGACGACTGCATTTCTTTAATTCTTTCCTTCAGTAAATGTCTGTTGGGTGCCTACTATGTGCTAGGTACTTCTCTGGATATTGGGATAAATCAGTTAACACAATAGACATAATTATTGTGGAGCTTACATGCTAGAGCGGAGAGTAAACAATAAATAGAATAAATGAATAAGAAACAGTATTCTAGAAGGTATAAGTACTATGAAAAAACTGTAGGTGAGTATCAAGAATTGGGAGGAGGTGGTGGTGAAGAGGAAGGATGGAAGTCAGCCTTGGAACAACTGAGGGATTTTTCCTCTCTTGCTTTCTGGAAATCAAGGAGCTCCCAGAAGAATTCAGATTTTAGAGATAAAACTGATTCAAGCTTTCTATTACTTGTTTTGTCTGAAGATCCTAGGGAATTGTAGTTATGTGTAAGGAAAAGAAGTTGGTTTTGACAGTTTAATATTCCTAGGCCTTTATAATGGAAAATAGTCTAGATGAAGAAGTGAGCTTTTTTTCCTTACATGATGAGTGAGAGACGTTCAGAATTCTTGATTAGTATATTGTATGGATATCACTCTTAGAAGAGATAACATTTTATATCATTCTCTGCTTTGCCTATGATTGTCTTTGTTGTTTTCTTTTTGTTTGTGTATAAATGCACAAATCAGGTAGGGGAAAAGGCAAATTTGGGCAATGTATTTATTCTGAATTTTAATTCAAGGCAATATATATCTTCATGACATTATTGTTCTTGTGTGTGTGTGATTATACCCCTGTCATGGCCTTCCTTGGCAGTAGACTAAAACCCAAATTCTTATTGTACCTTGAAATCTGTGGATCATTGGTTAACACTGGATGCGTATCAGATTCACTGGAGAGCTGAAAAACAAATGCTTGTGTTTGAACACCACTTCCCCCTCTTTTTGCTGATTTAATTGGTCTCTGATGGAACATAGACATTGGTGCTTTCTAAAATTCTTTTTTTTTTTTTTTTCCTAAAATTCTTCAGATGATTTAATATGCAACCTGGCAGGGAACCATTGATTTAAAGTGATCTAGCCCTGCCTCTCTCTACAACCTCATCTCCTATCATTCCCTCCATAACTTATCTTTCTCTGCTCACAGGCCTTATTTCCATTCCTCCAAATTGCAAATTGCATACTCCTCTCAGGGTCTTTGCATTTTCTACTTTATTCAAAATGCTTTCTGCCAGATGTATTCATTTAACATTTCAACAAATATTTATTGGTCACTTCCTCACCCTACTATGGTTAAAACTGAAATAAAATGAAATAAAATAAAGTACTCCCTCTTAGTCCAGCTATTGGCTTCTTTTCATTAAAGGATTCAATTTAAATACCAAATTCTGGCACACCTTCCCTGACCACTTCCACTGAAATAGCTACTCCTAAGCTATTCTCTGTCTCCTCCTACCCTGTTTTAATTTCATGGCCCATATCATATTACGTATTCTGGATTTGTCCTATCTATTGTGTTTCCCACCTATAGATTATATGTTCTGTGATGATGAAAATTTTGTGTTTCCCTCAAATTTCATTCTCAGTGCCTAGAATAATCCTATTTTATGGTTTGGGAACATGCTAGATACTCCATAATTAATCAATCGATGATCTAATGTAAGGAATGTGGGCTCTATAGTTACTAAACTGAATTTTATTTACTATGAAGGTATTGGAGCATAAGCTTTAGGGTCCCATATGATCAGGAACCATTTCAATTTTGTATTTTTTGTAATAAGATCTCCCCAAAATAATAAGTTTCAGGCCTAATAAAACATGGATGTTTCCTATACGTAAACTAAATTTTCTTCTAAGCTCATCAGGTATTAATTTATCAAAGGAATATTTGTATTGCTTAGGTTAAATAAATAAAATAATTTTGCTATTAAGAACAGGCTGTTTGGAGTCATGTGAGCTGAGTGAGTAAAACATTTGGAATAATAAATGTTTGAGAAAATAACTTGTTTTGGAAACGAGGCATTCATTTTATTTTACTGCAGAAACAGGTTTTTTTTTTTTTTTAAGATTTTATTTATTTATTCATGAGAGGCACAGAGAGAGAGGCAGAGACACAGGCAGAGGGAGAAGCAGGCTCCATGCAGGGAGCCCGATGTGGGACTCGATCCTGGGTCTCCAGGATCACGCCCTGGGCTGAAGGCAGCGCTAAACCGCTGAGTCACGGGGACTGCCCAGAAACAGTTTTTCTATCAGTTTTCTGCACTGGACCATTTACAATAAATTATATATTTATTTGTATACTATTAAGTAATTAATTGCTGCAGAACATTTGATGTTTATACATTTTTAAGAACATTATTGGTAAAAAATGAGTAACATGATAATATATGATTGTCTTCAATGCCTGACTGAAAGTAGTGTGAAATTAGACTTTAAAAAATTATGGGGTTGAAAGTACATTTAAAATAAATTAGAATAAAGTTTTGAAATGATTCCATCTAAAGAATATTTTTAAGGGCATATTCTTCTAAGAATTGAGGGCATAGTAGCCTTAATTAATCATTCATGTTTAAGTTCTTTTAAATATTGCTCTCGTCAATTTCAGGGGATGCTTTTCTTTGAGAAAGCCTTGGAAATAAGTAATGTGTGTGTAATAAAATCTCAGCGTAACAAGGTGTTATTCAAAGCCCTTCAAAATTTGACTTAAATATTCCTTTCCATTTATTGCTTCCTCAGGGAAAGAGTGCTGCTACTGACTCTTCTTCTAAATAGGAAGATTCTTTCCTACCTTGTAGATTTCCTCATACTATTTTATATTTCTAGACTCCCCTTGCTTTCCAAAGCATGATCTTAAACCAGCAGCAGTGGCATCACCTTGGAGCATTTTTGGCAAATGCAGAATTTTAGGTTCCATCCAAATCAACTAAATCAGAATCGCTGTATTAATGAGATTTTCAGCTTATTCATTTGCGCATTAAAAATGTAGCAGGTCCAATTATTGAGATTCTAATTTTTCTTCACATTCATACCTCTATCTCTTGAAGTCTTCCCTGAATCCTCCAGAGAAATATGATGTCTCAAACCTGGGGGTTATGTATTTTTTTAAAATATTGCCTTTAATTATTGTTATTTGTGTATAAGCTTCTTCCCTGAGGATACTATTCATGCCTATACCATGTCCTAAGTAAATGGATTTCATAGATCTTCCAAACATGTTCTATTAAGTAATTATATCCATGCTTCCCAGAACATTACAAATGGAGTACTGAATTCAATGCAAATTAAATTTCTCTGAGGTAAGAAGACAGATTATTGTCTATAAGCTCCCAAAGCTGTTATTTAATTGCTGGCTTGCTGGGTCGCAGAGTCAGAAACTTTCTATCCTCCTTCACTAAAATGGTAGTAGAGGGAAGAAGAGCTGAAGAAGCTCCCTACATTTTTCTTAATGGCTGAGGCCCTAGGCCTGGATTATCATCTCTGCTTGCATCGAGGCAGCCTGAGTGTGAACTCCTGCTTTTCTTCCTTGCTTTGTGTGACCTTTAGCAGGTATCTTAGCTTTCTAAGTCTTCATTTCCTCATCTGTTAAATGAGGACAATGACAATACAATAACAATACCTACTTCATAGGTTTGTCATTAGGATTAAGTTATGTCTGCAGAAAATTTTGTATAGTTCTTAGCATATGATCAACACTCTGAAAAGACTATTAGTATGGTGATGATGATGATGATGATGATGATGATGATGAGGATGATTTTTGTCATTTTAAATCTAGGTTACTTTGGTGTATCTAAAGGAAGCACATACAAAATTTCTTTAAATTATTTAATTTATATTTTCCTTTAATAAATTGCCCCAAATCAATAGTTTTGAACTTTAAATATGGATACTTTCATGAATCTTCTCAGTAATTCACCTAGGCACACTTATTTAAATAATTTGCCAGGTTGCTGAGGGGTATAGGATCAAAAATTAATGTAGCAGTAGAAGCTTCCTTGCTTTTGAACAGATCAATATCTGTAAGTGAATTAGAGGCACTTACAACTAAATATCCAGTAATAAATTAAAAATGGATTCACTGTGGTTACATGGAGGTAGGGATCTAAGATTATGGTCTCTGCCAAAACTTAGTGACCCAAATACATGTTCCTCTTCTACTATCCTGCCTTTTTGTATGCTTGTCAATTTCAATAGTTATTTATAAGCCTGGATGCTCAAAAGAATATTGAAGAGTTGAGCCTTTTAATCAGTAATAGCTTTGAAAATACAAATAAAATCATAATCACTTTCTAATAGAATCTTTGTATAGGATATAATACATGTTGTTATGTATACATGTGTGTTTGTACAGAACAACATACAAATAAAACATTTTGTATGGGTAATTCTAGACATTCATTAACCTCATTAAAGATATAACTAGGCTGAAAAAAAAAAATACAGATGCGCAATTTCAGAATCTAAAATGAGACTGATTTCTTCTTAAAAAGACACTAAAGGGCAGCCCGGGTGGCTCAGCGGTTTAGCGCCACCTTCATTCCAGGGCGTGATCCTGGAGACCCGGGATCCAGTCCACATCAGGCTCCCTGCAGGGAGCCTACTTCTCCCTCTGCCTGTGTCTCTGCCTCTCTCTCTCTCCTCTGTCTCTCATGGATAAATAAATAAAATCTTAAAAAAAAAAAAAAAGACACTAAAAAGGATTCAAAGTTTTTAATCTGGTCAAAAGTCCATGAAAATCAGATGAAAGATAAGTCATATTTTTACCCAGATTCCATATTATCACTTACTAATTCAACTGATAGATAATCATTCAGCTCTGTTCTGTACAAGGCATCATGATATGTGTGGAGATAAAAAGGTGAGCCAGAGTCCAGCCAATATGGAACATAAACTTTAAAAATAGAATCGCATGTTGATTTACAATTATGTTTCCAATTTCAAATGATATGATGACATGTAAATGATACCTGATATTTCTGTGCTGAGGCCCTAGAGCAAGGAAGAGCTGCCAGATTTGAGGGCCTGAGAAAATGCTAGTAATTGCTGGACGATGGAGACTAAGGAGGCTAATGGTGTGGTCAAATCATTCTAGACTATATTAAGAGTGTTGCTTTTAATTCTAAAAGCAGTGGGACACCCTTGAAGGATTTTAAATAGGGAAGCCCAAAGGTCATAACTAACTGTCGTGTGAAAAAATAGATTAGAAAACCTGAAAAGTGAGTGGGAGGGAGGACCTGTTGGATAGTTACTGCAGTAGTTTGGAAGATGACATAATGGTAACTCGAACCAGTTTAATGGCAGCAGAGATGGAGAATAGGAAGAGTAGATGAGTCTGGGAAAGAAAGACTTAAGGAGAGTAGTGGCTTAGCTTAGAGACAGTTGGAGGTTGTTTGGGGATAAGTGAGAAAGGAGTTGACTGAAATGATTCCAGGTTTCCTGATTGTACTACTGCACAGAGGAGAGTGATCTTTGCTAAGAAAACAAGTCTAATCTTGGACATGTTGCACTTGAGTTGCCCTTGAGAGATTCACATAAAAACGTTGAGTAGGCATTTAGATACATGTTTCTGAAGCTTAGAGAACCATGAGGCAACTTTAAAATTTGAAAACTATCATTTTAAGGCAAATAAAAGGAACTATTTCTGCACTAATCATATAAATCTAGGAAACCTATCATCTTATCTTTCTTGAAAATGTAGAAAATAGAAGTAGAATTACAGAGGATTTAAATGCATGCAGTGGTTTGCGAGCTTTGTTTCTCGGAGTCCTGAGGTACCATAAAGGAGCCTGAGAGTGACCTGTGTACTGAGGAAGTGTTTGGGGCATAGGTGCCCAGGCCTTTAACCTCATTTCATGGAAAGGGGCTCTACTTTTTTCTACTACATAAACTGCAATTTCAAATTATATTTTACTTTTAAAAGGATTCATTTTTAAATTTAATTTTTTTTAAAATTTGTATTTATTTATTTGAGAGAGAGAGAGAGAGTGGGAGCACAGCAGGAAGAGGGGCAGAGGGAGAGGGAGAAACAGACTCTCCCAGCTGAGCAGGAGCCAGAGGCAAGGCTCAGTCCCAGGCCCCTGGGATATTGACTGAGCCAAAGGCAGCTGCTTAACTGACCAAGTCACCCAGGCACCCCAAGGATTCTTTTTTTTTTTAATTAAAAATATCTACATCTATGAATGGAAATTCTCTGCTACATTATTAAAGGATAATGAGTGATCTGTGTTCACACAGGGCAAATACTCATACTTATCTTCCAGACTAAATACTGGATTGGAAGGACTATTTGGTATTGTGCAAAATCATTTTCATCTCTCTGATATACTTGAAAGATAATTTTCAGAAACAAGAGGGTAAAGTTGCTTCAATCCACAGTTTTGTATTGTGAGTTTTGCCTTGTTACCTGAGATCAGTGGTTCGCTCGACCGGATTATCTCCCTTCGGCCTGCAGATTTTTACCAGTTGCACAGAATGCAGATATTCCTCTGATTGAGATGGAATAGACTGAGATGCAGTTTGTCTTGCTAGTCACTTTTTCTATAGTCTTATTATTAGCGTACTGGGTATTGTATCATGTCTCTTACTGTAATGTCATTTTCAGGATTAGGGGGTGATGTTGCCCTTTTTCTTGCTTTGAAGGACAAACAATTACCAGGCACAGAATGCCCCTGTCCTACAGGAACTGAAAAGGTATAATTTCAGCTTTCTGATGCTCTTTCAGACTGACACTCAACTGGAACAAATGTTTACTGAGAGAAATTAACATTTTTTCCCTCTCATATTTCGCTACAATCCATGGGAACAAACACAGTTCCAACATTGATCATTTTAGGCCAGTGAAACGTTAAGAATCAAAGTGCCAGGCTCAGAGAGAAGTTTTACTGTGGAATTAAACTTTATGATCCATTTGCAAGGATTAAAACGTACTTGGCTCATTTTAGTAAGTAAATACTGCTAAATTTATTTAAATATTGATCTGTTTTCAGTGGAAGGATTAAATGGATTTCAAAATGTGGAGGTTATAAATGTATGCAAAGCATTTTCTACTGTGATACAAATCCTGTGCCATTTCACTTTACAAATCTGTAAATAGGTTGCTGATAGCTGCAAATTCTGTTGTAAGTTGCAGCCATCATCTGTCACCAAGTTGGTATATTGAAGACAGGGACAGATTAGTTTCTGCACAGCATCTGTCAGCATAGCTAGCTACTCCCTTTGGTGGGTGAGAAGCTCAACTACCTTTAGCAGGTAATACAGGGCCTATTCTAAGATTCACTCTGTGTTTCCCTTAACAAGTGGCACGATGAAGCTATAATTTCTACCTTGACTTTCAGAAATAGGATGAATGATCTTAACCAAACATCATGTTTCATTTCATTTTTCAAAATAATTTTCTCATGATCATATAAATATAAGCTTTATATGAAAAGCACAAAACTAAACAGATGACAGTTTTTAATCTGCCTGGAAAAAAAAAGAAAGTGTGTTTTCAATAAAAGTTTGATATTTTCTGTACCAGAGTGCTGAGAATATTTCAGGTACCTGATGGTGAGAATTTTTGTTAGCATATGAAGAGAGAGAAAAAAAAAAGACCAAATTTACCAAGAGGAGAACAATGTCTATCTGGAAATAATTTCAGTGAAAAGTAGCTGTATTTTATAGAGTTAATTTGTCAGAAACATGAAAGTAAACTTGATATAGGTCTGTTTCATTTTTTTTGTCTGTTTCACTTATAAACTAATTTTCTCTGTTATGTAGGTAGTGAAATTTGGTATCAACAGTATGTAGTGAAATTTGCTACAGTTTCTTTAATTTTTACTATATATTTTTAATAAATACAAGTGTTACTTTAATCTTTGCTAGTTCTGAGCTGGAATAGAACTTCCAAATAAATCTGATGCAGGTTACTATAGTAGTTTAAAAAATATATAATTATTTGTCGCATTAAAATATTTTCTTCAAATTATGTAATTCAATGACAAAATGGTTTTCTTCTTTTCTTTTAAAAAGTATTAAGTAATTTCTTGTTAAGAAATTAAAATTAAGATAAATGTTACAGGTATAAAGGTAAATAAATAATACAGGTATTTATTTATAAACCCGGTAAGTATTAGAAACTACAGCTTAGACTATTCATTTAAATAATGTAAAAAGAATAAATAAATAAATAATGTAAGTTAATTCCCTTCCTCCTCTTCTCTCCCATTTCATTTTTGGGTTGATGAAGGTTATTTGATAAAGTTGGTCTGTGACCAAACACTGAAGTGTTCAATGGATGGTTTATGTTCACAGTAATGAAAGATTTCGGCTTAAAACATTCTCTCAAACTGATTTCTAAATATGACAAACTGAAATGAGATCTTATTTGCATAATAAAGTAATAAGAAGGTTTTGAGTGTAATTTATTTCACTGAAACTCTTTATGTCTTTGGCATTTTATTTTAATTTTTAACACCCATTTAACATGTGGCAGTGTATATGGTCTAAAAGAACGTATCTCATTCTGTGCCCTTTGTAGAGTGACATACTGGCAGTTTCAAGAAAGGTGGTGTCACTTACCTTATTCTCTGTAGAGAAAATATTGTGCTTCTTCCTAAAGCGAAGGAAAGATAATGTGAAAATAAAACAGGTAATATTTAATGGTATCACAGAACTGCAATAAATTTTGCTGGTCAGCTTAAGGAAAGATCTATCATATTTGATTATGTCTGTCATCTTTAATTTTAATGCTTTATTTTTTCAATAAAATGCTTCTTAAAGGAAATCCATCAAATGCTAATTTTTATTTTAGAAGCTACCGCTTTAAAAATGCAATAAAATACTTAATTCTTAAATTGTATTGTGGTCAGAGATGATTACTAGTGATATAATGCTTCCTTTGAGTTCTCATGTCTTAGGATATTTGTGGAATTTGAAAGAAGAAAAAATAGAGGCATTTTATTTCAGGTTTATGAAAACTTTATTGTTTTAATTGACTACTTGAATAATCAGGAATAGTTCTGATGTAGAACACAACCACTTTGTGTGTAGTTTCACCTAGATACTTGGAAGTGTATTTGGAGGTAGTGTAATAAAGGATATTATACTAGCTCCAGAAGACTTTGATATACTAATAGAATGTAGAGAAATTAACATTCATATATGTCTGAAAAGCGAAATTTAGAGAACAATTACCTTTAGTGCTACTCAAATATTATTAGTAATAATATTAAAATTAATATTGCTAATATATTTGTATTACTATTGTAATATATTAGTAATAATAAATAATATTACTTAATATTACTATTACCTTTAATAATATTTGAATCTCATTATTTGAATTACATAAATACAAACCTTTATTTTCACAATTTTTTAAGCCAAATGGTGAGTTTCTCACCAATTTTTTCCTTTAATCAGCTTTATTGAAATATAATTTGTAAACAGTTACATTCACCAGTTTTAATGGTGCATTATGATGAGTTTTGACAAATGTATACAGTTGTAATCACCAACATGATCCTTTCCCCTCAGCTCCTGGAAACACTGATCTGGGTTTTGTAACCATGGTTTACTATTTAACAGGTCACTCATGCTTCTGTTACATTTTTGGGTTTTTTTCCCCTTTGTTTTATTTTTGATGCTGTTCATCACTATCAAGTTTACTGCTCTTATATTCTGCATTATTGAATCTCCTCTTAATACTACCCAGTTCCATTGTCTACCTCTTTAAGGACTTCTGTAATAAAATATGCATAATTTTTCAATTGGCTATTCAAGATCAAATCTTGTCTTTGATGTTTGAACTTAAGAGTCTTTCATCTGCAAAATGGAAAAATAATTATGTATGCCTCATAGGATTAAATTCAATTATCTATGTATAGCCCTTAACAGTAAATAGTAAGCTCTCAATGAGTACTGGCTGTTATTTTGATTACAACTTAGTTTTCATGACTTATTAAATGCCATTTCTTAGGTAATTAAATATGCTCATTATTTCTAGTTTTCAGCTAAGAGCATCACTTTCCTAGGAAGAAAGCCTCTTGCTTTCTTCTTAAATCCTTTTCCTTACAAAATAAGTTCAAAGGCCAGTTTTTTTTTGAAGTCCTCTTGACAGCATCCTGCCTACACTCCTTTTCTCACCTTCATCCATACAGTATACCTTCTCCATTGGTAGTTGGGTTGTGTGAAGAATTCCTTTCCTGTTTGCTTCCTATTCATATTCTTTTGCATCAATTTTTACATTAAACTTAGATTTACTTGTGAATTTTTCTTCGGACTGGGAGCTCCTGTGGGCGGGGGGGGGGGGGGAGTTCATTTTATTTGTTGTATTTTCAGCACCAAACACAGTGTCTTGCATAGTAGTTGCTTAATACTGAAGGGCAATATACAAAATGATAAGTTCTAGAAAAAAATTAATTTTGCATGCATCATTTTCATTTTAGTAGTTTTATGGACTATATGAGCTTCACACATTAATAGACTTCCTTCTCACCTATCTCAGCAAACTGTAGATTATGAATTTACCCCAACAACTACTTGACAATACCTGAAAACATGTCCTGACCGAATGTCACCAGAAAATGTCATCTATTTTGTCTGCTGCATTTCCTTTTTCATTATTTATTAAAATGCTATTCAGAAAGCTGGATTTGGTGATGGTTTGCAATGCTGCATTTTTATTGGAAATCTTTGGCTGTATTTAGTTTCCTTGGTGTAAGTTGTTATGGGATCTCAGCACAGTTGTCCAGGTCAGAGCACTTTTGTACTTTTATTAGTTCTAAAACTGGCCCTTGGCCAGATTATCAAGCATTATCTAAAGTAATGTGAAATTGCTAGATAGCATTTCCACTGATGAGATACTGAAACACTGAGGAGGAGCCCCTGAAAGCTGGCTTTCTCCTATTATTTGATTTTGGCAATAAAAAAGACAACTATGCTTTTATGACTTTGCCTCTTTTCTAAGCCATTACCTTATATTTGCTTTCAATAGTAAATAGTTGGGTTCCAAATAACAAAAGCTATGTGCATTAATACGGAGGTTGATTTATTCTGGAAGATCATCACTTAGAGATTACAATATTTTCTTCTTGACTTTGGACCTCCAAATCAGAGGAAAGACATGCAATACTAAAAATATATATATTATTTATTAAAATAAAAGGTAGATATCATTACTTTTCCAAATGAGATGTTCTAGTTTTAAATATAATTTATAGTAATCAATGAGTACTAGAGGGTTCCTTTTTGGCTTAGTTGGTAGAGCATGAGATTCTAAATCATAGGGTTGTGAAGTCAAGCCCTACGCTTATTTAAAAAAAAAAAAAAAGTCGGGATGCCTGGATGGCTCAGTGGTTAAGCTCTGCTTTCATGATCAGGGCGTGATCCTGGAGTTCAGGGATCAAGTCCCACATGGAGTCCCACATCAGGCTTTCTGCATGGAGCCTGCTTCTCTCTCTGCCTATGTCTCTGCCTCTCTCTCTCTGTGTGCCTCTCATGAATAAATAAATAAAACCTTTAAAAAAATAAAAAATAAAAAAGTAAGTAAGTACTAGGACTACAATATATTTGATGGTATAACAAATGTCAATCAGGATTTGATAATCACACATTTGAAAATCACTAACAGAGATACATACTCTTAGCATCCCAGTTTGAATATATGAACATTTACAATTGTAAAGTAGGTTGGCATTTATTTTTAACCTTTCCACCCCTAAAACCTTCTATGTCAAGTTTATCTCAATCACTGTGACTAGATTTCCATGTCAGAGTGGAAGACTCAGTGTCTTGTATTAGTATTTTGAGAAATTAGTATTTTGAGAAAATTAGTATTCTAATTGTGGAAGCTTCTAAGGAGCTCAGCATGTTCAAGGAATTAAGGCCAAATTGGGTTTAGCTATATGGATGGAGGCTAGAATTATAAGAGATTCATGTGGAAAGTTAGGCAAAAGGCAGCTAATATAGGATCTTCTAGATCCTAGTGAAACTTTGGATTTTTTTCTGAACCTGGACATGCCACATGCTTGCAATGATAGATAGAAGTGCAATTATGGAATGACAATTAGTTATTATTCCTAAAACATCTTGACCAGTGCATCTGGGATACCTGAAGTCTTTTTTTTTTTTCAAGATTTTATTTATTTATTCATGAGAGACACAGAGAGAAAGAGAGGCAGACACATAGGCAAAGGGAGAAGCAGGCTCCCTGCAGGGAGCCCGATCTGGGACTCGATCTCGGGTCTCCAGGATTACGCCCTGGGCCAAAGGCAGGTGCTAAACCGCTGAGCCACCCAAGGGTCCCTAAATTCTTTCTTATTCAAACTTTGCTGGGAATTTTCTAAGGAATTAATGCATAAGAATTTAAAAGAAGGTAAAGTAATACTTTACAATGGTGTATTTTGTTCTTTTGAAAACTCTATTATCTGCTTTATTTGGCCTCAATATTCTAGAATCAAAGGACAGTGATAGGTCTACATCATATATTTCAAGCTCTAAATAGAAACCTGAATCTCAGATCATATCCCTCTATGCCTAAAAAAGACACATCCTTTAGGTCCCAGGAAATGAGTAGAGCAGAAAATGCTTAGTATTTACCTGATTATTTATATGCCTTCCTCTAAGGTATCAATCATTAAATATATGTGGCCTAGTTATAATGATAAAAGTCAACCCATTTAATTTTCCCCTTTAGGGCAGTTGGCATGGTAGCATCGAGATGAAGTGAAGAGCACACCCTTCTCTTTGGAGCTTATAGGTAGAATTTGAATATTTGTAAAGATGTGGAAAGGTATTTTTGGCAAGGTAGATTGTGGGAGGAAATGTAGATGAGTGTGGCAAAGCCCAGGGCAGTTTTAGAGAGAGAGTGAAAATCACAGAGAACTGTTCTAATATCTATTCACATTATACTACTGTAGCAGTAAAAAGATGTGCATCTCTTTTTCTCCCCTCATATGTCTTGGGAATTTAGTGAGAAGTCTTAGGGAGTGAAAGATATTGATTGAAGTGATGTTTTGAGGCATATTGAGGCATATCAAAATGCATTTTGGACAAAGTTTGGACAAAGAAAATTCTATAGGTAAATAAACTTGCCAGATGACAATGGCATTAGTTCTACTCTAAGAAGGATGATATTAACCCACAGAGATGATACAAAACAAAAAGATCAACAATATATCAAAGTATGCTCATTGAAATGGAGCAAAGCATCAAGAGTTTAATGTTTCTTGATCTCAAAGAGGCATACTATTGATAGCATGATAACTATATTAACTGAAGGTTTCCAATGAATGCTATTATTTTATATATATGTCATACATATAAAGGCACACAGAGGTTATATAACTTGCTCAAGATCACAGGATTAGTAACAGTGGAGATGGCATTCTGTGTGAATCAACTATCATTTACAAAACGATGAAGAAGAGAAAAAGATGTAAAAAGGTAGAGTTGTCACAGAAAAGCAACAGTGTGTCCTTGTATCATAATTTGTGTTTAGAGACTTTCCACACTTAATTATATGGATTGCCAATGTTAGAATCCTATATCTCTTACTTGTAATAAATAAATAACTAATATGCACTTTCAATTTCTTAGAATAAAGTCTTTCCACACTTAATGCAGAAATGAAAATGAGTCACTGGAGGATGATATATTTTAGAGATCCTTGTTATAAGGGAATTAGGCTCACTTAATCATATTTAAAAATATGTGGTAGAGTCTGACATGACATTCATTGCACATAGTGGTGCTCTGTTACTGTGGAAAATAAAACAAAGAGTAGGTTTGAGAATATGGAATGATAAATATCCCAGAGCTGTGCTAGAAACAAATCTAAATGAATAATCTAATATGGACTCCTCTAGCCATACAGCTTACAAAGCGGAACTAAAAACTTTCTTCTGCAACTTTGAGCTAGTTCAGACTAATATTTTAGAAAATTGGGGTACAAGTGGTGATAGCTATTGTCTCAACATTTGATAAGCAGACTGCAACACAAAATTGGCTATTAGCCTAAAGCCCAAGTGCTTTGTAGGAAGAGGAAAACAACTGAAGCTAGCAAATCGACTTCCATTTGGGATGGGTGCCCAGAGTTCTGACTGAATTCACTTGTGGTGACTTTCAAAACTCTGGGGACATATGTTCTACTGACCTTTGGGAAATGGAGCAAAGAGAAGCAAGACAACTTTAACAAAACCACCCTCAGAGTTTCACTCAGCAAAATCTTCTCCAAGATACTCAGAACAAATCATCATATAACTTTCATAAAAACTGAAGCCTTGATGGGAGGAGGGAGGGAAAATTATTTTGTAATGTTGGGAATAGTGTACAACTCATTTCAATAAACTGTTGGCTAAGGCTGAATTGCAGTGGGACAGAGAAGGTGAGAAGGAGCTGACCCTTGACTGAGTGGAAAGGTTGGCCTGGAGAGGCCTGAGGAGAAGCCCAAGTAGGGAAACAGAGTAAGGGACCAGGAGTCCAGAGAGTCGACCCAAATCAGATAGCTTGGGAGAAGCTGCATTGGAGGATGTGGGCAAGACTCAGAGGAGAAAGGTTAAACTTGCCCCATGGTCCAAGTCTGAGGGAATCCATGGTGGGAGAGTGTACAGAGCATTTCTCCCTCAGGCAGGGCTTCTCCCTTCAAACAAAGAAGTACTAATGAAGCCTTGTTGGGCTAAGTTACAAGAAGAGAATGAATTTGGTGTAGTTCATATTATTGAGGGGATTATAAACTAGACCTATAAGCAAATAATTACTATAGGATGCATTAAACAAAGATATTATCATGCAGTGGTTAAGGGGAAGGTCTTGACCTACCTTTAATTCTCCTTTCTGCCATTCCTGGCCATGTTAACCTTTAGAGATTATTTAATCTTTAGACTTTGATTTCCACTTTCTTATAAGGAGGGTAATGACATTACTGATGTTTTTGGGCTGGTGTGGTTCAGTGTATTGAAGATCATCAGACATGGGGACAGGATTGGACTTATAGACAAAGAAATAACATAGGAGGCTAATGGCTTCAGTAATGTGTTTGAAATAATAGGAAAGTGAAATTACATAAGTGAAATGTTAATTTGATAATTATAAAGATTTTATTTATTTATTCATGAGAGACACAGAGAGAGAGGCAGAGGCACAGGCAGAGGGAGAAGCAGGCTCCCCTTTGGGAGCCCAATGTGGGACTTGATCCTGGGACTGCAGGATCACACTCTGAGCTGAAGGCAGAGGCTCAACCACTGAGCCCCCAAGGCGTCCCTTAATTTGATAATTGTTGCCCTGTTTGGAGGAGCTAAACTCTTTAGAGACATAGTACTATCTGATTATTTTGTCCTGGAATTTGATAAATGAGTGAATTAGTATTGCTATATCTTTAGGCTATGCTTTCAGTCTTTGAGTACTTCTAAATAACTAAAATATCAATCACTGTGTTTATTTAAATATTTGAATATTACAAAGTAAAAACGTGAAATGAAGTAGTAATATAGTTCAGTGTATCTAAGTATTTCATATGTATGTTTAAAATTAGTGTGCAAGGATAGTATACACTTGTTCATTTCACTAATCTCTAAGAGAAAAATTCTAGGCACAAATTGCTCTTTGATGAAAATAAAATAACAGTGAATGTCAGGAATGTTTAACGCTACTTAGAATGCGTGTGGCAACATACATTAGTCTGTGGACACATAACTGAGAACTAAAGTAGAGTAGGATCAGGTAACTTAGTACTCAGTTATTCATTTTATATTTTATATAATTCATTGAAAAATACATGTATGGATAAAGTTGGATTCACCCTGTACACTGAATGATCTGATTGTATAACTTGTTCCTGAGCCTCTAAGATCACAGAATTATATCCCAGAAATAGTGGTAGGTTGTTCTGGATTATAGATATCCCCTCCTATAACTCTCCTTAAAAAAACAAAGTGCATTTGTAATATATTGTCTTGCATTATCTTTTTACTCTGGGAAAATATAGTAGTACTCATGTCTTTCCCCCCCTTATTTTAGAAGAAAAGATGGAATAAAAAAGCAGGAAAGTCCTGGCTGCAATAAGTGCCGCCTCATCACCGAAGCCTATTAGACTAATTATTTTCCTTGAGGCTAGTAGAAGTAAACTAATATTCTTTAAACAGAAAGAGGAAGAGAGTGTGAGCTAAGAGGAAGGGCAGAGGGAGAGGGAGAAGCAGGCTCCCCATCAGTGGGGAGCCCGCTGCAGGGGCTGGATCCCAGGACACCCAGGACCCCGACTGGGATCATGACCTGAGCTGAAGGCAGAGCTTAACTGAGCCACCCAGGTGCTCCAGAAATAAACTAATTGTTATGATTGTTTTTCTTGCATATATTATGTATTTCCCTAATGCTCAGTTTTCTTCCAACATTAAAACCTTAAAGCCTTACAGATGTCTACTTTGAGAAAAAATATACTGTGAAATCAGATACGATTGAGTCTAGGGAATCATTTACTTGTTTAGGAAAGGTTAGTCCAAGCTTTACTTCGTGAAGTAATTTTGAGAAATTCAAAAGGTGCTTATGTATGACTAATATATTTTAAATTCTTAGCAAGTATGAAAAATCTATTTATAAACACACAACAAAAAAATGTAGGTAATTCAAACACCGAAGTGTACAATTACTAGCTATTTTAAATTGCTGTTTATCAACAATAAATGATTACTATAAATTAAATATCCAGTTGACATTCAATAGATGGCATAAAAATTTTTTAAAAATGGCTATAAATTCACTAGATAAAACAGATTAAAATATTAGTATTATTTAATATACTAATAGTAAAATTAAAAGTATTCTTTTAATAGTAAAATTAACAAATGATTTCTTTCAAATTCAAATTCACTATAGAAGCCAGTATTAATATGATCAAATTTTACTAGCATATTAGAAGATATGCTACAAAACTGCACACATTTTTGTGGCATTGATTTTTATTTTCTTGCTTTTCAAAAAATGTGTGTAAGCCCACTGTGCATCCATGATCCAATTTAAATATTTAGAATAAGGAAGGTGTTTTTATTATTTTAACTTGTTTTTCAATGAAACATTTGTTGTTTTTAGTAGCACTATAAATTATCTAAGATATCATCTAGGAAATTTGAAATGTTTACTAGGATGAGGTCATATATTTCTAAATATGATAAAGAATATTGTCATGAGTACCCTTAATTTAGTATAGACATTTGAAATATTTGCATATACAGAAGTTGTTTATCAACTTTTAAGAATAGATTAGTTGTAAACATTTGCATATCTGTATTGGAAATTTTCCGTTTTTCAAGGTTGTTTATATATTTAATAATTTTAAATACTCACATCTTGATAACTTGTTTAAAATCTGTAAATCAACTCTTGATTAGCTTATGTGGTAAAAAATATTAAACTATTTATTGTAGATCTGACTTCATAAAATGGAGTTAAATACAACACATCGAAAGAGTGTAGTTTCTGACACAACATGGAACTTAAAATAATTTGAGATCAGCTTTTCTTACTAAGTATTGTGGATTGACCACTCAAGGTCAATTTGCAGCTAGTATTTCTGGGTCCATAGGTCAGTACTTAATTCTGATGGTTTCACTGCCATTAGTGACAGTCTCTCAATTAGTTCTTTTTTTTTTAATTTATTTTTTATTGGTGTTCAATTTGCCAACATACAGAATAACCCCCAGTGCCCGTCACCCATTCACTCCCACCCCCCGCCCTCCTCCCCTTCTACCACCCCTAGTTCGTTTCCCAGAGTTAGCAGGCTTTACGTTCTGTCTCCCTTTCTGATATTTCCCACACATTTCTTCTCCCTTCCCTTATATTCCCTTTCACTATTATTTATATTCCCCAAATGAATGAGAACATATAGTGTTTGTCCTTCTCCGACTGACTTACTTCACTCAGCATAATACCCTCCAGTTCCATCCACGTTGAAGCAAATGGTGGGTATTCGTTGTTTCTAATGGCTGAGGAATATTCCATTTATACATAGACCACATCTTCTTTATCCATTCATCTTTCGTAGGACACCGAGGCTCCTTCCACAGTTTGGCTATTGTGGACATTGCTGCTAGAAACATCGGGGTGCAGGTGTCCCGGCGTTTCACTGCATCTGTATCTTTGGGGTAAATCCCCAACAGTGCAATTGCTGGGTCGTAGGGCAGGTATATTTTTAACTCTTTGAGGAACCTCCACACAGTTTTCCAGAGTGGCTGCACCAGTTCCCATTCCCACCCACAGTGGAAGAGGGTTCCCTTTTCTCCGCATCCTCTCCAACATTTGTGGTTTCCTACCTTGTTAATGTTCCCCATTCTCACTGGTGTGAGGTGGTATCTCATTGTGGTTTTGATTTGTATTTCCCTGATGGCAAGTGATGCGGAGCATTTTCTCATGTACGTGTTGGCCATGTCTATGTCTTCCTTGGTGAGATTTCTGTTCATGTCTTTTGCCCATTTCATGATTGGATTGTTTGTTTCTTTGCTGTAGAGTTTAATAAGTTCTTTATAGATCTTGGAAACTAGCCCTTTATCTGATACGTCATTTGCAAATATCTTCTCCCATTCTGCAGGTTGTCTTTTAGTTTTGTTGACTGTTTCCTTTGCTGTGCAAAAGCTTCTTATCTTGATGAAGTCCCAATAGTTCATTTTTGCTTTTGTTTCTTTTGCCTTCGTGGATGAATCTTGCAAGAATTTACTGTGGCTAAGTTCAAAAAGGGTGTTGCCTGTGTTCTCCTCTTGGATTTTGATGGACTCTTGTCTCACATTTAGATCTTTCATCCATTTTGAGTTTATCTTTGTGTCTGGTGCAAGAGAGTGGTCTAGTTTCATTCTTCTGCATGTGGATGTCCAATTTTCCCAGCACCATTTATTGAAGAGACTGTCTTTCTTCCAATGGATAGTCTTTCCTCCTTTATTAGTTCTGATTGTTGAGGGGACTAAGACTGAGGGAACAGGTATTAAAATGTTTTCATTGGGGAGGATAAAACAGCATAGTTATCTTTCAAATATGTATCCTTGATTGCAAAGAGAAGAACCTTTACACAATGCTAATAAGCAAAATACCAGGTGAATGGTTGATCAGTAATATCAACATTTTGCATATTATTTGATTGCTTTTAGTCTTAGGAAAATATTTAATAACTAAAGAGTGTATTAAAGTTAGAAAGAAAGGAATGACAAATTTGGTAATTTTTAATACAGGATTTCCATAATATGTGGTTTTAGAATTATAACAATGTGAGGGAAGTGGATACATTCGGTGCATGTGTCACTCTTTGACCTGAGGTTTTTCTGCTTTTAAGTCTGTGAATACTACAAATTTTTGAATTTTGTCTTTTTCAAACATATCAAATAATTAAACTTTAAATTTATGTCATGGTTTTATTAAAAGTAATTTAAAATTGTTGGTTGGTAAAATGGTAAATCATGTTGATACTGATATACAAGCAGAAATTGTCTTACCTTTTAGAAGAATTATAAACAAGATACTCCAACTTATAGTTTTGGAAGTTTGATTACTTATATCATGTTTTTTATTGGTTGTAAATTTTGTTTTCAGGGTTATGCTTTTATTCTGAGTGATTTTCAGTATGTTGGAAACTTGTGCCCACTGCTCTATTTTTTAAAATCCCCTTTTAAATTCTCACTGCATAGTCTGCAAGGCTGAAGTACTAGTATCTTTGATTTATTGTTCAGTTGTCTGCATTATGGTGGAATTTATGGCTCCAAACCATCATGTGGAAGTGAGAAATATTTGAATGTACATTCAGGCTCTGGCCCTTTGCCTTTAGTCCCAGAGGCCAATCCAAATATGTGGTGGGTTAATTGTTCCCTTCCTAGTCGATGGGACAGTTTATTGACTAATTCAAAAATGGGTATAAATATAAGGGGAAATTTTCACAAATGCATTTTGATCTATTTGTTTTGTTGTTAAAATTCCTATTGCTATCAAGATGAGCTAGATAAATGCTTGTCATACTTGAGTGTACATAAGAATTACCTGGAGAGGGCAGCCCCAGTGGCTCAGCGGTTTAGTGCTGCCTGCAGCCCGGGGTGTGATCCTGGAGACCCAGGATCGAGTCCCACATCAGGCTTCCTGCATGGAGCCTGCTTCTCCCTCTGCCTGTGTCTCTGCCTCTCTCTTCGCTCTCTCTGAATGAATAAATAAATAAGTCTTAAAAAAAAAAAAAAAAGAATTACCTGGAGAGACTTAACAGGCCCATTTCTGGCTATCACCTCAAGATTTTTTTTTTTTAGTAGGCCTAGGAATAGGGTGTTTTAGAATTTTCATTTTGGATAAGCTCTCAGGTGTTGCTAATGCTGCCTGTACAAGGACCATATTATGAGTGGCACTGAGGTGGATAATGTTAACTAGAGATATTAACCAAATGTTTAAAACTTTAAGGAAAATGAGTGCATTTATTAATTAAGCATATGAAAGACTCTTCCACATGTTTGAATGTTACTAATTAACAGAGTGTAAAGGGTGCAAATTTGGTGGTAATTATGCGAACATCTATTTTGTTCTATAAAATTTTTACATTAGAATAATTCTGTGAGATTCTTAATTCTCAAAGCTCATTGAATGAATTATTCTCAAAATGGAAGCTGCTTCCATTAGTGGTAACTTATTAAAAATAATAACATGCAAATTATAGATTATTTAAAGAGGGCATTTTCAAAAATATCATTTCTGATGCATGTACTAAAATTTTTGCTTAATGTCATTGGTAGTGTAGAGTATTATCAATAAAAATTACATTTAAATAGCATGATTAACATTAACAACTGACTTTTAAAATTTATTTTCTAATTCTTCACAGATTCTAATGATTTTTAAAAAAGAAATTAACTTTCTTTCAAACTGAACCATTTGCTAGCTTTTTACTGTTAATGCTATATCTTATAAATTCTGTTTGTGAATAAAATCTCATAAACTACCAGAGAATCAATTTTGGGTTCCAATAATGGTGGACCCACTTGTTGCAGATTAACATTCCTAATAAGAACAACCAGACTTCGTTGTTCTTAAATAAAATAAAAATAAGCTTAAAAATACCCTTATAGCCAACTATTTGAAAGCCAAATAGTTACCAAGGTAGGGAGAGGGGTCAAGGATCCTGGAAAGAAGGGAAGTAGAGATTGGAGCCCAACATTCAGCACAGATTTCTTTTTCTGGTAACTGCCAATTGGCAAGTGAGACTTATTGGTTAAGAAGCCAAGCAGAGTTTTTGATAGTTTTCCAGGGCTATGGAGTGTACCGAGGAGGAGTTGTGGTAAATATCCAAGTTTTCATTTGATAGCACTAAAGGGCTACACATTGGATATATTTGTCTGATAGAATTGTAAGGTGATGCCCCATTACTGGGGCATTAATTCAGCAGAATTCTGAGATGGCTCTCAACAACTCCTCCTCTTGAGTGTTGGAGGACCTCAGAATGTGATGGGATATCATACTGAGATTAGATTCAACTCTATGATGAAAGTGAAAGGATTTTGCAGATTTGAGTTAATTATTAAGGAGGTGATCCTAGGTGAGCCTGATTAGGTAATTTCTTGAAAGAGTGACTGGGCCCTTTCTAGTGAAACAGATTCTCAACTGGCCTTGCAGTGCTAAGCAACCATTGTATGAGAGGGTCTTGTGGCCTTCCAGAAGTTGAGAGTAGCCCCTGGTTGACAGCCAGCAAAGAAACAGAGACTTCATTCCTGTAACTACAGGGAACTGAAGTTTGTCAACAATCATGTGAGCTTACTAAACTCTAGAAAGGAACATGGCCTGGCCAACACCTTGATTTCAGCCTTATGAGACCCTGAGCAGATGGCATAGCCAAGCTGTGCTTGGACTCCTGACCCATGGAAACTCTAAGAATCCTCAATAGTACTAATGAAAGGTTTTGATTACATAATTTGAATAGTTCATTTCTAAACATTTCATTCCCAAATTGTGTTAGTATCATATTCTGAATTGAGTGTTTTGAATTGACTTTGTATAATCTGTTCTTTTTTTTTTCATTAAAGAGGATTTTATATAATTGGGAAAAGCACTGCAAGAGTATTCACCAAATTCTTAATATATAATGTTTAGTTGCTACCTTAGGATTAAGTTGAAGAGGATGGGAGAAGAAGGGAACTTTAATATTTTCTTTATGCATTTATATACTTTTGATTTTTTTTTAGAAGGGATACCCACTTTTCACTCTCTTGCATCCTGATACCAACTTTGCTCTAGTAGTACAATACTCCAGGGCCAAAAATTATTTCCATGTACAATCCTGAGGAAGTCCATTACCAAGTACAGCCTCATCTAAAAATGCTAGTGGAGAATCCTTTCTATATGCAGTGAAAATATAAAGTGCTCATGTATCCACTCCTTCCCTTTATCTACTACTTCCTTGGTGCTTCCCAATTACACCCATGTTCATCAAATTTTGGCCTCTGGATGTCCAACCTCAGTTTATAATTTATTTCATTACATTTTACTAGAATCTCATTATAGTTGGTAGGGTCATCCAAAATCTTTCTCTCTCTTGAGGCAGAGAATCAAATCAGATCACTCAGCTCTCCTTTAAGGACATTTGGGTTATCCATTATCTTGCAACATAATACCACATTCTTTTCCTATCTGACCTTATAATGATTTCTTCCTGTTTGAGGTCAATTCTCTAGTTGCTTTTACTGCAACTTTTTACCTTTCTGACAGTTCTCTATATCTACCTCACTATAAATACACCAATAGAAAAACATATAATTTCCTTTAATTGATGTATGTATGAAATAGAAAATAAAACCAAAGCAGAACATATGCTATATGTATCCAATCTTTTCTAGACAAATGTCTATTTAACTGAAGAAACAAGGCTTTACACATGTTACCATAGGAAATAAAGGAAACAGATAATTACTACTTTTCCAAAATCAAAGTTTGAAGTACTTTAATTCTTTAATATTTGCCACAATAACTTAAAATGTAAATTATTGCCATTAGAATAAATCTCATTTAGAAGATTTAAGTAGTTTTAAGTCATGAGTGGAAAGTATGAGAAAAAATAAAAATATTTACTTCTTGATACTAGATAAGACAAAGGCATGGCTTCATTGATGAATTTTCAAGAAAATCCTTTTTCTGAAGTATTTCCAATCAGTAGGTGGGACTCTGTATCATTTACACCAATAAGAAGTATCTGTACATTGTGTCTGGTGAGTCCCCACGTTTTCTTTCCTTAGCCATGTCTCTTGTGGTTTCCTCGCCGTATATCTTCAGTGAGCAAATTTACTTACGTTTTTCTGGATTTTAAAATTTATTTTTTCTTTCTTAGCCATGGAAATATATATCACTGACTATACTGCCTTCTCTTACACTAGCTACTCTAAGGCTTGGAGGAAATGAACAAAAGCTTAAATTTAAAAAAGATTATATCTACTGGGAGGATTTTATTTTCAAATATTTCTAATGTTACTAATTACAATCAATTGTTTTCCTCCAGTATAGCTTGTTAGTGCCATGATTTTGTACTCTCCTCTCTGAAAAGGAAATCCTATATTATTTCTTTAAATTTTTAAATCTTTGTAGTCCCCTAACATTTTATATAACAAAAAACAATTACCTATAAGCAATTGAATGCTGATGTGAAAATCTGAAGGTTTAGGTGCCATGGCCACAGAGATGCCAGCCAAAATGAAACTAATCAGTATCTACTTGTTCTAGGCAGTTTACCAGCACAGATGGTTCCAAATTAGGTTATTCTTTGGCTTAATATATATATTAATGATGCATAATTATGTGTGTTCCACTCTGGGCAAATACTTGACTGAATAACATGGACCATTTTAGAAACATGTGCCCTTGATGGATAATGGCATGGAAATACTTAATATTATAAACTGTCAATTAGTTTAATACATTCTAAATTACTTTAGATGGCTCCCTCTCTATTTTCTATGAGTTAATCTTACATTTTAGAATGGAAATTTGGACAACGTGAACAAAACAGAAGTGTGTTTGTTGAGTATATGATTAGAGTATGGGATCAGTAATTTATAAGCATGGAGGCAAGTTTTACAGATTCAATTTTTGAAACTTGAGTTTCAATGATTAGCTTCCTCAGAAGAGTTTGGGAAGATTTTCTTTGGGTCAGACCCTTCAACAAATCAAGCCAACCAGGTAATTTGAATGGCTTATATGAAACAACCAGAAAACTGAATAACAATAATAATTTTTACTTTTAAATGATAAGCAGTCATCATTTAAAGGCTAAAAGATGTGATGTACATGTTCATTATTGAAAGGAAAATGCTATTCATCAAGGGGAAGGTTTTCTTTCTTAAGATGTAGGAGCTTAGGGGCAGCCTGGGTGGCTCAGCACTTTAGTGCTGCCTTCAGCCCAGGGCCTGATCTCGGGGTCCCGGGGTCAAGTCCCACGTCGGGCTCCCTGCATGGAGCCTGCTTCTCCCTCTGCCTGTGTCTCTGCCTCTCTCGGTCTCTGTGTCTCTCATGAATAAATAAATAAAATCTTAAAAAAAAAAAAAAAAGGATGTAGGAGCGTAAGAAGAAAGAATAGGGCATTACTAACAATTTTCTGAGAGTATGGGTAGGAAAGTACAAACAGAGACTTGGAGAAGGTGTAACAAATGTGAGCAGAAAGAAGCCTTTCTTTCTGGGAGGATTATCATATAGTTACTAAAAGATTATTGAGGAACTCATGATCTTGGACACAGCAAAGAACAGCGTGTCCATAGGAGCATGGTACCCCAGGGAGAGCAGTGAACTAGGAATCTAGAGACCTTCCTTTTTCATCTACAGAATGGAAATTGTCGATTCTGCTTGTATTGACAAATATGAAATTTGTGAGTATAAAATTGTGAGTCATTAAATGTAATACTTCCTATTACCTCTATATTAACTATAAAGTGAAATTATATTCACATGTACTTTTAACTTACCCGTATGAGTAGGAATGGAGAGTATGCAAGTACTAGCTTTGGAACCATACTATATTCATTGTTTTTTAAAAAACTATCGAATTATTAAATTAATTGCTATGACATTATAATATAAACAGAAGAACTCTGTCTTAGGAAATTACTCAACAGGTACACTACTTTACTCCTTATTTAAAGTTTTGTTTTTTATAAATTACCAAGGTGTTATTTATAATAGTAGCATTCAGAAATCTACATAGTTTCCAAGTAATTTGGGAAGTCTGTAATGAGCAGTTTTTTTATTACATAAACACACAAAAATTTTTTTTTGTTTCTTTTTTAAACACACAAAAATTAATTTGCCCTAGTTGATGGCAAAAGTATTTAGGTTTCTCTGCCAAACATGAGCAAAACCTCAGCCCTTCTCTGAAATATAGAGTTAACTTTTCTTCTCTAAATAAATATTTTTATTATTTTTGAAATGTGTTCTATTTATATCTTCCCACTGCAACTTGACATGCCCATCATGGACTTTATTTTGGTCTTGATATGAAGGATATTTGGCATTACATTATATAGCTACATGTGAAGTGCTGAAATCACCCTTAGTTATAACAGGTATTGTCTTCAAACTCTTATTTATATTTTTAATACACATAGAAATACTTTGTTGACATTTATCACTGTATATTGCTGACTTTTGTGCTCCCAAAAGTTTATTTTTTATTCGTGTACCTTTAATCGACTTTAATCTTCATAGCAGTATAAAGAAGCAAGCATGTCAGATTTCATTCTCTCCATTTTGCAGTTGAGGAAACTGATGATCAGAGATATTAAGTGATTTGAGGAAACTGATAATCAGATAAATTAAATGATTTAAGATTGTCATATATATATATATATATATATATATATATATATATATTAAATGGAAAAACTCAAATCAGACTCAGGTCCTCTGATGTCATGTCTGGTGATCTTTGCTATATATCTTTTTAATTTAATGAAATTTGAATGATTTTTAGAGAATCAGATACTTGTGTGGTCAAACAGAAGAGTGAACAATGTATGCAGACATATAATTATTTTTGTTACCATATTCTTTTGTTCCCATCTATATCTATATTTAGATATTCAAGGGTAAAAGCAATCTAAGAATTGTTCTTTTTGAAATATCAGACGGTACATTCTCAGCTATAAATTCATACACCTAGTAAATATATGAATGAAAAAATATTTTACATTTTTACTTATTTTGCTGTTACTACATTGTTATTTATTGATTGGGATTTATTTTCTTCTGTAAACTGCCACTTATATGTGAGAAGGAACTGGTTCTAAAATGTTAATTCTGTGAGACCCTTTCTCAGCAGCCTGGACACAGCTGATTGGCTACACCTTATGCAAGCTAGGCCAATCACATTCTCTCAGATGTTTAGAATTAGGTTCCGTGCAAATTTGTCTCTGTGCTCACTCAAACTAAGATAATGTAAACTCAGAATGAAAGAGTTCTCTACGTGTTGGCCTATGTGTATACAAAAGCAGAGAAAGCCAAACCAGAGGGGAGAGGGGGAGGAGATTGTAGGAAACAGATTTATGAAAAGCAAGATCAAGAGATTAGATATCTTACAGGAAATAGAGATCCAGGTCACACCCATCTTTTTATTCCCTGATTTTAGTTCCCAGAATCATGTTTATACCTCCTTGTTCTTTATTGGCTTCTTTGAGGTCCACTCATATTATTTTCTCCATTCATTTTGCTTCATTTTTACATCATAAGAACTTTGACTAAAACACAGGTTAAATCAAAGCTTTACCACTCTCGTGCTTTGAAATCAAGTTGATTGTTTAGATATTTAAACATTTTAATATTGTTTAATATATTTTTTGACTATAGGTGTAATAATTTCGTCATATTTTAAAAATGCACATGTTCAAATTAACAAAAATAAAATTAACTCTAATCCCACCATCCAGAAGTTACTTCTGTTAATATTTTGATATATTTTCTGATAATCTTCTGTGTATGCCCCCATGAATGCACACATGCATGCACACACACACACACACAAATCCTTACTGAACCATGATCAGCAGTCTATACAGTTATATATTCTACTATTTTTATTAACAAAATGATTTGTGGAGGTGTTTTTTATTTACTATACCAACATTTAACCATTTCCTATTTATAATCATTCTGTTTTTTAACTTACATAATATTAATTGTACCTTATTGGAGCTGTGATTCTTTTTATTACTTCTTTCATTCAACAAATTTTAGGTAAGGTTTACTCTGCAAACATTTTGATGCAATGAAATGTATTTGCTTACCTTGAGGAGATTAGAGCCTTAATTGAAAGAGATTTGTAAACCATTATGCTCATCAAATTCAGGTCAGTCAATTCTTTGAGGAAAGGGGGGTAAAAATGCTTTTTGGGGTGTCTGGGTGGCTCAGTCATTTGATTGTCTGGCTCTTGATCTCAGCTCAGGTCTTGATCTCACGGTTGTGAGTTCAAGCCCCATGTTAGGATCCATGCTGGGTATAGAGCCTACTTGAAAACAAACAAACAAACAAACAAACAAAAACCAAATACTTCTTAGGGGTAAACTGGATCTTGAACTGAGTAAGTCTTGACATATGAATAAGTGACTGGAGAGGACAGTACATATGAAGCAATAAGAGATAAATCAGAAAGGTAAGCAGGACCTAGATCATGGTAGAGGAGGCTTGTTTGCCATTATGTAAGCAATAGATAAAATTGAAAGTTTTGAGGCTGGATGAAGGTTTGGTGGATTTACATTTTCAGTTTATTGTTTTACAGCAGAAAATGGATTGCTTGAGTGTAAACTAGAAGTGAGGAAGCTACTTGACATGAGAAATCTACTGAAATAGTCCATGTAGGAAATGAGATCTAACATTTGCATGCTAGTAGTGCAGAGATATTAAGGTATGGTGATATTGAAAAGATAACTTATGACGTTGATGACTGGTTGGCATTCAGAAATTGAAGGGTAAGGAGAATCTCAAATTGTTCTCAATCTTCTGGCTTGTCCTATTAGTTATAGAATGCAAGAAGAGGGGCATATTTAGTGGAAATAATGAGTTTTATTTTAGATGTGTTTGGCTTGAGCTACCTGTTGAATATCCCAGTAGAGATGACTAGTAGTCATCTAGGGTATCAGACAGCTTACATAGCCATTTAAAAAATAATATTAACTGGGTGGCTAAAACAACAGAAATTTATTTTCTTACAGCTCTGGGGGCTAGAAGTCCAAGATCAGAGTGCCAACATGACCAGGTTCTGGTGAGAGCTCTCCTCCTGGCTTGCAGATAACCACCTTGTCTGTGTCCTCACATGGTGGAGTGAGTGGAGTGAGAGCAAGTGACTTCTCTCTCACTCTCTCCTTCTCTTCTTATAAGGACACAGTCCCATGGATTAGCGTCCAACTTTTATGACCTCATTTAATCTTAATTAGCACCTAAAGACCCTATCTCCAGATTCAAATTATCTTGGAGGTTAGGGCTTCAGCATATAAATTTTGGTAGGATACAATTCAGTCCATAGAAACAAGATATAAATGTGGACCTTAAGTGATATCTTGGAGCTGGAGATCTAGTTGAGTATGGCTCATCATGAGAATAGATGAATAAGTCCCAGTGGGCATCTAGAGTAGGAAAGGGAAAGAGTCAAGGACTCAGACATTTATGTTGCACTCAGAAGAGATAGCAAAGGAAACTGAAAAGGAAAGGTCAGATAGAGGACAAGAAGGAGGCAGGGTGTCTCTGAATCTAAAAGTAGAGAGTTTAATATAGAGTTGAAAATTCAACAGTTTCAAACAATATGTAGAAGTCAAAGAAAATGAGTCAGAGACTATTTTACCTATATCAACAAATCTTTGTCACAATTTTCTGTTACATTTCTGGTAACGACCAATGTTAATGGAAGAGCATTAGACTTGTTGACTAGATGGAAGTCTTGCTCGGTGTCTATTTTTCTATAGTAAGCTGATTACAATTTTGCGTTTGATCATAAAAAAAAAAAGATCCTGATTAGAGATTGCCTGGGATTAGCAGGGACAGAGTGCTGAATGGACAGAACATATCTAATTGGAGAAAAATCATCACAGGTGAGTCTTCCTTCATGTACCAAAATATGCTAGTTCTCTATTCAGAGTCATTCAAATGATGTGTGAGATAATATAATGCTAAAGATAAGAGCTTAGATCTGTTCAAGCATAACCTTTCCTGGGAGAAATAAAAAATTTTTAAAGAGTTATGTTTTTCAGCAGGAAAGATACTGAGACCTAATGTCTAGAAAACTTAAAATTCTTGTTGTTAAGGAAAGGATGTTAGGAAACCATGAACAAAATAAATTCTGTATAGTAATATCTAGAAATATTATAGAAGAATAAATAGAGATTGGGAATATATCTCCAGATATTTCCACAGAACAGTTTCATGACAAAGGCATTTCCATAAACTTAAATTTAATATTATTTTGAATTTAGAACAAGAAATTAAACAGAATATTTATTATAAAAATATAGTTTTTGACATGTTATTACATATTATATATCAAAATATTTGTGGGGGCACCTGGGTGGCTCAGTTGGTTGAGCATATGACTCTTGATCTTGGTTCAGGTCATGATCTCAAGCCCCGTGTTGTATTCTGTGCTTAGCACAAAGACTACTTCAAATTATCTTTCCTTCTCTCTCACCCCTCACTCACTCTCTCTTTCCAATCAATTAATCAATCGATCTTTTCAAAAATATTTGTGAATGAAAAAGATTTTATGTAATCTCTTTTTTTAGTAAACTTTGTCTAAGAAAAATATAAAATTGGGTATTTGGCCATCAGAAGTGCACCTTGGTCTTTACATGGGAACAGCTGCATCTCTAGAGCATTGTAGCCAAAGAAGGATGGTAAACTTTTAGGTAATGCTGAATCTCTTTTTGCATGCAAGAGCATTTATGATACTGACAGTGACATGAACTGAAGGAAATATTGACACTGTCATAAGTAATATGTTTTGGATTTTTAAAATTATTTCATTGAGGGTAAAATCAGAAGTTATATAAAGTAACACCATATGGTAATTTATTATTTTGCCTGTATTGTTTTGCTAGGGATATAAATTCGATTAGTCTGATAAATTTATTCTTCACAAGGGCATGATGATTTTTTTTTTTTTTTTACTCAATAGTCTGTAATTTTATTAGAGCTCAGAAATTGATTTTTTGTTTAGTGATTTGCACCAGTATATTCCCAAGCATGAAGTTTTATATAAGTATCACTATCATTTGAGGATTGTTTTTTCATTTACCCCTTTCTATAAAATTTAAATATATATATATTTAAAAGTCAACATAATTGCCAATTTCTAATCTCCTAACATCTTAAAATATTCCATTTCCATGTGTTAAAATAAATAATGGATAACTTTTCTGTAATTATTTTAGCCAATTCTTTAGAGTAATTGAGGCTTTGCTAGAGTGCATAAATTTTATTTATTATTTAACCTGACATATTAGATTTGCTTATACTTTATTAGAATTTGCTTTATTAGAATTTGCTTATACTTCAGTTAGAGCTTTCAATTCTGCTACATTTTATGGGATATAATCATGCCTTCATAAAGGAATATGATACAATATATGGATTAATAACTAACAAGAGATTTCTCCTTTCTACATGACCTATAGAAAGCTAGAAGCAGCATCATTCTACCTTTAAAACAATAACAACAACAACAAAAATAAAACAATAAGAAAAATCTGGACAATGTGAAAATCCACAATTTTTCTTGAACATATCAGAGAGCTGAGGTCATAGGGCAGGCAGCCAACCAGAAATTTAAGACAGGTTGTGAGCATTTGTTTGCCTGGGATAAATGCCACCAGTCAGTGGTAATGTATGCTATCACTTATATGTGGAATCTAGAAAAGCCAAACTCATAAAAGCAGCAAAATGGAAATTAACAAGGGATTGGTGTGGAGGGAATAGGAGAGATGTTATTTAACTGTACTGACTTGCAATGAGTAGTAAATAAGTTCTAAGGATCTATTGCCCAGCATAGATGGGCAATGTAATGTAAATGATGTAAATGTAAATGTTAATGTAATGATGATATTCTATAGTAATCATCCAGCTTACTGACAAACTAGATCTTAATTATTCCAACCACTAAAAAAATGGTAATTAGTGATGTGATAAAAGTGCTAATTATTGTTGCAATGGCAATCATTACAGTATATAAATGTAGCAAATCAAAAAGTTTACACCTTAAATTTATACAATGTTGTATGCCAAATATGCTTCAATGAAAATAAATTTAAAAAAGAATTTAGCTAAACTCTTTATCTAATTTTTAAAAGCAATGTGGGCTAGAAAGAGAATATAGTATCCTTACTTAACAACATTGATTCAAAATCTGAGACAAAAATGAGTAGAATTGTAAGGACAGACAAATCCACAATTATAATTGAAGACTACAATGTTCCTTTCTCAGTAATTAGTAAAACAACTGGAAGGAAAATAAATAAGGATTAAAGATCTGAGCATCTTAATCAACCAATCTTGACCAAATTGACCTTTATATAGCAGTCCAAACAACAATAGCAGAATACACATTATCTTGCGGTACACATGGAACATTCACAATGATAGACCATATTCTAGGACATAAAATAAACCTTAATAAATTCAAAAGGATAAAAATCATAGAAAGCATGTTCTCTGAACATAAGTAATTAAACTTAAAACAAAGAAATATATCTGAAACATCCTCAAATATTTGGCAATTAAGAACACTACTAATTACTCCACAGAAGTTGCAAAAGGAATTGAAAATATTTTTAATATCAAATATATGAAATTATGACATTTGTGGAATAGAACCAGCACAACTCTTAGTGGAAAAGTCATAGCATTAGATGCTTATATTAGAAAAGAAGAGAAGACATAAATCAGTAATCAAATATTCTACCTTAAGGAACTATAAACAGAAGAGCAGGGATCCCTGGGTGGCTCAGCGGTTTAGCACCTGCCTTCGGCCCAGGGCGTGATCCTGGGGTCTCAGGATCGAGTCCCGCATCGGGCTCCCCACATGGAGCCTGCTTCTCCTTCTTCCTGTGTCTCTGCTTCTCTCTCTCTCTCTCTCTCTCTCTCTCTCTGTCTATCATAAATAAATAAATAAATCTTAAAAAAAAAAAAAGAAGAGCACATTTAATCTCTAGGAAGCAGAAGGAAGAAAAAAATAAAGATATGAGCAATAATGAAATTTAGAACAATAATAAAGAATAATAATAAAGAATAAAGAAGTTAATTATGCTAAAAGCTAGTGTTTGAGGAAAAAAAAAGCATTGAACTTGATCAAACTCTGACCAAACTTTGACTAACCAAGAGGGAATACAAAGAGAGAGATGGAAGAAACTGTCAAAATTGGAAATGAACAGGAATATAACTACATACCTCACAATGTTAAAGGAGATATTGAAAGATTACTATATATTATTTCATACCATATATTCAGAAATTTAGATGAAATAAACCAATTCCTTAAATGACAGAAAATACCAGATTTACCTCATGAAAACATGTATAGTAGTCATCTGTAGTTAAAAAACACTTAATAAGGAAAAAGTCTAGGCTCAAATGGATTAACTTATAAATTCTACTAAACTTTTAGGGAAGAAATACAAATACTACCCAGTCTTCCAGAAAATGGAAGGAACATTCTTAATTCATTTTTTGAAGCCTGGATTTACCTAATACCAAAACCAAATATAAACTGAACAAACCAAACAAAAAGAAAACAAGACCACCAACCAATAGGTGGTAATGGATGCCGAAGCCTTCAACAAAGTTTCAGGGGAAAAAAGGCCTATGTATTAAATAGAAATTATATCGTCAACAACTGGGCTCATCTAGATTATCCCAAGCTTGTTTAACATTTGAAAATCAAACAGTGTAATACACAATACTTATAGAAAAAAAGAAGATAATCTATGCCATCTCAATAGATGCAGATAAAGCATCTGACAAAATTAAACTTAAATTCATGAGAAACCTTTCAAAGTATTAGAAATAGAAGGATAATTCTTTAACATGAAAAATATGCCTATTAAAATAACCAGTGTTGTATTTATTAATGAAAGACTGAATACTTTCCCCCTAAGAAAAGTAACGAGATATGTGAATATACAATTGATTTCTTTTTTTTTTTTTTTTTTTACATTGACCTTGTAGCCTGCAACCTTAGTAGATTCACTTTGTAATTCTAGGAGTTGTTTTATAGATTGTTCAGAGTTTTCTACATAGAAACCAATGTTATCTGAATAGTAAGTCTTAGGGGGAAAGATAGAGTCCATAACTGTACAACTCTGAGAAATCATACAAGAAAATCTTTGTGTCTTGGATAAGACTAAGAATTCTTAGGTATGATACCAAAGTCATGGTCCATAAGAGAAGACTTTTGATATATTTAACTTTGTCAAAGTAATTTTTTGCTCTGTGTAAGACACTGATAGGACAATGGAAAGATAAGCCACAAATTGGGAGAATATATTTCCAAATCATTTAGGTAACAAAGGACTTGGCTCCAGGATATATAAGGAATTCTTACAAATCAAAATAAGAAAACCTATCCAATGAAAACAAATGAGTAAAAGATGCACAAGCTCTTCACCAAAGAATACTTATGGTTGTTAAATAATCACATGAAAGGATGCTCAACCTCATTAATCATAAAGGAAATGCAAATTAAAATACAATGGATATCACTACACACCTTTTATTGTAGTTCAAAAAAAAACTGGGCAGCCCCGGTGGCTCAGTGGTTTAGCGCCGCCTTCATTCCAGGGTGTGATCCTGGAGGGCCGGGTTCAAGTCCCACGTCGGGCTCCTTGCATGGATCCTGCTTCTGCCTCTGCCTGTGTCTCTGTGCCGCCCCCTCTGTCTCTCATAAATAAATAAATAAATAAATAAATAAATAAATAAATAAATAAAATCTTTTTTAAACAAAGAAGAACTGACAGTAATGTATACTAGACAGGATAAGAAACAATTGGACAGTATAGATATGGAACATGCTCACATTGCTTGTGAACATGTAAAATGGTCACGTTGGTAAGCAGTTTGTCAGTTTCTTATAAAGTTAAAAATACAATTACTGTATAATCTAGCAATTGCACTAATAGGTAAATACCTGAGAAAATAAAACTTTATGTTCATACAAAATCTTGTACATAATTGTTTTTAGGAGCTTTATTCATAACCATAAAAAATGGAAATGATCAAGGTTCCCTTCAACCAATGAATGGATAAACAAACTGTAAAACAACCATTTAATATAAAAGGAATGAACTATTGACATACACAAAAACATAGAAGAATGAATCAGAGATATATTTTACTAAGTAAAAGAAGGCAAATACAAAAGACTGCATGCTATGATTCCACTTATGTAATCTTTTAGAAATGGCCAAAAAATAAATTTTCAGAGTAAAATTAGAGTCAGGCAAAGTTTCTTTTGGTTTTCTTACTATTAATAATATCTCTATTCTCATTATTGAGGGGTGTGTGTGTGTGTGTGTGTGTGTGCACGCACACATGTGTGCGTGCATGCATGGTCATTTTAGTAGTAAGTACTTCACCTTAAAATCATATTTGCCATAGAAATGAATGAGAACAACCTATAGCTTAATTCTTTTCATCTGATATAATGGTCAATTGGAGGTCAAGTGGACACTAGGATTTAGTATAACCTAGATTTTTAGCCTGTAACTAGTTTATATTTTGTCTACATGGTTAATGTCACTGCAAATTGTTTCTTCATCACTGAATCACAAATAGGAATAGTAAGAAAATTTTTTTAAAAGATTTATCTGAAAAAAAAAAAAAAAGATTTATCTGTTTTGGAGAGCAAGAGAGCAGGAGCGGGGAGAGGCAGAGGGAGAGGGAGAGAGAATCTCAAGTGACTCCCCTCTGAGCATGAAGCCTAGAGGCAGGGCCCATCTCACTTCTGACATCAGGACCTGAGCAGACACCAGGAGTCTGACACAGCTGACTGCGCCGCCCAGGTGCCTTAGGAGTAGTTAGAAACTTAACAGATGTCTGACATGCTATTATTAAACAATAATTTCCTTAAAGTAGAAAACTCTCAAATTGGAGTGGTTTAAAGTATTAATCGATTTTTAAGCTTAAACAGCATGTTAGATCCATGAAGACAGACTTACTTTGATCACTACATTATTTATTAATGCCTAGAGCAATGATTGGAACATAGTACATGTTTGATAATATTTGTTGGATAATTTGTTGAATAAATGAATTTGTAACAAGCACACATCATAACTAAATCACTTTTCTAAGAAACTCTTTAGCAAAATCTAGAGTATGTATACCCTGAACGTGTTTGGGGATTTTAGCATTATTATGTTACAAATATGGGTTGAAAACTTAGTCACATTTGGGGAGGGAAAAATAAAGAACAAATAATCCTCTTTGAGGTAAAGTTCTCCTTCCATGACTAATAATGAAGATACCTAGTAAGTCTTCACTGTGGATAGATTTATAAACCTGACTATTATTTACTAATGTTCTGATGATTTCTTTGTTCTAGTGTTTTTGACTTATCCATAATAAGAGTTATTTGGTTATTTCTCCTCCGTATACATATAAATATATCTATTCTGAAGAATTATTTATTAAGACAAATTGAATTTTTGTACCACCTATTGATACAATTTGCCAGCTATTAGTGTGCAATTTGAGAAATATTGCTATCACAACATGACTTCCTTAGGGGTCTTTTTAATCATAAAGTGAGAGTATTTCATATTATAGCCTTTTTGTTTAAATTTATAAAAGCAAAAAATAAAATAGAAAAATTGATCCCTTGATAGACCTGATACATTCTAATTGCCTTGACTATGAGCCACAGATTCTGAATTGTAGAAACCATCATAGTAAATGCTATTTAACTTATGCAAAATTGATACAATGATGACAAACAAAAGCTTCTGAGAGAATATTGCCTTACCACAAAGCAGTTCGTACATCTCAGACTCAATTCCAAAAGTGTGAATCAGCTTTGACTTAGCATTAACTCATTTGATGCACACAAATAATGGCAAGAAAATGTTCTTACTGGGCTCTGTGTCTGTATTGGTATATGTGTGTGTGTGTGTGTGTGTGTGTATACATACACACGACTTTTTTCACACATTTTCTTCTTTTAACTAAAACTTATTTTTTCCCTTTCTTTTACATCATCATGTGTTGTTACTTTGACCTCTTTGACAAAGGAGAGCTGCCCACTATTCCAATGAGGGGCTAAATAAAATACTGCAAGAAACTGGGAAAAGCCTGAAGGATGATTCACAAACTTGGCTAGACATTGGAAACACTTGTGGAGTTTAAAAAAATAAAAAATAAAAAAATGAAACAAAACCAAACAAACAAACTGATGCCTTGGATCTAGCCTCAGGGCTTCTGACTTAAAATGTTTTGTGGGTAGACTGGATATTAAGAATAAAGAAACAAATACAAAAAAACAAACAAAACCCCAACTCCCTGGATAATCTTAATGTGCAGTGAAGTTTGAAAACCACTGTTCTAGAAAACATAGTTTCTGAAAGTACCTAAAAAAACAAAGATACTTCCGTATTTAGAAACAGAAGCAACCATTTTATTAACCTTTTATTATTTAAAAACTATATATATTTTTGAGGAATTTCAGGTGATTTGATACACCACATCAATCTTCAAGAAGCATAAACAGGCGCTCCCGGGTGGCTCAGTCAGTTAAGGGTCTGCCTTCGGCTCAGGCTGTGGTCCCAGGTACTGGGGTCCAGCTCTGCATCGGGCTCCCTGCTCGGTGGGGAGCTGCTTCTCCCTCCCCCTCTGCCCTACCCCACATTTGTGCTTTCTCTCTCTTTGTCGAATAAATAAATAAAATCTTTTCCTTTAAGAAGGGCTATGAATTAAGGTGCACCTTGTTCTTTTTGTGCAGTGTATGGAATGGAAAATGACCCATCTTAAGGAAACATGTCTTTGAGTGTGGTTCTGTCACTTCCTAGAGACGGGTCGTTAGCTGGGCTTCTTATGAAACTTAGTTCCTTATGTAAAAGTGTAGACAACAATGTAGTCCTTATGATATTTTGAAAATTGAATGATATGTGTGAAGGTAATTCCTAAACCTGTAAACACTATACAGATTTCAGGTGTAATTATTCATTGCCATCCATAGCCTACTTCTGGCCTTTCATGTATAAAAAGTATGTTTTTTGAGGTCATTTTACTGAATAACATATTTACTGTTAGCCCATTCATGTATTTGTTCATTAGAAAATAATTCATTCAAATGTGTGTTGTGTGTTTTTCAGACACTTGATAGGTATTGTAGATACCTGGTCTTATCTCGGTTGAATCACCATCTACTGCACAAGAAAGATACATGTGTGAACACACACACACACTTGTAGTTTGGATAATGGGGGAGAATCCAGAATATGCACAATTAAAATATGGATGTGACAGATCAAGGAGGTCATTTTGGAGCCCCTTAAAGCCTAACCAAAAAATTGGAAATTTAAGGCATCTTTCTGATGGCTCTTTGCCATTGGTATTGTGGTGCATGGAATGAGACATATTGTGATTAAGAAAGGTTTTTATTGGGAGGTTCAAAGAGAATGGATAAATGTATAGGCTCTGAAATCATACTGTCTCGGCTCAAACCTTTGTTCCACCACAAGTTAACTGCACAGTCTTGGGCAGATATCCAACTTCTGTGTTTTACTAACAATAATACCTGCTTCTTGGAGCTGTTATGAGAATCAATGCAGTAATACCTTTAAATTTCTTTGATTCCTGACATATAGAGAATGGTAATTGTTAACAATTTATCATAAAATTACTTTGATGATAAAACTTATTCAGGAAAAATGTTTTCTTTCTTTCTTTCTTTCTTTCTTTCTTTCTTTCTTTCTTTCTTTCTTTCTTCTTCTTCTTTCTTTCTTTCTTTTCTTTTTCTTTTTCTTTCTTTCTTTCTTCTTTCTTTCTTTCTCTTTCTCTTTCTTTTATGAAAGACAGAGAGAGAGAGAGAGAGAGGCAGAGACACAGGCAGAGGGAGAAGCAGGCTCCATGCAGGGAGCCAAACGTGGGACTCGATCCCGGGACCTGGGGTCATGCCCTGGGCTGAAGGCAGACGCCAACTGCTGAGCCACCCAGGCATCCCTACTCTTTCTTACTTTTTATGCATCAAAGGGTTAATTGGAAATACTCTATATGGTAGGTGGTAGTCATTACTCAACTGGAGAAAAAAATGATTTCATCAGTAAAATATAGGAGAAAGTTAACAAAAGTAAAATATTTTATTTTAAATAAACATCAATATTTTCTTTTCCACTTTGTGTATCAAATCTAAAAATTGTTATTCATAAGACATGCTCATCCTCTGTATAATACAATATGGTAATTTTAAAGAGAACATCTGTTTTTGTAGAAACTGCTGATATGAAACTTCATCAGTAGAAATAATTGCAAACATATAAGAAACTTGGAGACTGCAGCTAAGGCATGGGATTATATTCATTTGGCTTGATTTTTTATTATGAGTAGGACACAATTACCAATTACCACACATTTCAGATGGATTGGTATTATGAATTCAATGGTTATTTTGTTCTTTGATAAAAATCTTTATTTTATAGATTTCATGACCGGTGAAGGGTTTCACGAAATGTGGCTTCTTTCATGCCTGAATGTGTTTTATGGTAGAAATTACTTATGCTAGTTTAAACAGGGAAACTTCTGGGACATTTTTTTAGACTATGGAACTTTGCTTGATTTTTCCAACAAGTGTATTATTACTTTTTAGCATTCCCCTCTTGCTTCTGAAGCCTGAATAATATATTTACTTTTATTTATTATTATTTAAAAAATATTTTTACCCAAATAATATATTTGTATATTATAAATATACAAAAATATATAAATTATGTATATTATATATAAATTTTAAAAAGGGACTCCTTTGATAGAAAATGTAACATTTTCATTGCCTTCTAATTGTATTTTTTATCTTAGAAAATGTGCTTTTTTTTCTCTCTGAGCAAATACTATGACAGAATCAATCAAAACAAATGTAAACACAGTATTAAATTTACACACAAGAGAAGAGGTACACCATGAATTAATTTACATAAATCATTAAAATGACCATAAAACCTATTGACAAATGAGAAGTTAAAAATTCCTTCAGCCTGACTTAACTTGTTGAGAGCATATTTTTTTTTTGAGAGCATATTTTTTAAACAGACATAAGAATTTATACAGATACCATAGAATTTTTATCTTATGATATAAAACATAATTGTATTTAGCTACAGTTAAATAGGAAACTGCTAATTTCAAGATTATCATGATATTGGAGATGAGGTTTATAATGCATATCTAATTCAAATATTGATTTTACTGCTGTTTTCTTTTTGTTTCTGTATAATCTTTAAAACCAACCGAAAGATTAGCTGAAGTATGATGTTTTCCTCATCACAGGGCTGAGTCTCAGACTTTATAATAAGTTACCATAATTTGAGTCCAGTCTCAAATCAACTGCTAATTTGCCCCGTTTTCTAAGAAACAAAAAGAAAAAGAGAAAAATTCAGAGTAGGCAAAACCACTTTGCCAACTTAACAAGGAACACCTCATTCATTCAGTTAAAAAGCATATCGATTAATTTTTCCTTTGGATTTTTAAAAATGATTTTATTTATTTATTCATCAGAAACACACAGAGAGAGGCAGAGACCCAGGCAGAGGGAGAAGCAGGCTCCATGCGGGGAGCCCGATGTGGGACTCGATCCCGGGACCCCGGGGTCACACCCTGGGGCAAGGCAGGTGCTCAACGACTGAGCCCCCCAGGCGTCCCTTTCCATTGGATTGTTAAGCTTTTATAAGGCTCTAGGGAAAAGGCCAGTGTATTTTCTTTTGTTCTGTACCTTGAACAGTCATTTAGATATGTGGATACTGCCTCCTCTGTGTTTCCTCTGTGTTTCCATCAAATTTCATATGGTTTATAGTGAGTTTTCTCCTGTTTGTCTTTCTGACTAGTTAGTAAATCTCCTGACAATAAACACTAAGATTGACAACATTTGTTTCTTTCCATGGCATTGTATAAACTGGTTTGGTAAACTTATTTTGTATCTTCATACCTAATATTTAAAACTGGAATGTCTTATAACTGATTTATAAAAGTCATTTTACATGATATTCTTTCTATACAATCCATAACTGTGTCTTTACCCACTTTAAATATATCCACTCTGTGACTGGATGCAGCAAACTTATTGGTTGTATATCATAGCTCTTTATTTTTTTTTAATTTTTATTTATTTATGATAGTCACACAGAGAGAGAGAGAGGCAGAGACATAGGCAGAGAGAGAAGCAGGCTCCATGCACCAGGAGCCCGATATGGGATTCGATCCCGGGTCTCCAGGATTGCGCCCTGGGCCAAAGGCAGACGCTAAACCGCTGCGCCACCCAGGGATCCCTCATAGCTCTTTAAAGGAAGAACAAGATCAAGATTTTGATGGGTGGAACTCAAGTAGAACTTGGGTTGTTTGAATGTCCATTATCATTTCACTTCTCTGTATCTGTTACCTTGCACATACATTGGAAATGATGACATTTGTCTCATTAATCACACAGTTTTGTTTTTTCCCAGCTGCCTTAGGAATATGTACTATCTATTATGTGCTGCTCATGATCCTATGTGCTGAGAATGTAATTCCTGCTTTCAAAGAAAGGTCTTAGGATTAATGGGGTAGACAAACTAGCAGACTCTTACTACAGGGTAATATATTACATTATCAATTGAGCCTTATTTCTTGGTCCCAGCTTAAATGTCACCTCCTCAGAGAGGTGATCCCCAACCACCCAGTCTAGAGCAGTCTTCCAGGCAATATCATAATCACTTTTTTTAAGTGCACAACACTCCGCAAATCTTCTTAATTATCTATCTGTATCTATTTGTTTATCTATCAATCTATCATCTCAAGAGAGATCTTTATCATCTATTTATTTTCTGTTCTCCTCAAATGTAATGTTAGACCTATGACAGCAGATATCATTTTATTTACTTCTTTTTGTTCCAATTTTATCGAAAAATCATTGACATATATCATGGTTCGATTTACATATATTGTGAAATTATTAGCACAATAGATTCAGCTAACATCCGTCTGCCGCTGTAGATACAATAGAAGAAAAGAAAAAATTTCTCCTTGGAAAGAAAACCCTTTGGATTTACTTTCTTGATAACGTTCCTATATATTATACAGCAATGTTAGCTATAGTTACAGAGTTGTACATTATGCCCCCTGTACTTATTTATTTATCTTAATGGCAAATCTGTACCTTTTGAACACCTTCTTCCATTTGCCTCTCTGGATACCCTCTTCTGCCTCTGCATCTGCCAACCGTAAGTCTGGTATCTTTTCCTATGAGGTTTTGTTTTGTTTGTTTTGTTTTTCTGATTTCACATATCAGTAAGAGAACATACATTTGCCTTTCTTTGTTTGACTTATTTCACTTAGTATAAGGCCTTCTAGTTTTATCTATGTTGTTGCAAATGGCAGGACATAATTTTTTTTTCTCATAGCTGACTAATATCCATAGATCTCACAACTTCTTCATCCGTCAGTGATCACTTAGGTTATTTCCATGTCTTAGCTATTGTAAATAATGCTGCTATGAACTTGGGGGTGCAGACATCTTTTCAAGTTAGAGCGTTCATTTCCTTCTGGGATATATTCCCAGTAGTGGAATTGCTGGATCTTAAAATATTTTTTATTTTTAATTTTTTAAGAATCCTCCATACTGTTTTTCATGGTAGCTTTACCAAATTTAGAATTCCACCAACAGTGCACAAGAGTTTCCTTTTCTCCACTCCACTCCAGTATTTATCCATTATCCTTTGGTGATGGCCATTCTAACAGGTGTTAGGTTATGTTTTTAATTTGCTTTCCTTAATGACTAGTGATGTTGATCATCTTTTCATATATCCGTTGGCCTTTTCTATAATCTTCTTTGGAGAAATGTCTATTCATGTCCTTTGCCTACTTTTTAATTTGGCTATTTTCTTTCTGTTGTTATGGAGTTGTGTAAGTTCTTTATATATTTTGAATTTTAACCACTTATCAAATACATACATACATATTTTTCCCAATTATGTAGATTGTCTTTTCACCAATTGAATTGAACAATTGAATTAATTTCAACAATTTATTTCTGCTGTGCAGAAGCCCTTTCGTTTAATGTAGTCCCACTTTAAAATTTTTCATTTTGTTTCTTGTGCTTTAGGTATTATATCCAGGAATCATCACCAGCTCCCATGGCAAGAGCTCTATTCCTATGTCTTCTTCTAAGAATTTTATGGTTTCAGGCTTCACTTTTAAATCTTTAATCCATTTGGAGTTAATTTTTGTGAATGGTATACAATACAGGTCCAATTTTATTTTTTTATAAGGGAATATCCAGTTATCCCAGCATCATTTATTGAAGTGACTAAATTTTCTCCATTGAGTATCCTTGGAACCTTTGTTACATATTGGTTGCTTGGGCTCTTGAGTCTGTTCTCTTGGTCTATTTGTCTGTTTCTATGCCAGTACCATACCATTTTGATGATGATAGCTTTATAGTATAGCTTGAAGTCAGGAAGTGTAATACCTCTTACTTTGTTATTCTTTCTCAGAATTTCTTTGGCTATTTGAGGCCTTTTAAAATTCCACATAAATTTCAGGAGGTTTTTGTTTTTGTTTTTGTTTTTACTTTTATAAAAACTGCTATTGGAATCTTGATAGGGATTGCATTGAATTTGTAGATGGCTTGGTTTCATTTACAAGTGAAGCTGTTGGATGGGCTTGATAGTTGGCTAAATTCTGTGGTCAGGCTCACGGGATGCGTGGGACTATTCAGATACTAAATTCAGCTATGGATTAGCTTCCCTGCACTAGCAGGTAGGCAGGCCAGAGCCCTGTGCAGCTTACTGTTTGGAGGCTTGAATCAGGCCGAGTGTATACTGAATCCCTTGCTCAGGTGAGGTCACCAGTGTGCTCTGCAGATGAGGGAAGCCATATGCTGCCCTCTCTATTCAAGTGCCACAGTACATAGGGCTGATGAATGGGTTTCACAGCCTCCTGTGCACTCTGGTTAGGGCCCCTGGTTAGAATGAATGAAGGCTGAATCCAGCACTGAGGGGGTGGGGTGGGGGCTACAGATTCTCTGCCTGGGTGCAGTGGGGAAGCAGCTCTAAAGCCAGCGCAGCTTTTTTTGTCTTAACTCAAACTGACTTGCACCCGAGATTCACTGGCCTAATGGGATCACTGGCCTTGCTCTGCAAACTGTTGGTTCTGTCTGTCCTTCCCTCTGCCAAAGCACCTCTGGGCAACACAGCTTTCAGGTGTTTTCACCAACCCTTCTGGTCAGACGGGGCTAAATCCCAGCCCCCTGGATTATGCGGGAAGGGGAGGGGCCTCTCCATGCTCCTCTCAATTCCCAATCTTGCTGCTCAGGAGGGCCTGGGGGCTACTCTCAGCCTTGGCTTGGATCCATCCCCCTGACTGTCTGTGCCATGACACCTTCATGCTGGTACTGGATTTGCTGTGCAGCTGAGCAGCTCTGGCTTGAGCACCACTGGATTGCATAGTTTCCAGAAGTTGTTGCCAGCCTTTTGGTTCACATGAGACGGGAAGACACTCCAAGGGGCTGGGATTCAGCACCGTGCCAGGACACAGGCAAACCGGGCTTTCAGTCGCCAGAGTGCCTCATTTGAGAATCCTCCAGATGTGTGTCCCCCAACTCCCAGCTCAGAGTGCATCTCCACTTGATAGTGCAGGTGAGCAAATCTGCTGCTTGGCCACTGCGAGGATGAACCTGGTTTGCCAAGATCCATGTGCTATTTGCTGCGAGCCCTTCTCTCATTCTCTATCACAGTCAGATTCCCAGGAGCCGAGCCTCCAGGTTCCTCTGCGAGGTCCTCGGGGTGCACGATCAGCGCGGGGCTCTCCACCCAGGGGCCCGCATTCTGCGGGAGGTTGGCTGCCCCGTCTGGATTATCTGTGTCTCCCTGAGGTGCTGTGCAGGCCTGTGGGTGGGCACTGAGCTGAGTGTGCAGCCCCTTCCCTTGCCCCTCCAGTGTCGTCTGTCACGGTCTCTGAGGTGCAGCGATGCATCAGTTTCACCCCCACATTCTGGGATTCTCTCAGTGGTGTCTTGTTCTGGAATAGCTGTTAGCTGTTCTTCTTGTGGGGGGCACAACATCAGGGTTGGCCTGTGCCACCCTCTTGGTGATGGCACTCCATTTATTCACTTCTTTACCTCGGCCCTTAGAATTATGCCTCATCTGTATAAGGCTTTCATTGAATATTTATTAAATAAATGCATGAAAGGATATTTAAAAATACGTGTGCCATGGCAGCACAGATAAGAAGACTTCAATCATTTCATAGATGTTTATTATGTGTCAGCTGTGTTCCAGAGACGAAGCGCGTGCTCCTGTGAATGCTGTTAATCTTAGTTGGGTGGAGAGACAGACATCAACACAATTCTAAGTACTATGAAGCAGCAGTCTAGGGTGGTATATGACTATATAACAAAATTTTTAACCTAATATGAGAGTTCATAACCCTTTTGAGGAAGCTGCATTTGAGCTAATATCTTAATGATTTGAGTTAATTGTGCAAAATCAGTGACACTAAGATGTGTAAAGTCACCATGATGGTGGCAGCCAGTCTCTTTGAAGAAAATGAAAGGAAGACAGTGTGGATGAACCCTAGAGAGCACCTGGAGTAGTGGGAGAGACATGACTGACACACTGAACCCAGAACTTGTACAGCTTTAGGTTGGGCTCCATGTTAGTTGTCGTTATCAAAAAGCAAAATGCATATAGAAGGAATAATGTGAGCGAAGGAAAAAGACAAAAAAGAGTCCATGATACATCACCCTTGTCCTGGAATATAACTGTGCTACCCTGAAATATCAACATTTCCTAAATCTCTTCTCACACTTTTACTGTGAAGATGTGAAATGTCACACACACACACACACACACACACACACACACACAGAAGTAAGATATCTATGAAATAGTTGTCAACAGTGGCAAAACGTGTGTTGTTAAGGAAATAAAAAATATCCGCCCAACTGAAGCAAACTGAATTAAAAACCAGGTCTAACATATAAGTAATAAACACATTAATAATTAAGTTAATTAAGTCAAAATATTTATTGAGGGACACTGGGTGGCTCAGTGGTTGAGCGTCTACTTTCAGCTCAGGGCCAGATCCCGGAATCAGGGATCGAGTCCCCATCGGGCTCCTTGAGAGGTGCCTGCTTCTCCCTCTGCCTGTGTCTCTGCTTCTCTCTGTGTGTCTCTCATGAATAAATAAATAAAACTTTTAAAAACATATATATATTTAATGAATACTTGTTTTGCATAAAGGAAATGGAAAGTCTACTTATACCTTCAAAATATCAGCTGAGAATTAACATTTATATATGTGAAAAGTGTCAGAGCAAATATGGCTGATACATAGTTTAAAAGGGAAGTGAAGCAAGATTTTGGCTTGGTTAAAGATACAAGGCTTTGTAGGAGATCAGATTTTAATTAAATTTTGAAAACAGAAGTAGATGTATATTAATAAGTAAATGAGGAGAATGGGAAAGATGTTAATAACAAAGGCACAAAGTCCAAGTCAGAGAAGTAAGAATTAATAAAATTTGCAAAGTTAACATATAAACTAACTTTATGAAAAGACTAAGTTCAAGAGTATAAAAACTAAGTCTGTCATTAAAAACTACCTTGACAAAATAATTTCACTGAAGTAGATATTGAACCATGACTTAAAAAAGGAAAAATAATTCAACATCTAACTAATATTTTATTTTTTATTTTTTTTTTAATTTTTTTTTTTATTTATTTATTTATGATAGTCACAGAGAAAGAGAGAGGCAGAGACACAGGCAGAGGGAGAAGCAGGCTCCATGCACTGGGAACCCGATGTGGGATTCGATCCCGGGTCTCCGGGATCGTGCCCTGGGCCAAAGGCAGGCGCCAAACCGCTGTGCCACCCAGGGATCCCTAACTAATATTTTAGAGAAACTGCCTAAGAAACTTTGGGAAGCGTATTGTAATTTATGTATGAGGTTTTGGATAATCTTCAATGCAATTAAATTGATATCTCTCAAAAGTATTGCCTTAAAAAGTATTTTTTTCTATTTTCAAAGTATCTTACTTGCTTTATTGAATTGCTTCCTTTTCAGTTTCAAATAATATTGAGCATAAGCAATAATTTTTAAAAGATTTTTATTTATTTATTTATTCATTCATTCATTCATTTGAGAGAGAGAGAGAGCGTGCACAAGCAGAGGGAACAGAGGGACAAGCAGATTCCACACTGAGCATAGAGCCCAACATGGGTCTTGATCCCATGACTCTGAGATCACAACCTGAGCTGAAATCAAGAGTTGGACTCCTTATTAAACGAGCCACCCAGGTGTCCCAGTGATAATTTTTGATAAAACATATGCAAAGACTACAAGGCCTTTGAAAATAGCAAAATACTGCTTTTCTTTTAGTTGAGTTGGTTATAAACTGGCTATTCACTGATATAATGGATGTTATTTTGCCAAGTATCAATTTCCCATCTCATATAATGATAATATATTTTCTTGCATTCTAGGATTTGTGTGAAATATTTGACATGTAGTAACCCATTGATTTTACCTAAAGTACTATTTCTATGTGCTATTAACATACTTCTATCATTTTTAAAAAGATTTATTCATTTCAGAGAGAGAGAGAGTGTGTGTGTTCGAGTGGGGCAGAGGGAGAAAAGGAGTCCTCAAGCAGACTCTCCACTGAGTCTGGGCATGGGGCTTATTCCCAAGACCTTAGATCATGACCTGAGCTCAAATCAAGATCCATAAGATTAAGTCTTAAAATACTAAGCCTTCCCTTACCAACTTAAGATACTAAGCCTTACCATTAAGTCATAAGTTGGTGTAGCAACTGGGTGCTGCCTTGGGATGAGACAGTTCTATTTATTTTAGAATAGCCATTTTATATATACTTTAAAAAATATATCAAACTATTTAAAGCAATCTTTCATGGAAAAGTTCTTGGCAGGTTAAGCCGTATCTTCTTAGGAACTGTCCTTGATGTATGTTTGGAGAATTATGTACTCTTTAGTCCTAATATTGAAGTCTTAATCCCCAATACCTCAGAATATACTATATTTGGAAATACAGTCTTTGAAGTGATTAAATTAAAATGAAAGCTACAAAGATGGAGCCCTAATCTACGATGACTGATGTCTTTATAAGAAGAGGAAGGGACACCAGGGATGCACTGTAGAGGAAAGGCCATCTGAGGACCCACAGAGAAGGCAGCCATTGGCAAAGTAGGGAGAGGGGCCTCAGGAAAAACTAGACCTGCTCACGCCTTGATTTGGGGCCGCTAGCCTCCAGAACTGTAAGAAACACATTTCTGATATTTAAGCCATCCAATCTATTGTATTTTGTTATGGCAGTTGTAACAAGCTAATACACCAGACTTTCTAGTTAGTAAGTTTGTATTTTCTCTGAGTGAATTTTTGGTGGCATATAGCTTACTTCTGCTGTACTTGAAAGTCTGAGGCATCCTGATGATTCAATGAATCTTTCTCTAACTTGATTTTACACTTGTAATATTATACCAAGGCTAAGTGCTTTCTGTTCTCATTTTCTTGTTAGTGTGATATGTTTCACTTAGTTGCATTTTTCATTTTTCTAGACATTTTGAGTACATTTGCTAAAGCTGAAATGAGAATCTCCATAAATTAATAAATAATGATTTAGTGACATCTGCTGTGTGCCTGAACTTTCATTGATCGTCAAAAATGAAATTTTGCACTAGAGAATAATACATGAGGGAGTTTTATAGATCTTATTAAATACAATTTTTAAAAATCTATATCAGAAAGCAGGTTCTCTGATCAACATGAAGACAATGTAGTGATATAGTCAAGAATGTATGACCTGCAGTTGGCAGACTGGGGTTGAAATCCTGACTCAGCCTCTTAGAAGCTGGGTAACATTGAGCAAGATAATTAATTAAATTGAAGTCTCATTTTTTCATCCATAGGATGCTGATAACAATAGTAATGGCCAAATCATAGGACTCTGATTAATGCTGAGTAAGCTAGTTAATAAAGCAAGCACCTGGTTCGTGGTAAATACTCCCTACATCTGAGTTATTATTATTATTTTCTGAAACTTATTTACTAATCTGAAAAATCATTTTGTATTAATATTGTTTGTACTAGAATCTTATTGTGATATTAATTTCAGTTAGAGTTTCTCACCATTGGCTCTATTGACATTTTGGGCTGAATAATTCTTTTTTCTTTTTTTTTCAGATTTTTTTAAAAGATTTTATTTATTTGAGAGTTAGATTGTGAGAGAGAGAGAGAGCACACAAGCCAGTAGGGAGAAGGAGAAGCAGGGTCCCTGCTGAGCTGGGATCCCAATGTGGGGCTTGATCCAAGACCCTGGGATCATGACCTGAGCCAAAGGCAGGTGTTTAACCAGCTGAGCCACCCAGACACCACAAGAGCTGGATAATTCTTTGTTGGAAGAGCTATCCTGTGCAAGCAGTATGTTTAGTTGCATCCATAGGCTTGGCTTCATTTATTAGATTCTGTTAGCTAATATCATGCGCCACTGGTTATGACACTTAAAAATGCCCTCAGGCTTTGCCAAATGTCCTCTAAGGGACAAAATTGTCTTCAGCTGAGAATCACTGAAAAATACTTGATTGACAAATAAAACATTGTTTGGGAAAATATTATATCTATTGCTTGATTCTTACAGAAGGTAATCTGATGCTTTATTTTGCCTGTTAGCATTGGGATTTTGTAATACAGTTTTTCCTTTATAGTTAAAACAGGTAGCTGAAATGTAACACATAATTTATTATAGCATGAGGCAAAAACATCTTGGTATGTCTTTTTTTCTAAAATAATAATGTGTAGCAATGGAAAAATATAATTGACTTAAAAAATTGATCACATACATTTTCATGAAGATCTCATTTGGATGAAACAAGTTACACCTACATCTTATCAGAGCTAACTCAAATATTATCAGCAATGGAAGTAATTACTGCCTGATATTTTTCATGTACTACAGAGCGCTTTGACTAAAGTAGCATTGGGGGCAGGAGAGAGAAGTTTAAGTATTCATCAAAGTGTACTCCTGTATTTCATTGTTAAATGTGTAGAAAGATGAAGTGTGGGGGAATTTTTAAAAGTACCATAGAGCCACTGTTTCGCTAGAGAAATAAAATACATGGCAGTCAAATGTATACCATCCTTCAAAATTATGTATAAGTGGAAATTATTATGGCTCAAAGACCCAATAGAAAGGGAAAAAAAAGTTCAGTGTATATGTGGGAATCTCAAAGTATAATGATATATCAAGCCTTGTCTCTAGCATCTCTTTATGATCAGTCGAAATGATCAGCATGTGTCAGTTACCATCCATTAGTCCATTGCTACTTGAAAATTGGGGTACATCATTACTGATATACTCGTCTGTGAAATAGACATATTTATTTATTTATTTATTTATTTATTTATTTATTTATTTAAATATATATATATTTAAAGACCATACAAATAATCATACTACAGTGTAAAAATCAAAAAAATCAAAAAATCAACCAAATGAATCCAGAATTCAAAATTTACCAGATATAATGGGAAATGATTCTCTTTCCTATTAAAAAATATATAGTAACTCTAAGAGCCCGATGGAGTTTTTCACATTTAGTAGTTACTATAGCAGGTTTTCATGTGAAGAAGTTACATAATCTTTTATTGGCAAGGTGACAAGCTGGAAAAGAATGGGTTACCTCTTTATTGCTTAGTCTGTAAGAAAAAGTTTTCTTTTGTTTCCATTTGGAAGATGGTATCCTACAGTCTTCCTCATAGGATTTTTTAAACTACTTCGTTTTCATTTTGTTGGATACCATTTCTCCTTGAATACCTACAAATCTTTCCAAAATAAGACTATAACTCTTTGTAAATATATATTTTCCTTTCTCAGTTAAGTGTTTCTTATTGACTTGGGTAATTTTTTGTCAATAAGTGATTTTAAATATACTACCTAAAAACTGGGTGCAAAATTTTTGTCAATTCCACTTTCTTCTTTTAATTCTTTTTGTCTTACAGAATCAACATTGAAATCAAGAATGGAGAGAAAGAGAAACAAGGGTTCTTAAATGTAATGTAATTAGCAGTTGTATAACTTTCCTGTAATTTTTTTAAAAAATCATAGTAGTAGAGTGATACAGATATGGTAGGAAAAAGTGAGCTGTTGGGTGGACAAGGGCTTGGTAGGTGGAGCAGTAAGTGGCAAAAGCGGTACTAATCCTAGTTTCTCTGGCTCTAGTGCCAGGGCTTTTGTGCTCACTCACAGTGTCTGCTGGATAAACTTTTCTCACATTTATTGCTGAGAAAGTGAACTTGGATTACCTCTTGTGATGTGCAGTTCCCCTTGGTGGAGTTTTTCAAAGCCTGATGAAGACAATCAAAAGGATTTGGAGAATGATGAAACTCTCTGCTCTCCATTTTTTGTAAAGCCTTGAGGATCTCTCCTCTGATACTAAAAAACACAGTAGTCAATTTAGGAAGGAAATAATATTGAAATATGAATCCACATTTTAACAGCTAAGTATCAGAAATAGTGAGGTACTCAGAGAGGGAATATGTGAAGAGATTGCTGCTCTCTTTTTGAAGCTTCATAATATCACGGAGTATATATACACACAGAGACACACACACACATAAACATAAGTATACGTGAGCTCTATGCAACACATGGCATAGATATGTGACATATATATGATACATAGAGATATAGAGTGTATGTACTGCATATATGGAAGAGTGGAAAGTGAGTTGTGTTAAAATAGTGAAATATTCCAATACTTAATATTTTTATTAATGCCTTTTCCTACACTCTCATCTTTAAAATAATTAATATTCCCTTCAGAAATACTGTCCTTATATTGTACTATACTAGAAGTAACAATACATTATTGAAAATTTTAAAAGAAGTCATAAGTTGTTACAGTAACTAAAGCTGAGTATTTAAGTCTGTTTTCTAACAGAGACACAATATTTGACTCTGCATCCAAGGACATAGGGTATTATAAACTCCAGAATAGAATATCCTCTTGGAAACTTGGGCAGTGTTGTGTCAGACTGAGGAGTGATCTCAGATAAGAGCCAGTAGTCGTTCTAACTCTTAGTAATGATATCTCTCCTATCATCTCATGAATCTCATCTCATTGTCTGAGTGGAAATCAGAAGATAATGCCAAAGAGACATCAAATGTGAAGAATGCTCTATTCCGTGGAGTAAAACTTGTTAAATTTAACCCCTGTTTAAATCTCAATTACTGAAAGAAGCAAATGGTGAAAAATTATCTCATTCCTTCTTGAAGTTGAAGCTTTTAACAGTTAATAATGAGGGTACAAATCAAGCTAAAGAATCTATTTCATTAAGGCTTTTCCTTTTATTTATTTTATTTTATTTTTTTTTAATTTTTATTTATTTATGATAGTCACACAGAGAGAGAGAGAGAGAGAGAGAGAGAGGCAGAGACACAGGCAGAGGGAGGAGCAGGCTCCATGCACCGGGAGCCCGATGTGGGATTCGATCCCGGGTCTCCAGGATCGCGCCCTGGGCCAAAGGCAGGCGCCAAACCGCTGCGCCACCTAGGGATCCCCAAGGCTTTTCCTTTTAAATAGAATATACATACTCACTGATACAGATATCATTGAATAGATGAATGTCATGAGATGTATAGATATAAGAAATTTTCCTTTCTAGATAAACATATTATAAATTCTATTCCAATGTATCACTATACCCAGTTTATATGTAGCCTGTGTGATTATCCTATTTAACAAAGCATTTTATTCAGAGTAGTGTCCTATCCTAACTCTAAACTTTCAAAGATCTATTGGAAATCATTTTTATTTGTAAAACACTATATATTTTTCAGTGTTCATACTTTTTAGCAAAATCAAAGTTAGGATGTAATAGAAAATTGTTCGAATATTTTTTTTTACTTGTTCTCATGGTTATACTAATACCTGACTTCTTGGAAATCTTTGTTAATAAGTATTGCCTCTTAAATAAAGGCTTCTTTTTTTCTGTTATTCTAAGAAATACCAGTTCAAGTGTACTCTGCTCCCAGGCTGTCTCTAATCTTCTCACTTAGATTTTTTTTCTCCTGGTCTTCCAAACATCCCTTAGCACTTTGTTTACATTTCTTTTACTAAATCTCTTTCTTTTTTTCTTTCAAAGCACAATTACTGAATATGTCTTTTCTCTCTTCTTGAGGTAAGTAAGTGTAAGAGCTGGAGAGGGTCTTAACTCCTCTTTCTTCTAAAGCACCCAGCACAGAACCTTCAATATGCTGGTATTCATTAAATGACTGTTGAAGAATGGACACATGGCTTCTTTGTTCACATTTCACTACAGGGTTGATTATTTTAGTTGTCACTTTTCCCTGTAAGTATCTTCAAAACTTCCACAGCTGATGTGATTGGTTAGGAACCCAAAAGAACTTGGCTCCTAAAGATATATGAGGAATAACTTTTGGTTCCAGATGTATGATAAGATCAAATTTGAATTAGGAGAAAGAATCTTAACTTCTATGGCTGGCTTCTCTAAAAACTGGGTGAATACATTGGTCTCAAAACTGATGATTCAGGGACGCCCGGGTGGCTCAGCGGATGAGCGTCTGCCTTCAGCCCAGGGCGTGGTCCTGGGATCGAGTCCTGCGTGGGCTCCCTGCATGGAGCCTGCTTCTCCCTCTGCCTCTGCCTCTGCCTCTGCCTCCTTCTCTCTGTGTGTCTCTCATGAATAAATAAGTAAAATTAAAAAAAAAAAACCTGTTGATTCAAGAAAAACCAAAAATTATATGCAAAATCACCTAATATGGTCCATGCCAATAGTAGGTGCTCAATAATGGCTCCCGTTTTCCATTTTCTAATATTATACCCCTTCACTTTCCTCTTTTCTTTCCTTTTCCTTCCTGTCTTCCCTTTTAAAAATAGTAATTTTCTTAAATAAATCTTAATTTCTTTTAAACTTTCACGCCGTTTTGAAACTTTTATAACCTGCATTTTATATCAATTCAGCCCTTTCCTTTTAGGGTGTTTGATTTCTCATATACAAAAATTGGGAGAAAAATCTATTTACTTTGTATTAAAAAGCAGAAGACTAATAATAGTGCTTTAAACTCCTAAAATGAAGTATATAAATATAAACATAAGTATAAATAAAAATAATATATAAAATATTATTGATTGGCAATATCTAAATTATGCTACTGACATTTATCTCCTACATACTCTTCAGGATGAAAAGCATAGAGATGCCAGAGAGAGACACCCTTACATTGTTAAATGACTTTCAAAAAAGATGCAAAAGCAATTTGTGAAGAAAGGTTACCCTTTTTTAAAAATGGTTTTAGAACAATTGGACATCCTATGAAGAGTAAGTGATTGAATATTGTGTACTTTGCACTATAGGCAAAAATTAACTCCAAAATGGGTCACAGATCTATATGTAAAATTTAAAACTCTGAGACTTTCAGAAGAAAATATAGTAGAAATTTTTATGTGCTTAAATTAAGCAAAGGTTCCTGAATACAACTCCAAAACACAGACCATACAATAAAAATACTGATAAATCGACTTTTATCAGATTAAAAACATCTGCTCTTCAAAAGACATTGTTGAGAAAATGAAAATACAATCAGCCTACTCGTAGACAGAAATTGAAAGAAAATAATTCAATATCATACGCCTGATGAGGTTCTTTTATTCAGATTATATAAAGAAATCTCAATACTCAATAATTACTAAAAAACAACCCAATTATAAGAAGGACAAACTTTTTGAATAGATATTCAGCAAAGAAGATATAAACATGCTTAACATCTTTAGTCATTAGGGAGATATAGATTAAAACCATAATGTGACATCACTATATACCTGTTAAAATGGTTAAGAACTGGGGCACCTGTCCCCAGTAATGGCCACCTCTTGATCTCAGCTCAAGTCTTAATCTCAGGGTGTGAGTTGAAGCTCCACATTGTGGAGCATGGAGCCTGCTTAAAATAAAAGAAAAATTTTAAAAATGGTTAACAATACCACCAAAATGATGGTACCATAGAGAGCAACTTAATCCATACATTGCTAGTGGGATGCAAAATAGAAAAGTCTCTTAGGAAATTTGTTTGGCTGTTTATTATAAGGTAAACTTACAGTCACTACATGACCCAGCAATTCCATCTGGGTATTTACCCAAGGAAAGTGAAAACTTATGTTTACCTAACTACATGCATGGAAATGCTTATAGCAACTATGTTCACTGCAAAGAACAATCACTGCAAACAAGGGTCTTTCAAGTGGACTGGATAACAAACTGGTACATCCGTACAATGCAATACTTCTCAGCAATTGAAATGAACTAACTGCTGATAAATGCAACAACATGGATAAATCCCAGATTCACTATGCTAAGTGAGAAAAACTAGACACAAAGGGCTATAAGCTGTATGTTTCTTTTTAGATGACATTCTGAGAAAGCATAATTAGAGAAACAGAAAACAGATCAATGGTTGCCAAGGGAAGGGAATAGTGGGTGGGATTTTCCACAAAAGGGCACAAGGAAATCTTCCAAGGTGAAGGAACTACTTTATGTCTTGATTATGGTGGCAGTTATATAGCTGTGTGTTTTACAGAACTAACAGAACTGTTCATTAAAAAGGGTGACTTTATGTGTTGGAAGTATTTTATATATTGATTCTGACGGTGGTTACATAATTTTAACTGATAGAACTGTACGTCAAAAACAATGAAATTTCTGAATGTAAGTTATACTCAGGGCTCCTGGGTGGCTCAGTTGATTAAGTGTCAGACTCTTGATTTTAGCTTAGGTCATGATCTCAAGGATTGTGGGATCAAGCCCCACGTTGGGCTCCACACTCAGCACATTCTTCTTACCTCCTCCAGCCTGCAACATGCACATCCTTGGGCAAATCACTTAACTACATTATACCACAGTTTCTCAATATAGTCGTACTGATAGTTCTTATCCCATAGGATCATTATTAAATAATGCATGTAAATGACAGTGTTTAGCATGTAATTACTCATTAAATTTAGCTTGTTTTTACTTAAAACACATTCTGTTCCTCTATAGGATTGTCTTGCCTCCCAGGCGAGGTAGATACCATATCTAACATTTTTATATTGGGGCATTTAGATCCTATGTCAAACAGTAGAGTGGATATTTGTAGATAATGAAAAACATAACAGGTTTAGGTAATTTGTGGCTTTGTGGCTTACGTTTTCAATAAGTAAAATTTAAAGAAATCTATAGTTTGAATCTGGGCCAACAACAGGTGAAAGACTAACGTTGAGAGTCATTTTTATGTTCATGCCCTTTTTTTGTTTCTTTTTGTGACTTTCCTTTCCGTATAGAAACTGATAGTTTATCTGTCCCATTATGTAATGGATGTTGATAAATATATTTAACAGTCTTGAGAGATTTCCTACTTTTTACCTACAGATAAGTACCAGGCTTTGGACACGTAATTTTCTCCTTCTATCATTTTTGCCTAAGGAACTTTTATTTATTTACTGTCCCTTTATTTTATACTCAATATTTTTCTCCTTTACTTCTACTCTTTATATTAAAATGCAATGCTTTGGGACGCTTGGGTGGCTCAGCGGTTGAGTACTTGCCTTTGGCTCAGTGATCCCCGGGTCCTGGGATCCAGTCCCACATCGGGCTCCTTGTATGGAGCCTGCTTCTCCTCCCTCTGCCTGTGTCTCTGCCCCTTTCTGTGTGTCTCTCACGAATAAATAAATAAAATCTTTAAAAAATATAATATTCATTTTTTGCATGGAACTTTAAAAATTTTAATTCCAGTGTAATTAACATAGAGTTGTATTAGTTTCAGTGTACAATATAATGATTCAAAGATTCTATCCATTACTCAGTGCTCATCATAAGTGTAACCTTAATGCCCTTCACCCATTTCACCCATCCCCCCCACCTGCTTAACTATCAGCTTGTTCTCTATATTTAAAAGTGTGTTTTTGTTAGTGTCTTTTTTAGTTTGTTCATTTTTTTTAAAACCACATATGAGTGAAATAATTTGATACTTTCTCTGACTGATTGATTTTACTTCGCCTAATACCCTCTAGATTCATCCATGTTGTTGCAAATGACATGGAGCTTTTTTTCAAATATATTTGTTTTTAATATTTTATCTTTTACATCTATATGATGCCATATATATGGAAGTGTTCCATATAGAGTTGTTTCCTTTCCATGTTACAGGTTCAGTTCTTTTTCTGGGTTTCCTTTTTTGTTTCCACCCCACCTCCTGCCCCAAATGTTTTGTAGGCTTGTTCCTTAATTTTTTCCAAAATGGTTTCTGAACATTGAAATTGTTAATTTCAAATAACCTGTTTTAATTTTTATGCTCTGAAGTGATGTTCTCTGCCTCTGCTACAATCTACATGTAGAGCAAAGATGGAAGATTTTGTGATAAAATGATTATAAACCCCACCATTAGAGTTACTGGCACCTGATTACGTATTCTAGTGTTTAAGAAATTTATTCATAGGACCACCTGGGTGGTTCAGTCAGGTAAATGTCAGACAGTTGATTTCATCTCAGGTCATGATCTCAGGGTTCTGAGATCCAGCCCTATGTCAGTCTCAGGTGCTGAGCATGGAGCCTGCTTGAGATTCACCCTCTCCCGCTCTCCCCACTTGCTCCTTGCTCACACATGCACAAACTTGCTCGCTCTCTCTCTCAAAAAAAAAAAAAAAAAAAAAAAAAAAAAAAAAGGAAAGGAAATTTATTCATGAAATATTTTGTTTCTCTCTTAAGAAACCTAAGTTAAATAGGAAAAAAATGTTCATTTCCATTTTAAAAAATTAAGTGTACAGGCATATGCATAAATCCCTCAGAAATTATCTTTCTGTGTACAAATATTCAGAAAGTGGTTTCCTCCCTTCTTTATTGACTCCTTTCTTGGCAGACAGGAGCATGGGTACCTTATTCTTTAATTTATAACATCCTTTGAAGAATGTATGCTAGTAGCCAACAGAGCAACCTGTATGTAGGAGGGGAAAAAATCAAGTTGACAGCAAAATTATTGGTAGAAGTATTTTCATAGGAAGCTTTATGATGTGAAAATGATATCCATAATAAAATACCTAAGAAATTAGAAATTATGAGCACACCTTAAAATAATCTTTAAATGTTCTGTATGATTTCAGTGCACTGCATGATATATTCAATGTCTAATTACATTGGTAAAATATATTGTGGGACATAACTTTGTTAAAAGTAAAAGAATTCCTATTGTAACTCTTTGCATATGTGTGACAAATTACTCTCTTTAGGCAAAATTAATTGGAGGTTTGATCAAGGATCTAGACTCTGGTTCAGTAAATCCCACATAATTATTTCTCCACTCATATGAGTTCCCTCATAAGTAGGGATTTTTTTCATATAATGTTTTATTTTGCTACTTAGCTTATGTAGATGCAGCTATCACATGGAAGCAGCAGTTCTCTCTGTGAGAAGGCAGGATATCTTTGATGGATTTATTCACAGCAGAGGTCCTTCCTCTTGAACCATGTTTTCTAACATGTAACTATTTTTCTTTTTTCTTTTTAATGGAACCAATATTGTTTATGGAATTACAGTTGTAGATGAATTGAAGTAAATACAATGCCTTTTTCTTAAGTGGGAATGTGATGAGTCCATTACTCATCTACAATTTATTATCGGACCATAGGATTCACAGCAATTTAAGCATATTCCTGCCTTGGCAACATATACACATTTTTGGAGACAAAACAAATGTATAATCATTAAAACAGTTAGAGATAAGCACATAATTACAAGATTGCTTTGAGTTTCAGCTCTAAGAGTGGGAGTGATTAATTGGAGGAAGTATCCTAGAGGTGCAATTTTAAGGAAGAAAACTCTAGGGATAGGAGGAGGGAAGCTGTTTCATGCAATTAGAGTAATCTTAGAAAAGTAAATGGGGTTCACTTTTAAAAATATGGAGCTAACTACGAAGACAGCACTAAGGTAAGCTAGTATCTGTATTCACAAATGCACTTTTGTTAAATTTGTAGTTTCAGATTTATTCTCAGTAGGAATACTACATTTTCAAGGAGAGCTTTTAGAGACTTGTACCTAACAAGAACAAAGACAAACAGAGTATGATCTAATAGCCATTCTCAACCTAAATACATAATATATCTCTCTACTAGGTCAAGAATTGAGTCTTCTCTCAGGCAAAGGAGATTAACTGAAATCTAAATTTTACTGTTAAATAAGCCAATAAGAAGTTTTATCTTTGTGTTATAATTCCGTGAAAGAATGTTTTTCATGTGAGAATTCCTGATCTCCCATAAAGATAAAAGCTTAAGAAAAATGTATTAAGCTGATTTTGTTCTGTTTCTTAGAGCTGTGCATCTTTTTATATCCAAATTGGAAAGAAAAAATAATTTTTCTATATGAAAGATAATTGGAAGCATGTTGGCCAGAAGTCAATATAATTCTGTTGAGTTGACACTCTCCTATAAATATGCCTTCTAACGTGTTAAAAAAAAATCCCAAGTTTAGACTTGTATTTTTAGAAATACATTTTATTTGCTTATAATAATTTAAGTATTACTGGACAGCTAGGTTTATCTTATTCATTATAGAAATATCCTAGTATCCTTACATTTTTAATCTAAGACAAAATAATCAGCCTATCCCAGGATGTAGTTTTTATATTAGTTGATCAATTTAACTGTCCTGATAACTTCAAATTCATACATCAAATGTTTTTTATAGTACTTAAAAAATTCTTGAGTTCTTTGTACTTGAGTTAATTTTCAGTCTTTCTTCTTACTGTACTTAAAGGTATTGATGGTAGAGTTATCATTAAATAAATGGGAATTTGGAATCAAGCCTATAGCTGATACTGATAATAAGAACAGTTCTGATTTTACTTAAGTATTTAAATATGTCTTTGCTTAAAGCACCATGACCTAGGTTCTGTGACTTTGTTACAAATCTTTCATAGTATTTTAAGGAAGATGAAGAGTGTCAAAATAGTGAAAGTATTAGCATATTTATATGATATGATATTTTGAAAATAGTAAATTACCCACATATAAAACTAAAAAGTTACAAACAATGAGGAATATATAAATTAATTAATTTTAGTCAAGCTGAGTTTTTATCCTTTTAACTGGGCTTCTGTATGGGTTTCTTTTATTTGACTACTTAAAACTAAAGAAAAAAATTAAGAAAAAGGAAAGAAGGAAAACTAATTGTTTTTTAAGTTTTGAAATAATTGTACTTTGACAGTTTGCAAAACAAAGATGTACAGGGACATCCATGTACTTTCTTATTCCCTTTTTGTCTCCTTCTTATTCTTTAAATATTTACACAGTGTTGACTTTAAGTGCTGGAGAAATTAAAGTCAATATATTAGACATTGCCCAGGAAATTTTCATCAACTGTTGTGGAATAGATACATTAACAGATAACCCCAATTAAAGATATTAAGTGACATGGTGGAGCAAAGAGAAGTAGAGCTACTTAATCCTGCTTGGAGCTAAAATAGAAGTGCAGAACAGAGACAAGAGGGACCAATAACAAGGAAATCTTTCATTTTTTTATTTTTGAAATATATGCACATAAATATTTAAAAAGGATTTACTCAGATATTAAAAATTCGGTTTTTTGTGTGTAATAAAATCAATATTATGATTTCAATATCAGTTAGACTTTGTGGTTAATCTACAGAATAAATATTTATTTGAAAAAAATCTGAAGGCACTCAATGCACATTTGTTGACTGTATTAATTCATCAGTTCACTTAACAAATATTTATTGAACATTTGAATAGTGCCAGTCATTGTAGTTGATTCACAGGAGGCCATCAATAATGAATGCAATGCATAACTGATAAAGTTATACGGCAATGACCATTGTTGAACAAAGAACAGTTAAGAAAGAGAGGGGATAGGAAATGGTGGGATGAGGGGCATCTTATAAATATTAAGTTGGAGGTCTATGAAGCCCTCATTGAAAAGTTGACATTTGAGCAAATATATAAAGTTTGTCTTGTTGATATCTGATTAGTTGATCGTATGGAACAGTGAGAATAGCTACTGTCAAGGTGGCATCATGTCTGCTGCATTTGAGGAGCAGCAAGGAAGCCAATTGGACTAGAGGAGAGAGAAACTTAAAAATTAGTAGGCAATAAGTTTTATGAAGTAATGGGAACAAGATCACAAAGGGTTTAAACAATTATAGACTTTGGGTTTTACCTTGAGTGAACAGAAGAATCATTGTTGAGTTTTGAGTGTGACATGGTCTGCTTTATCCTAGGAGGATTATCTGGCCACTATATTAAGAAGAGAGTTTGATAGAGTCCAGATAGAATTAATAATTCCAATTAGACTATTATAGTAATTTAGGTGAGAGTTGAAGGTGGTTCAGACTAGGATGGAGCAGTGAAGGAGGTGACAAGGAGTCAGATTCTATGTTTCAAAGTGAGAACTAATAGTTTTTGTTGATGGATAGGATTTGCAGTATTAGACCAAGGTAAGAATCAAGGATGTCCACAAGGTTTTGAGACTGAGCAACTGGAAGATGGAGTTACCATAAACTGAATGATAATGTTCCCTTTTACCCAGCTGGCCGATATTAATATTCAGTGGTAGAATTCAAGTGGATTTGGTTATAACATATGGATAGAATATTTTGAGAAAAAAAGATGGAGGGAAGATAGAAAAAAGCTGGGGAAAATAATCAGGGTTTTGTATTTAAGTTAGCAATTTTGCAACTTCTTTTCCCTTGAGTGATCTTTGGGGTCTTGACCATGGCTGCAATGAGTGATAAAAGTTAAGTGATAATAATTTATAATATAAAGACTTGATCAGAAATAGGTTGGACTCCATTTTGTTTTCAAGGCATTGCCTCTCATATCCACATATATTTAATTCCTACCAAATTGTATATGCACTGCTATGTTAAGCTACTCTGTAGAATTCTTTTGAGAAACATGTGATGCTTTCTTAACATGATTAAATTTGTTTCATCTATTTTTGTCTGAGAAACAGCCCATGCAGATATTTCAAAATGTGTAATTATTCATACTATTTCACTGCTTCTACTAAGTTGAATTTTGGGTAAGGTTCTGTTTTGAAAATATTTTCAGTATTTAAATACATTACATTTTTCATAGGTTTTTTTTCCCATTAGCATTATCAATCAGATAACATTCCTGCAATAAAAAGATAACACAGAAAAAGTGAGTATAAGGGAAAACTTAATAAAGGAAATATTTGCAAAGGTATGGGCTGGGTTAAAGGAAACCAGTAAGAGATAGTGAAGTTTAGACAGTAGTCTTACAAGGCCAAGATTGGTGTTAAACTTCCTAAACAAAGGGAAGGCACAGTTTTACAGGTACCCAAAGGATAGAGTTGTAGCTTTTAGTATAGTTGTATCTCTCCAAAATGGCCACTTGAAAGAAACAGTAAACTTTGGTAAGGGAATAGAGTCTGAAACAGTGCAAATTTGACCTAACTTGTCTTACACATGGTGATACTGTTTAAAATTTAAATATTTATAAAAAACAAATGGGCATTTTAGAACTGAAAAATGCAATAGTGGAATTAAAACTTCACTGGATGAGGATTAACTGAATCTAGATTCAGCTGAAGACAGAATTTGTGAACTCACAGCAGGCTAATGGAAAACATACACACTGAAGCATAATTTTTTTAAAAAAAGGTACAAGAAAAAGAAAATAATATTGTAAAAGATGTGTCATGCTGCCAAGAGAGACAAAAATACAAATGATTAAGATCTCAGAAAGAGAAGAAACAGATTAGAAAAATAGTGCTTGAGCCTTTTTTCAAATATGATGAAATATATCAATCTACAGATTTAAGAAACTTATCAGTATCTAAGTGGTATAGATATAAAGGAAACATCACCAAGGCAGGGTGGAGGTAAATATTTGAAACTAAAGATAAAAAGGAATCTTAAAGATACTCCAAGTAGACTATATCCATTACCTTTAGAAAACCAACACTAAGACTGACAACAGACTTTTTCCTACAGAAGTAAGAAAAACATGAAGTGATATCAATAAAAGGACAAAAAAAAAAAGTCAACAAAGGATTCTGTACTCTGTTCTTCAAAAATTTGTACAAAATAAATACAAATATTTACTTTAAACAAATATTTTTTTAAGATTTTATTTATTTATTCATGAGACACACAGAGAGAGAGAGGCAGAGACACAGGCAGAGGGAGAAGCAACCTCCATGCAGGGAGCCCAAGGTGGGACTCGATCCCGGGACCACAGGACCAGGCCCTGAGCTGAAGGCAGCACTAAACCGCTGAGCCACCCGGGCTGCCCTTAAACAAGTATTGTTAAACAAAAATAAATATTTTACAAAAACAACTGTAATGCAACTTTCACTATAGAAATACTAAAGAAATTTCTTTACTTGAAGGAAAATAATTCCAAATGAAAGCACATAACTGCAAAAAGAATAAAAAAAGCTCCAGAATGGTCAACGATAGATACAGGTCAATATATAAAAATCACTTAACTTCTATACTCTAGTAACAAAAACGTATAAAATGAACATTTAAAAGTACCATCTAGGGCAGCCGGAGTGGCTCAGTGGTTTAGCCCCGCCATCAGCCCAGAGCGTGATCCTGGAGACCCGGGGTTGAGTCCCATGTCCGGCTCCCTGCTTGGAGCCTGCTCCTCCCTCTGCCTGGGTCTCTGCTTCTCTCTCTGTGTGTCTCATGAATAAATAAATAGAATCTTTAAAAAATAAATAGATGAAAGTACCGTCTACAATAGCATAAAAACATAAAATACCTAGAAGCGAATTCAAAGATGTGTGAGATATTCCGCCTTAAAAAATTACTTAGAGAACTTAGTGAAGAGCTAAATAAATGGAGAATATAATTTATCTATGGATTTATTACTATTCTAATTTATATACAAGCATTGTCTTTTATTTTGATGGACATTAGATAACATTCTAATATTTACATGTAAATTCAAAAGACATAGCATAGCAACAATAGTCTTTAAGAAGAACACATGCTCTCAAATTTGGGGAGTCATCATAAAGTTAGAGGAGTTAATAGAGAATGGAATTGGTTCAAGGATCAAAAAGGCAACCAGTAGGATAGACTACAGTGTACAGAAGTAGATCACCACATATGCTTTGGGGAAAAGATGGTCTTTTAATGAAAATGGTGATTCTTTCCATACATAAAAATTAATTTGAAAATGACCATTTAACAGAAGTATGTAGTATTATTCATTTTCTATTTCATGTGACTTGCACAATTCATGGTACATATTGGATATTCAATAAATAGATGACGACCCTGTGACACTTAAACCTCATTACTGAGAAAATTTCACTAGAATGCACATTTAGGACTAGTAACATGATGACCCAGAATTTAGAATCTTAGAGCTTTCACTATTGAGGGCTGAAGGAACATAAATGAGGGCTGTTTCTAGGGGTGCTTGGCATGTGACATTTAAATATATGGGGGTTCACAGCTGAGCTGCCATCCAAGCACTTAGAAATCTACCTTTATTGAGCCCGTCACAGAACAGAGTTCTTTATTTGGTGTTGAAATAAAGAAGAAGTGAAAAAGTGGTCTATGATTCATGTTCCTCCTGTGTCACTAAATAAGGGAAACTTCACTATATAAAAAGATTTCTGAAATTTCTGAGAGTTAATAGGATGCTATCATATAGTTCTATGTATGAATAACCCCATGCAGAATAGTTGGCTTAAAAGGACAATCTAAATTAGCATCGGAGCCACACAGGAGAGAGTAATATGGGTGAGGTAAAAGACTGGCATCCTTTAATGAAGAATATGAGAGGACTTGGAAGAAGAAACAAAGAAACTGCTGAAAGCCACCAAAAAAATAAATAATTAATAATAATAATAATAATAATCTATTACCCTTTCCTCTTAACTATGGTGATAAAGGTTCAAGTTTGAGATAAGAGAAGTTTTAGCATTTAGCTATTAATAAAGAGATCTGACTGACAGAGAAATTATGGGTGTTCAAAGCCGGGAATCAAGCAGACATTTTCCTTGAAATATGAAGTGAATCATTCATCTCAAAGAAAACAAATAGCAGTGTTTATTGCCAGTGATGATAATAATACTTTCAAGTAAAAAGTAGAATTTTGGGAAACTTGTATTCTTCACTGTGAACTTGATACTTTAATACTTTAGACTTTTCTGAGGATAATAGTGATGATGTATGAAAATATGCTGATTTTTTTAATATATCATATGAAATGTTAACATTTGGCAGATCTGCTAACTCAATGAATCAATATTTTCTATGCCTGATATTATACTGCATGATGCTAAAAAATTAGACGTAGATTAAAAAAAAAACATGCAAAGTGCCAGGTAGACCAATAGATTAAACCTTGTTGAGTATGAAATATTCATTGTTGTGACTTCACGTTCTACATGGCAAATAACTTTTAAGAAACGATTTCTTGTTGAGTTTTGATGTAGTACCAAAAGATAGTATCCATAATAATAGGAAAAATACCATTATTATACTACTGCATTTTCTAATAGAATACATAAATGAAACAAAGCAATGTGACCAAAGCAATCTATTATTGTAAGATTTTGAACTCAGGAGTAGTTGTTTGTTTTTTTTTTTTTTTAAGTTTTTATTTATTTATTTATTCATGAGAGACATGACATCCTGCAGGGATGTGGGACTGCAGGGATGTGGGACTCGATCCCGGGACTCCAGGATCATGCCCTGGGACCAAGGCAGGCGCTAAACCGCTGAGCCACCCAGGGATCCCCTCACGAGTAGTTTATATAAAGATACAGCTAGCTTTTTATTAAATATTATAAAGTTCTTTTAATGTACTAAAACATTACTCTTCTCAGTTTTTAGAAAACTAGTTTTCAAAAAATAATAATTTTGCATTAAAATTTTTTATATGTTAACGTGTATTAGATTTATTACTATTTTACATTTAAAAATAATAACTTTAAAAAATTGTAGTATTAATTAGCAGTACAGTAATTGTTGGTAGATACAGCCAAAAGAAACAAATGATCTTTGGGTCCTTAATCATTTTTTAGAGAGTATAGTTTGAGAGTTGCTATACTGTATATTGCAAATCTCTCTCTTTTTTTTTAAGATTTTATTTATTTATTCATGAGAGACACAGAGAGAGAGAGAGGCAGAGACAGGCAGAGGGAGAAGCAGGCTCCACGCAGGGAGCCCGATGTGGGACTCGATCATGGGTCTCCAGGATCACGCCCTGGGCCAAAGGCAGATGCTCAACCACTGAGTCCCCTGGGGATCCTGCAAGTATCTCAATAATATAAAGCTTCATTATTGTCTTTCAAAAAGTTATTCTAAAAATGGCAGCTATACAGGGCGATTACAAGGAGGGTCTTCGGACTAGTGATTTTACTGCCATTTGAAATAGTGCTATTTGGCGTAGTCCCTGGGGTAAATACACAGGAAAAAGAGGACACCACTGGGTTGCTATACCGTGAAAAGATGCAAATAAACCACAAAAACAGGAGAAATATTTTGTTTGCTTGAGGTCTAAAGTATCAGTCAACCTTTTCTTATTCTATGCATGCTAAGGTGCTAGTCTAAGGAGAACAATCAGGTTTTCACTTGCAGGATTTTGTTTCCTTTTCATACAACCCAGTGAAGTGGGTACTACTATCACCATTTTGTAGATTGTGAAAAACATGGCTCGTGGATGAAGCTGAAATCACATGGAGGGTGGGAAAGTTAAGACTCAGACTGGATATTCTCAGCACCACAGACCTTCCTATTTCTGTTGCATCACATTGCTATGAGAAAGATTTCTTTTTTTTTTTCCTCCTTAAGTTTCCAGCCACATCCAAGCAATGAGTAAAGCCTAGTATGTTTTAATTTTAAGTTATTTGTGAAATTAATGTATGCAAAAATTGAAGATAAATATAAAAGACAAGACAATTACCCATCTGTATTTGTTTTTACTAATAGTTACCATATATACTCCATTTATGTATGTCTATATTTCCACATATATATGCCATTTATATATATATATGTATAAATAATTAACATTTTAGGTATTATTAATATCCCTCTGTAACAGTTTTAGTTTCCTAAGTAGAATTTAATTGTATACTATACCATAATTTATTTACTAAAACCTTATTATTGGGGATCAGATACGTTTCCCACATTTAGCTATTGTAAATAATGTAGTGATAGATGCTCTTCAATCATAATTCAGAATATATCCAAAATTGCTTCCCCCCCAAATTAAAATTGTAATTATCGGTATGTGCCTCTGAATTGTACTGCAGAGATGTTTTAAATATTAATATAAATATATTCTAATATTTACTCTCAGTTTACTAGTGGAATAAATATTTTTGTTTGAATGTGATTTTTATCTGTTTTCATCACTAATATCACTTATGAGTTTTACATTGTTCCATATGATCATAGGCCTTTTGATGTTTTTTTCCATAGTTGAAATTTTTATTTATTTTTGGTTTTAGTTTCAAGTTTTTGCTTAAATTCAAGTGAACTAATATGCCATTAGTTTCAGGAGTAGAATTTAGTGATGCATCACTTACTGTAACACCCAGTGGTCATCCCAGCAACTACCCTGGTTAATGCCCATCATCCATTTAACCCATCTCTTGACCACCTCCCTCCATCAAGCCTCAGTTTGTTCTCTATAGTTATGGTTTACCTCTCTCTCTTTTTTTCTCCCGTATGTTCATCTGTTTCATTTTTTAAATTCCAGTTACGAGTGAAGTCACTTGGTATTTATCTTTCCCTGACTGACTTATTTCACTTAGCATAATACAATCTAGCTCTATCCACATTATTGCAAATGGTAAGATTTCATTCTTTTTTTTTTGTGAGTAATATTTCATTGCATATATATGCCACATCTTCTTTATTCATTCATCAGTTGATAATTTGACTATTGTTGATAATAGTGCTGTAAATATCATGCCCTTTCAAATCCATGTTTTTGTATCCTTTGGGTAAATACCTAGTAGTGCAATTGCTGGGTCATAGGGTACTTATATTTTTAACTTTTTGAGGAACCTCCATACTGTCTTCTAGAGTAGTTGCACCAGTTTGCATTCCCACCACCTTTCTCCGCATTCTCACCAGCATCTGTTGTTTCCTATGTTACAAATTTTAGCCATTCTGACAGGTATGAGGTGATAGCTCATTGTAGTTTTTATTTGTATTTCCCTGATGGTGAGTGATGTTGAGCATTTTTCATGTGTCTGTTAAACATCTGGATGTCTTTTTTGTAAAAATGTCTACTCATGTCTTTTGGATATTTATTAATGGATTATTTGTTTTTGGGGTGAATTTGACAAGTTCTTTATAGATTTTGGATACTAATCCTTCATCAGGTATATTATTTGCAAATACCTTCTCCCATTCCAAAGGTTGCCTTTTAGTGTTGTTGTCTCCTTCGTTGTGCAGAAATGTTTTTATCTTGATGAGGTCCCAGTACCTCATTTTTGCTTTTGTTTCTCTTTGCCTCCTGAGATGTGTCTAGTAGTTGCTATGACCAGCGTCAAAGAGGTTACTGCTTGTGTTGCTTTCTAGAATTTTGACGACTTCTGTCTCACATTTAGATCTTTCATCCATTTTGAATTTATTTGGGTGTAGGTGTAAGAAACAGGTCAGGCTTCATTCTTTGCACATGGCTGTCCAGGTTTCCCAACATCATTTGTTGAAGAGACTGTCTTTTTTCCATTGGATATACTTTCCTGCTTTGTCAAAGATTAGGTGGCCAAATAGTTGTGGGTCCATTTCTGGGTTTTCTCTTCTATCCTATTGATTTCTGTGTCTGTCTTTGTGTCAGTACCATACTGTCTTGATCACTACAGCTTTGCAATATAACTTGAAGTCCACAATTGTCATGCCTCCAGCTTTGTTTTTCTTTTTCAAGTTTGCTTTGGCTATTAAAGGTCTCTTGTGCTTCCATACAAAGTTTAGGATTGTTTGCTCTAGCTCTGTGAAAAATGCCAGGGGTATTTTGATAGGGATTGCATTAAATGTGTAGATTGTTTTGGGTTCTACAGACATTTTAGCAATATTTGTTCCAATCCATGAACATGGATGTTTTTCCATTTCTTTGTGTCCTCTTCAATTTCTTTTGTGAGTGCTCTATGGTTTTCAGAGAACCAGTCTTTTACATTTTTAGTTAGGTTTATTCTTAGGTGTGTTATAGTTTTTGGTGCAATTGTAAATGAGATTGATTCCTTGATTTCTCTGCTGCTGCTTCGTTTTTGGTGTATAGGAATGACAGATTTTTTTTTTTTTTTGGAATGGCAGATTTTTGTACATTGATTTTGTATCCTGTGACTTTATTGAACTTGTGTATATGTTCTGGCAGTTTTTTGGTGGAATACTTTCAGTTTTCTACATAGAGTATTATGTCGTCTGCAAATAGTGAAAGTTTGACTTCTTTCTTGAGATTTGGATGTCTTTTTTGTTGTTGTTGTCTGATTGCCAAGGTTAGGACTTTCTAGTATTATGTTAAATAGTAATAGTGAGACTGGACATCTCTGTCTTTTATCTGAACATAGAGTAAAAGCTCTCAGTTTTTCCCCATTGAGGATGATATAAGCTGTGGAATTTCCATAGATGGCCTTTATGGTGTTGAGGATGTTCCCTCGATCTCTACTTTGTTGAGGGTTTTTATCAAGAATGGATGCTATACTTTTACACATGCTTTTTCTGCATCTATTGAGAGGATAATATAGTTATTTGTCTTTTATTAATGTGTTGTGTATCATCTTGATTGAATTTTGAATATTGAACCACCCTTGCAACCCAGAAGTAAATTCCACTGGATTATGGTGAATAATTATTTGTACATTGTGTTTGATTAGCTAGTTTCTTCTTTAGAATTTTTGTATCCATGTTGATCAGGGATATTGGCCTATAATTCTCTTTTTTAGTGGAGTCCTTGGTTTTGGAATCAAGATAATGCTGGCCTTGTAGAAGGAGTTTGGATATGTGGATATGTGGATATGTTTCTATTTTTTGGAACAGTTTGAAAAGAATAGGTATTAACACTTCTTCAAATGTTTGGTAGATTCCCTGGGAAGCCATTTGGCCCTGGAATTTTACTTTTTGGGAGATTTTTGATTACTGATTCAATTTATTTACTGGTTATCACTCTGTTCAAGTTTTCTTTCCTTCTTTTTGATTCATTTATTTATTTTAGAGAGAGGACAGAGAGAGAGAGAGAGAGAGAGAGAGAGACCACAACTGGGAGAGGCACAGAAAGTGGGAGAGAGAATCTCAAGCAGATTCCCCACTCAACATGGAGCCTGATGTGCAACTTGATTTCACAACCTGAGATCACAACCTAAGCCAAAACTAAGAGTTGGACACTTAACCAACTGTGCTACCCAGGCATCCCATTCAAGTTTTCTATTTCTTCCTGTTTTAGTTTGGGTAGTTTATATGTTTCTAGGAACTAATCCATTTCTTGCAGATTGCTCGGTTAGTTGGCATATAATTTTTCATAAATTTCTTATAATTGTTTGTATTTCTGTGATGTTGCATGTGATCGCTCCTCTTTCATTCATGATTTTATTTTTTTGGGTTGTTTCTCTTCTCTTTTTGATACATTTGCTAGGAGTTTACTGATTTTATTAATTTTTCCAAAGAACCAGCTCTTGGTTTCATTGATACATTCTACTGTTTGTTTCTATATCATTTATTTCTGTTCTAATCTTTATTATTTTCCTTCTACAGGCTTGTTCTTTTTCTAGTTCCTTTAGGTATAAGGTTGGGTTGAGTATTTGAGATTTTTCTTGCTTTTTGAGGTAGGCCTGTATTACTATATACTTCCCTTTTAAGATAGTTTTGCTGCATTCCAAAGTTTTGGACCATTGTGTTTTCATTTTCATTTGTTTCCATGTACTTTTTAAATAATTAGGAGCAAAAAATAAAATCTATTCCATTAGGTATAGTCGTTTCTGATATTTTATAGATAAGAAAAATGAGGTACAGAGAGCTTACATAACTTATACATGCTCAGAGGCTTAAAAAATGGTGGAGCAGAGTGTAAGCCCACGTACTTTGATTTCAGGGACGTGCTTTGGCCTGATGATAGGAAATAAATTATGTTCAGTAAAAATCACATTGCACCTATAGTATTTTATAAATATAACAGCTCTGTTATGTATTGTCTAAACATGGACCCGTTTTCTTTGATAAATGCTAAATCTACTGGAATGCATTGACTAGTTTTAACCTGGGACTATCTCAAAGAAGTAAAGAAGAATGGTTAACCTTGAGGCACATTTTGTAAAGTACTCTATTGGGCAGTAGTTAAGGGCTTTGGCAAGTTTTAAAGAGTACTAGTCATGTAAATACTTACAGAGATTTCACTGCCAAATACATGAAGTAATATCCTCTAATGCATAGTAAATTTCTAAGTTGGGTTTCCTTCATTGCTGCATACTATAAATGAAACTTACCAATACTTGTAGTGTTTCCCAAGATGGTCTCTAAAATCTGTTCATTTTAGTTCATTTTAGCTACCATTTAAAATAACAAATATCTTAAAGGAGCCAAATAACAGTTCTAAAGTTTTAATAGCTAGAATATAATAAATAATAAAATGTACACTAAGAATTGATTAGTGTAACAGTGAAAAGGACCAAAATATTCTGACCTGAGATTCTGTATTGTTTTGAATGCTCGGTGGGGGAATTTATAAATGCAACCTAGTATAAACTATAAAACCTCATTAATTTCAACATTGCTTGTTTGTGTAGTAGAAATCTTTAGGGACTTTTTGGTTTATAAGCTTTTATAAGTTTATCAGCTTCATTATTTGTCCTGGTACAACTTATAGTTACAAGGTTCCTATTGGTTGGTATATAACATTTGAAATTGGAAAACTTAAAAGTGAAACATAAATTCCACACAGAGAACTGACCACAGGATCCAAAATAAGCAGGTGAGTCTCAAAATAAATATAATAATAAACAAGCAAAAATATACCTCATATTATTTGTGACATTATTTGTGAGTAAACACTTCTTTAGATTAAAATGAAAAACCATTTAATCTACCAAATGGGCAAAGATTAAAAATAACATTCATTATTGATGGGGTTGTGGTCAAATGACTATTCTCATATACTGAGAGCTAAACTGACCCAACTTTTGTGGAAAGTAACCTAAAATAATAGAGCAAGATTTTATAAATGTTTTTAATGTTGACATCAAGGAATTTATCCTTTGGAAATACTCATTAATTTCAATGAAATATTTATGTACCAGCATTGTTTCTAATATAGAAAACCTTGAAAAAATAATAAAGTTTCAACCAGTTATGGTCTGTCCATATGAAGGAATGTTATGTGGTAATTTGAAGTGTCTTCAAATAATGCATCAGAGGAAATATTAATTTTCCAGTGTTGAGTAAAAATAGCAATCTACAAATTGTTAAAGAGAAGATGATCTCAGTTTTAAAAGTAGGAGGAAATATACATAGATACCAGATTTTTTTTACAGCAGTTCAATTGTGAACTGTCTTGTGGGAAAATGGGTGACTTTTGTTTCCTTTCCAAAACTGTGGGTATTTTGCAAATATTCTGCAAAAAACTTTCAATATAATCAGTCTTATAATGACGAAACAGTTACCAAATGAATTTAAAGCGTTAGGAATAGAAATTTATCAGTGGAATGTTGCTTCTTGGAGGAGTGTGTTTTAACTTGTTGACTACCATCTGGTTTGCTAAATATCTTTAAATCCATAACTTATTATTTGTGTAGTTCATTTACTCCACATACAATCCTGTCATTTGTGTTACAATAGAATCTATGTTTAATGAATTGGTGCTATAAATCTAGAAAATTAAAATTATTTTCTCATTTCAGATTCATACATTTCCTTCTTGAGATGAAAGTTTTTCTCAAATTGTAATTGTAGGTGGGTGGTGAATGGATGGATAGACAGAATGACAAATTAAGGAAGTAAGCAAGCAAGCAAGCTACAAGATATCCAAGTAGAGTTAATGTACATTGGAAGAAGCTTCCTATTTAAACCTTCTTTGTCCCTAAATAATGTTAGAATTGATAGAGGTATCTCCCTGATCACAATTGTTGACATCTTCATTGAGATAAGCTTTTGCCTCATAGTCATTTAAATGTACTTATATTTTTCCTGTTTGGTTTATTTATTTATGTGGTGAACTTTTTGTGGGGAGGGATCCTAATTTCTTTCCCTTTTCTATCTGTCCAAACTATCAAATACTATGCATATGTTAGATAAATGGTAGACAATAAATTACACCACACGTTTGCCTTTCTGAAGAAAGGCAGTGAATGCAGTAGTTGAGAGAACAGACTGTAGAGTCAAATTGCTAGTGTTTTGGATTCCAGATTGCTGTGTGACCTAAGGAAAGTTACTTCTCTGTGCCTCAGTTTTCTCAAGTATAATAATAGGGGGAAAACACTGCTACCTATCATTAGATTTTTGAGGATTACATGACTTAATGCTTATAAAATGTGTAGAATAGTTCCTGGCACATGATATATGTAGTTATTACTCCTTCAATATAATTTTCTTGTCAAGTGACTATAATGATTAAACCCATGGCCACGGCATTGAGGATACATAAAAATATTCAAATCTAGGAATAATTTTTTGGAAGCTCTATTGTTACATAGAGGGATGTAGAAGCTAATCAACATATACAGTTAATCATCAAGAGATTTTTGGATATAGAGAACTGCATGATGGTCTCATTCATTTGGGGAATATAAAAAATAGTGAAAGGGAATAAAGGGGAAAGCAGAGAAAATGAGTGAAAATATCAGTGAGGGTGACAAAACATGAGAGACACCTAACTCTGGGAAATGAACAAGGGGTGGTGGAAAAAGAGGTGGGCGGGGGGTTGGGGTGACTGGGTGACGGGCACTGAGGGAGGCACTTGGCGGGATGAGCACTGGATGTTATGCTATATGTTGGCAAATTTAACTCCAATTAAAAAAAAAAAGAACTTCATGATAACCAGAATGTTTATTGATGGATTTATAATTAGATAAAAATTATGAATGTTAATGGGGTATCATTAAAGAGCTTTTAGAAAAAGAAGTTCTTATGGGATTCCAAAAACAGTACGGTGATAAATATTTGTGGATCAGAATAAAAGCAGGTTTTTCAATCCTGACAGAGACATTATAGAAGTAGTTTCCTTTAACTGAAATGTTCTTTTTTAAAAAAGGTTTAGACACTTGATAAAAATAACACTTTTAAGTACATAAAATGACTATTTAGGTAGGTGACTACTATTGCTTTCCTTTTTAATAATAATCATCATCAAAGATAAGAAGTTAAAACTTACATAAAAGTAAAATTAAATTAGTTTGAGGACTAACAAGATTGACAGTACTAAGAAAGATAATTGAGCAAAATAAACATTGCATTTTATCCTTTTATTTATCTGTTTTTACAGTTAGTATTTTGGACTTGAGTATATTTGAATATAATATATCCAAATATGTTGGACTCCTTTCATCCCTTTGTTTTCTTAAGGTTCTTTATTTCATAGAATTGATGCTCTGTGCAAGTATCACTCCCACAAAGGGTACTAGGAAAGAGGTATTCTGTGGAAACCTTTAAGGAGACAGCTTGGCTGCTTTGCGTGCAACATCTGTTCATTCTGCAGAAATTCACTGGACATGAACTAGAATACAGCTGCTCTTTTCCAGTCTTATCCTCTGATGATTGCTTGAAGCTGGTAGTCAGGAGTGAGGGGCGGAGAAGAGAGGAGGAGGAAGGATTGAATATTACCTTTATAACCAAGGTGTTGAAGTGGCTCCTTTAGATTTTAATGAAGAAAATAAAGGGAAGGGAGAGATAAGTAGCAATAAGGAAAAGTTAAAATGCACGTAAGCAAGGATATCAATCTGCAAATATGATTAAATGCTAGATCAAGCAGTCAATGGAAGGAAGTTTTAGAATGTTTTTCCTGAAGGTTCATTTAAAAACATGATTTTCCTGCAAGGAAGTGGCAAGGGGGAGGAGTGTTTACTTGATTTCTAACTTGGCACTTTTTTTTTTAACTTGTCACTTTTTAAAGATTTTCCTGACATATTAACATTGGCCAAATTCCAAGACATACAGAATCTAAAGCGGCCTTCCATGCTCTAGAGACACCTGTATTTCTCTCTAATACTTTGGCTGTTCAAAAGATGATACAAAAGCAAGATGATTTCAGCTCCTTTTCTTCATAAATTGAGACCTTATGTTAATGAAAGTATTTCACTCATCTCATCAGTGTTGAGAAATTTTATAGTTCCTTGGGTAAACTCAGAAGTCAGGATATCTCAGATTTAGTCCCTGGGAGAAAGGACAGGAATATTAGATTTTGAAGAACGTTTAGTATTTCATGTTTTCCATGGCCTCTAGGATAAGTCACCATGCTACGTGCTCACATTGAAGCATTTGGTGTTATATTTTATATTACTGTGCATCCAAGATTCACCTATACTTCTCACACAGGACAAGTTTTATGTCCTCATTGTCTGGATGCACCTGGGGAACCTCTGTAATCCAAGCTGATTGTAGGAAAACTCCACAGAGAAGTTATGAAGCCTGCAGACTCATCTTCTATCTAAATCTCTCCATTGTTTCAGGGCACTGTATGTAGTACCCTTCTCTTGATTTTTCACTTTTATTTTCCTTCTACATCGTTTCCATATGTGCCACCACCACAATATCAGCATACAAATCTGCCTACCTGAGACAGAGCAGGCATTCTTTTAGCCTACTACCTTCTGCTCTGTGTTCTCTTCATGATTTATCTTCTAGTGACCTGTATCACTTTTGATCAAGCAGTGTCCTTGTATCCTCTTACCAGAAAATCCACATCACTGGCCATCACTTTTCTCTATGTGGCAGTACCAGCAGTTCTATTTTAGTCCTTACTTCAAGTGAGCTGATAGAAGTAAGATGAACTATGATGGATGTAGCATTATCATTCCAAAGTACTCTTACCCAAAACTCAGGCCATAGACCACAAACACACTCTGGTGCCAGGTCTTTTTACTGTAAACCACATTCAAATTATGCCACCTTACCCTACCCATACTGCAATGACTTTTCACATGCTTTTGAGAAGCTTCTCAAAGTTGTGAATGTTATCATGATCCAAATGTAGTGTGCTTTGAATGTAGACCATTGTCAATGACCACTGATTTATCTTATTCATGCTTTAGTAATATATCTGGTGTTTAACAGTATAAAGTAGCCTCAACCTCTAATGGACACTGTGGTTAAACCACAATAAAGAAGTATGCTTGAGCCTTGGATTATCTTCATCTCTAGGCTCTAATTCAAAAAATTTCCTGTTCATACAACCAAAAAAAAATTAAACATTTTATGAATATGATAGATTTCTTCTAAAATAGCATAGGTTGTTAGCTTCTTGGTTAAAATTTAGAAACCAGTTTACTTTTCCCTATCCTGGTAGATTATCCTGGTAGGCTTGTTCTTAACTTTGAGGAGTTCCTTATATCCATAGGCCAAAAAGTTAAGAAGAAGAAGAAGAAGAAGAAGAAGAAGAAGAAGAAGAAGAAGAAGAAGAAGAAGAAAAGAAAGAAGAAGAAAAGAAAGAAGAAGAAGAAGAAGAAGAAGAAGAAGAAGAAGAAGAAGAAGAAGAAGAAGAGCTCTTTTTTTTTTTTAGGATTTATTTTAGTTCCTTTAGAAAGAGAGAGTGGGAGAGGGACATAGGGAGAGAGGGTGAGAATCTCAAGTAGACTCCCCACTGAGTGTGGAGCCGGATGTGGGTCTTGACACTGAGATTATGACCTGAGCCAAAATCAGGTCAGTTGGATGCTTATCCAATTGAGCCACCCAGTCGCCCCTATAGTTCTATGATATATATTTATTTAATGAATTATGTCCTTTGTTTTATAAACAATATATATACATTTTATTTTCATCTTATACAAAATGAAGTTGAAGTAAAATAATTGATCTAAGGTCACAAAACAAAGACAGATGAGCTGACATTTGGCCTGTTGCTCCAAGGCCAGAACTTTTTTCTTCTTTATATACCAAAGCAGTTAAAATTTATGTATGACGTTAAAAACTTCTTCAATTTCATTTCATAACCCTTGAAAATTAATTTAATTGTTGAATCTATTAATTTCTTTGTACCTGTGTTTCCTCACTTTTAAATTAAGGATGTTAAACATGATGGTTACAGTGCTTTAACACTCTCACCTTCTGAATTAAGGATGCATGTGTTTTAAGCATACCTTACATGCAGGTCGATTATGATACATATGATGAAGTGCAACAAACAGTTCCTTCCCTCAAAGGAACAAATGATAAATATACAATGATTGGTTCAAGGAGTAAGTGTCACTGTTATTCATCTCTCTGAGCTGGAGAAGGAACAGGCTTTCTTGAGTGGCTTTGAAGGAGGACTTGAAAGATAAGAAAGACATCTTGTTTCCCTCCTCTGCTCTCTGATGGGTGGATACATGTGTTTAGGAGTCCCCTTTATATAAGGTCTTGCACCATTGATAATGAAGCAGCACCTGTTTGTCCTCTCATCTGGTAACAACCACATCCCTGCTTGCAATTTCCCTTTATGTGGCAATCAAAGCAATTATAGTTTGGTCCCTGCTAAAGTGAAGAAGGCAACAGAAATGATGTTATGGGAGGAAGGGTGACAGTGACAGGCTTTAGTAACAAAGGGAGATTGCCAGTGCTGAGCGTTAACTGTTATGATGAATAACTCAACCTTGATGTTTCTATGGACAATAGGCAGGGAGAAAGGCAGTATTCTGAACCTAAGGACTAAAGGGGCAGGTGTTTTGAGACTGTCCATCTGGTGGGAATGGAGGGCAGATTGAAGGGGTTTGGGTGAGTTACTCAGTATGCAAATAGGCTGCCTCTGGAAATTAAAAAAATACACTTTTTAATTTTTCCTGTTGGAGATATTTAGCCTAACACCATCTGATGATTGCTGTTTTTAGGATCCCAAGCAATAATGGTCCCAAATTAATATTTTAACTGTAAATGTCACTTTTTTTTATTATAAGTTAAGGAATGTAAGAAATTCATTTTTTATTAAATTTCTTACATATGTTTTCCTGGACATTCTCTCTACAGTAAGCTAATTTTTAATATGGGCATTTGTTGCTGAACTGGTTAACAAAAATCTTGACTTATATAGTTTATACAATACAAATCCTATCTGAGTTTTGTAAAAATTAAATTGATATATCTTGAACATGAAAAGGACTGTTGAAAACTAAGTTGTAGTCCACGAAACAATATTACAACTCTCAGGTAAGCCCATTAAATTTCAGGGAATTGATTTTAAGTTAAGTATAATATAATCCTTAAATTATTTAAATATACTTAGATCATATTATATTCTGAAACTGCTTACAATAATACTAATGCTTTCACTTGCCTCTATCACAAGTATTTAAAACCGATCTTTTGTGCTACCTATAACACAGGTATTTGTTTCAGCTAAACTAATAGGGAAGCTCAATGTCAATGTTCAGGTAAGCTTTAATGCTGTCGGTTTTAAGAAAAGCTTTGTGTATAATAAAGATTTCCTTCTTCATTCTAAGTGCCATTCTTTTGTTTTTACTCCTCAGTATAAACCAATCCAATACACCGTATTTGAAATTGTTTAGAAATCTTTTTTTTATTTTGAATAATTGACCACAGGCATCAATTTTGGATATTCACTCAAATTTCTTGCTTAAGAAATTCCTGTATTCTCTGTCACTGTTTACTTTTTTCTTGCTCACTAAAGCAAACTAATTGCTTTCAAGTAATTTCAAGGTCATGCTTAGTTATTGGCCCTCTGCCTCTTCTTACAGAACATTTTCTGTAATGAAAATGCCAGAGACCCCAATTGCACAGAGTTGATCTATATTTATATTCTTGCTGAGCTGAGTCCCCCTTCACCCTCTTACTTCCCCAGCCCTGCTCAGGAAATAGAAATATTTGGCAGGGCTAATTCTCAAAAGATTAAAAACCCCTCTAGATGAAAGAAATATACCTATTGAGATCATTTCTTTGAATGAAGAAGAATATTCTTTACTTTTTTGCCTCAGTTTAAAATAGTGACAACTGAAAATTGTGAATTGGAACTAATTGCTGAGTAAAACAAAGTTCAATTATAATTTTAATGCAAACTGTAGGAGTAATGTGAGAATGACTCTCCTTTGTTCCTGTGAACCCTTACTGCTTTCAGGTGCAGCCTTGCCTCACAAAGCTAGTTGTAAAGATAAAAGCATCCAAATTCACAAATTAGGGAGACGGAAGGTTCATTCAAAATTCAGTGGCTTTATGAGAGACAGGAGACTGTGAATGAGCCTGTGTTCTCTGATGAGGTGTATTATAAGGGAAGGTCTATAAAGGTTTGGGAGTTCATGTGTCTTGGGTTTGACTCCTGCTTCCATCATTTATTTGAAGTAAATTCAGGCGAGTTACCTAAATCAGCCTCAGTTTCCTTTTGTTCATACCACAGAGCATCTGTGAAGATTACATGTGATGATGTATTTTAAGCGTTATGCATAAATGGAGTTGATTTCCCATCTTCTGAATTTCTTTAATGAAGAATTCATTCATGAAGATTTTATTTTCATAAGTAATTTATAATTTGGCTTGTTTAATTTTTAGCACCACTCGTAGTAGCCATTGGGAATTTATTACACTGCGGCTGCTGCCCGTTGTTCCTAGACACACTACACCAAGCTGTAATACGAAACTGTCCAGACCCTCTTCCCTTTTTTCTTTAGTGAGATATATATATTGTTTTCTTGCATAGAGAAATCTCTCTCTCTCTCTCTCTCTCTCTCTCTTTATGTATATATATATATATATATATATATATATATATATTAGGATGGGTTTGTCTTAGCTACAGCTATCAGGGCTAACAGATTTGTAAATGTAATCGATGTTCTACATATTCATCTAAAAATTTTTTATTGTATGCATCTGTATTCAGAACACTGATTTTTGTCAGCAAATGAATGCAGTTCTCTGCCCACAGAGGATTTACCTTTGAATTTGTTTTGGTGATACTTTAAAACATGTGTTAACTTTCAGAAAACCAATAATCAAAGTACAACTTGGGAACTGAATATACACCAAAGCAGAGTATAGCTATTTATACTTTTAAATTTTATAAATATAACATAGAGGGACCCTACAGATTGATGCCCTCAAGAATGTATCTTATACTGGTTAGAGAAGATTACATGAATCGATAGGTATACCATTATACAAAACCAAAATATCTTCTGGTTGAAAAAAAGCAAATCCAGCTTGTGATGCAACAGATGGAACTGAGTTCACTACATGCACTGTGGCATCAGTATTTGTTTTTCGTGAGAGGATTAGTTATTTATATTGAACGTTTGCAGGTGCGAATTCAGGTCCCTGATAGGGAAAAGAAAAAGATCGTTATCTTTTGAAAGGAATTGGGGATTGTTGACACTGTGCAGATTTTGTACTACTGAGAAACCTTGACTATCAAAAAGAAATATTTTTCTAACGATACCACATATGCCACTGGCTAATTTTTCAGACTGTTGCTCAGGATAGTGGAAACTTAGATAAAGGCTGTGCAACATTATTTTTAAAAAATTCTCTGAATCATTGAGCCTTAAAATATATTGCATATTAACCAAAGGCACAGGTTTGTAGAAGTCATAGCACATATTATATTCTGATTATACAGATACTTTTTTTTTTACAGAGACCTTTTAACATCCACAAGTCTATCTTGGAATTTCTTCAAATTAATTTTATTTTAGTGAGACTGATTTGATATCATAAATCATTATGAGTTTAATAGTCCAGGTCTAGCTATCAATTTGTCTACCTTCATCGCTTGCTGACTCTAAATAGTTAAAAGAGTTTATTGCTCTAAAGTGTGGTTATATTAGCTTGATCAGTAGTCTTCAAATATATTTATTTTGTATCTTGAAAAACAATTGAAAAAATGTTATAAATTCAATAATGTTCAGAATGGATAAGTTTGATCTAAGATGCCACTATATGTGTATTCCATTTTCCTATCATTACTCACTATTCCCAGAATGAGTACATGTGGGAAGTGTTTCTATCAGACTTTAGTGCTGGAATAATAGACTGACTTTCAGAGCAACAGTATACTTTTCTTGGAATAAAAATGTGAAACTCTATTCATGTTTTTCTCATTTCTTTGTTAAGAAAAAAAAAGAGAGAGAGAGAACTAAATTTGCGTCCTGATTGTGTTGAATCTTATAGCATTTTTTGTAAGACTTATCCATGGCTTTGTGCTACCAATTGTGTTTCAGTTTCTGACAATGCTTTTGTATCAGAAAATTTTAAATGTTTCTGTAAATTGTCTTCTATCCTTTTTGAACAAGGTAGATTATAAGTAAATAAATGTAAACAGATAACTATAATACAGTGTGAAAAGTTTAAACACAAGTGGCCCCAGGCTGTGCCCCATACACTTATAATTCTTCTTAATAGCCTTGAATCTCTTATTGATCTTACCAAAGTAACGATGGCCTTTATCTCTTCTGTTTATATTCTCATATTCTTTTCTCTTGTTTTCTCTTTAGGAGACATGAAGGAGAAACTATTGTGTCCTTTAATTTTACCTAGAATCCAACATTGTTTTCTTTTGCTCATTAATCCTACTTTAGCCCTCCATAATCTACATATTTTAAAATTATTAGTAATATTTTCTAGAAAAGCTCTCTATACACAGTTAATCGTTTCTACGTATAGTCAAAAAGTAGTGGTAAGTGCTTTTCTTAAAAATAAAATATCAGAACAATTTGGGGAAGCATTTTACACAAAGGTATCAAACATGGTTTTTGTTCTTCAACACCAGTTACAGACTGACTGCTCTATTGTTTTAAATGTGCCTGGGGATATAAATTTCTCCAGAGTCTGATCCAATTCAATTCAGACATTTTTGCAAGAATAATGTTAGAGACTGGTCTTTGAGATTTGTTCTGAACCCAGGAGGACTCTTACTATCTCTTTACCTGGTTCTCTATGGTGAACTGTAAAGGGTCTACAGTTTAGCTTGTTACTCCATTCGAGCTACCAGTCTCCTCTTCATGCTCACTTCCAAAATCTCCATTGTTATAAAAAAAGAACGTCTTTAGGCTTGATCTTCCTCATCTTCTGTTTCAAGCAAAGTCAGTTCCTTTGGGGAGAATTTGAAGCTCTTTCTGTCCTTACAACCCCTCTTACTCTTCTGCAAAGTCTCTGTGCCTGACTACTCCATAGTAGAGTGTGGGACAGTGGTCTACTTTTGTTAAGAGTGATATGCCTGCCTCACAAGCAGGACATCAGGAAGGCATGGTAGTTTACCTCTGCTAGCATTGAGGTTTTGCCCTACAAGTGTCATTTGGGGCAAATATAATCAGGGCCGCACTATTCTTGGCCCACCAGGTGTTTTCTCAGCCTGTCACGCTGGGGTATACTATACCTGTGAGTGGAGGCTCAATAAAGGAGGAAAGCCCAGGTCTCTCAGTCATTGTCTAGAATAGAGCTGCTGCAACACAGACCTGAATTGGGGGATGAGAAATGCTGGCTGCCTGCAATTTAAAATATATTTTATCAATGCAATCCCAAAATATAAGCCCATAAAAAATAGCAAACTTCATTTATTCATTCTATCCTTCTGAAAACCTACATTTCCTATCCTACAAAATGTGTCTTCAGCACTTTTTCCCAGTCTATTTTAAAATAACCTCTGTGATTGAGCTTCTTCCAGAGTCTCAGGAAGCTGTTCCGTTAATTCATTTATTGTATTTCATAGTTAGGAAGTCACTCCAGATATTCAACTCCAATTTCCTTTAGCTTTATAAAAATAACTTTTCCCAATTAGGATATTTTATATTCTAATTTTGTATTTATCCTATTCACGTGACCCTAATTTTTGTCCCATTTTACATAAATATGTATGTCATACAGTTACCCAACAGAAATATCTATTCATCAGCACTGTTTTAAATTTTAAAATTCTAAAATGCAACACTAACAGATTTAATTCACTGTATTGGATAAAATTTCCTTGTTATAGGAAGAAACAGCAGATGTTTTTATTAGAAGCTTTTGCATAATGGCTTAGAGTTCTTAATTTAATGAACCAGACTAATGATTAAATATAGAATTATCAATATTATCAGTAGGAATGAAAAGGATTAATTCAGTAAGAGCCAACTGTTGTCACCATAAAAATTGCTTTATATGTCAGACTGCATAGGGGCGCCTCGGTGGCTCAGTCAGTTAAGCAACCGACTCTTGATTGATTTTGGCTCAGGTCATGATCTCAGGGTCATGAGACGGAGCCCCGCATCAGATTCTTCTTTCCTTCCCTGTCCGCTGCTCCTCCACAGTAACTAGCCCTGTTTTGCTGCTAAAGTTGTATTGAAGACTAGTGCTCAAAATATTTGATGAAGTCTCTCATTACAGTTTTGCTATGAAGATCTCCATTTTGGTATGGAGATAATACAATCAATGTAGAATGATACGTTTATACAAGTTAATTTATATTTTTACTTTATTGAATGTGATAGGTTTATTTTTAGTACTGACATAATTTTATTTACTTTTATAAATGCATAAATAAGTTGTATATATATATATATATATATATATATATTCAATTTTTTCTGTACCTGTTGATCCCCTCTATATTTCAGTATATATAACCAATATAGGTAATTTTGAATCATCTGTTTTCATTTTAATACTCTACTCATCATTAATTAGAGTGAAGACAAAAAGGCATGCTAATTGCATATGTAAAAGATGGTCGACGTGGACAAGATATTGATTATAATGGTTCAAAAACTCAAGACCTTAAAAAAAATCTTCACAAGCTGAAGCAAATGATCATATAAATATATATAGTCTGTATTAGGCATTTTAAAATATGCTAAATAAAAGAGATGAGTTGCCTTTTGTCATTTTTTATCTTACATCATACTTGCTGATTATATTTTATAATTAAGATGTGTTTTTAACAGTCTTAAATAGAAGAATTTAAGGTCATTTACCCAAATATATATGTTATTTTGCACATCTTTTATAATAGAGGATTATTGAAATCATTTAAAAATCTATAAATATGTTAATAAACCCTTTTCCTCAAAATTATAGTCATTTCTGTCAGAAAATGACATATGGTAGTTAAACTGAAAGTTTTTATTTTTCACTCTATTGAGGTAATTTTAAATTTTCATCTAGATACTAGTTCATGATTTAAGGAGATTTACCAAGTGACCAGGAAGGGCTCTGTAGTCAGTAACTGAATGGATCATTTAGATTACGGGACTGCTTTGAAATAATCGGATATTTAATGATACCCCGGGAGTTTATCAAAATTTAGATAGGCGGAAACCCTGTCTGGCAACCCTATTATCACAAGCTAAGTACAGAGAATCTTGCTGCCAGTGGAGGCATTTCATGCTTCATGTCTGCAAAAAATGCTGTAATGTGGTTGTGTATGGTTGTTCAGATGGTTTCACGTTGGTGCTTTGACAGTCTATGTTGCAGCTGTTCAAGCCTGTGAGTCCTCTTGTGAAAAATTGTAAACTTTCAGCCAAGTTAACTGGAGTTGTTTTTGATAGATCTCATCTATATTGGTAAGAATTACTCTACACTGCTGTCTTTAAAACTAATTTGGTTCTAAAATAAGAGCTAATTAAAATTATTAAGAAGAAAATTGAGGCAAATGTTTGACATTTTGTATGCACTAGAGGCCCTATCCTTTTTTGTGAAGGTGTTTTGCTAGACTAAATGAGATATGCAAAATGTCTGTTATAATATAGATATTTTGGAGTTTAAAAGCAACTACTCAATTTGAAATGCATGCTCCATGTAGGCTACATCTCTTGCAATGCTGAAAATATCTTCTCCAATTAACTTAATTAACTGAAAACTGTCACTATTGGAATTGCACTGGCATAGCCAAATACTTAAAATGTACAATTATTCTTGCTAGAATCAGAAGCTGCTTTAAGCATACCTAGGAATGTACTTAGAGACTAGTTAACATTATCAAGACCAAGAGAAGTTTACAGCTGCACCAGAACATCATTTACTCAATAATCAACACTAATAATGATAACTATGTGAGGGCAGGTGAATGAGCACTGAATTTTCAATAATAAAAGTATACCACATGTACTTGGTAAGTAAGGCATGAAATATAAGTACAGAGAATATTGTGGAGTGTCAGCAGCTGTTGGTACTTCTTTGGTGTAAAGGACTCCACGTAGAGAAAAATGACTCTAGTTTCTGTGCCACACCCATGTGAATATTTGGATTCTATCCTATACTTGTTCAAAAAGTAAGTATAGAGTGCTCAGAACTTTTAAAGCATTAAGTACAACATTTTAAATATAAACTCGGGTATTTAAAAGCTCAGAAGATTTCATGTCCCATTTAAAGGAGCATAATATAGTCCTACTTATGTCTTGAAAGAATCTCAGTTGTGGAAGAAATAAAATAATATGAATAAAGAAAATGAGATGTGACATGTTTTAAACTGTATTTTTATAACTATTTGAGAGTAGAGGATTTCTCTTTGTCTTTCTTTTGTGCTTTTTCTTTTTTAAGTGATATCTGTAACCAGAATATCAGTTATTGCAGAAATTAAGAGAAACCCCAAAATTGCTTATCTGTAGTAAAAATAATGCTCTTAAGCATTTTTAAACGTTTAGGAAATTTTAAATTACAGTACTGTTAATATACAGTGTTATATAAGTTCAGGTATATAGTAACAGTGATTCCAGTCCCTTATAACACTGGTACTCATCACAACAAATGTACTCCTTAAAGCCCTTCACATCTCTCACCCATCCCCCAATCCACCTCCACTCTGGGAACCATCAGTTTGTTCTGTATAGTTAAGAGTCTGTTTCTTGGTTTGTCTTGGTCTCCTTTTTTTTTCCTTGCTCATTTGTTTTGCCTCTTAAATGCCACATAAGAGTGAACTCATATGTTATTTGTCTCTCGCTGACTGTTTTTGCTTAGGATTATACTCTCTAGCTCCATCCATGTCATTGCAAATGGCAAGATTTCATTCCTTTTTATGGCTTAGTAATATTCCATCGTGTGTGTGCGCACGCACACACACACACACACCACATCTTCTTTATCCATTCATCCATCAGTGAACATTTGGACTCTTTCCATAATTTCGCTATTGTAGATAATGCTGCTATAAATATAAGGGTACATATAACCCTTTGAATTAGTGTTTTTGCATTTTTTGGGTAAACATACAGTAGTGCAATTACTGAATTGTGGAGTAGTTCTATTTTTAACTTTTCGAGGGAACTTCATACTGTTTTCCACAATGGCTTCACCAGTTTGCACTCCCACCAATAGTGCATGAGAGTTTTTTTTCTCCACATCTTTGCCAACATTTATTGTTTCTTGTGTTTTTGATTTTTGTTATTCTGACCGGTATGAGGTGATACTTCATTTTAGTTTTGATTTGTATTTCCCTGATAATGAGTGATGTTGATCATCTTTTCATGTGTCTGTTGGCCATCTGTATGTCTTCGAAGGAATGTCTGTTCATGTCTTCTGCTCGTTTTTAGTTGGATTATGTGTTTTGGGAGTGTTGAGATGTGTATGTTCTTTACATATTTTGGATACTAACCCTATAGCAGATATGTTATTTGCAAATACTGTGTCCCCTCAGTGGGTTGCCCTTTAGTTTTGTTGATTGTTTCCTTTGCTGTACAGAAGTGTTTATTTTGATATAGTCCCAATTGTTTATTTTTGCTTTTGCTTCCCTTGCTTCAGGAGACATATACAGAAAAATGTCACTATGGCTGATGTCAGAGAAATTACTACCAGTGCTTTTCTAGGATTTTTTCTAGTTTCAGGTCTCACGTTAAGTTTTTAATCCATTTTGAATTCATTTATAGAAAGTGACCCAGTTTCATTCTGTTGCATGTTGCTGTCCAGGTTTCCCAACATCATTTATTGAAAAGACTTTTTCCCGTTGGATATTCTTTCCTCCTTTATCGGAAGTTAATTGACCATATAATTGTGGGTTTATTTTTGGGTTTTGTATTCTGTTCTATTGATCTATGTGTCTATATTTGTGTCAGTACCACACTGTATTGATCACTACAGCTTTGTAATATATCTTAAAGTATGAAATTGTGATAGCTATAGCTTTGCTTTGCTTTTGCAAAATTGTTTTTTTAGCAATTCGAGGTCTTTTGTGGTTCCATAAAATTTCACAATTGTTCTAGTTCTGTAAAATGCTTTTGGTATTGTAATAGGGAGTGCATTAAATCTGATTGCTTTGTATAGTGTAGACATTTTTAACAATATTTTTCTTCCAATCCATGAGCATGGGATGTCTTTCCATTTTTTGTGTCCTCTTCAGTTTCTTTCATGATTGTTTTCCAGTACTTAGAATACAGGTCTTTTCACCTCTTTGGTTAGGTTTGTTCTTGTATCTTATTATTTATGGTACAATTATAAGTGGAATCATTTCCTTAATTTCTCTTTCTGTTGCTTCTTTATTAGTGTGTAGAAATGCAACAGATACTGAACATTGATGTTGTATCCTGGGACATAAATTTGCTGAATTCATTTTTTAGTTACAGCAGTGTTTTGGTGGAGTCTTCAGGGTTTCCTATAGAGAGTATTATATCATCTGCAAATAGTGAAAGTTTTACTTCCTCCTTACCAATTTAGATGCCTTTTATTTCTTCTGCTGTCTAATTGCTATTGCTAGAACTTCTAGTACATTGTTGAATAACAGTGATGAGAGTGGACATCTTTGCCTTGTTCTTGACCTTAGGGGAAAGTTCTCAGGTTTTCTCCATTAAGGATGGTGTTTGCTGTGGTTTTTTTTATGTATGGCCTTTATTATGTTGAGGTATATTCCTCTAAACCTACTTTGTTGAGGGCTTTTATCATTAATGAATGTTGTACTTTGTCAAATGCTTTTTCTATGTCTGTTGAAATGTTATGTTTTTTTATCCTTTCTCTTATTGATGTGATGTATCACACTGATTGATTTACAAATATTGAACTGCCCTTATATCCCAGGAATAAATCCCACTTGATCATGGGGAATGGTCTTTTAAGGTATTATTGAATTCTATTTGCTAGCATTTTGTTAAGGATTTTTGCATCAGTGTTCATCAAAGATATTGGCCTGTAGTTCTCTTTTTTGTGTTATCTCTATCAGGTTTTGGTATCAGGGTAATGCTGGCCTCATACAATGAATTTGGAAGTTTTCTTTCCTTTTTTATTTTTTGGAGTAGTTTGAGAAGGACAGTATTAACTATTCTTTAAATGTTCGGTAGAATTCACCTGTGAAGCTGTCTGGTCCTGGACTTTTGTTCATTGAGAGTTTTCTGATTACTGATTCAATCTCCTTGCTCATAATCAGTCTATTCAAATTTCTTATTTCTTCTTGCTTCAGTTTTGGTAGTTTGTATGTTTCTAGGAATTTATCTGTTTTTTCTAGGTTTTCCTATTTTGTTGACCTGTAGTTTTTCATATATTCTTTTACAATTGTTTGTATTTCTGTTGCATTGGTTGTTATTTCTTCTATTTGTAATTTTACTTGAGTCTTTTTGTTTTTTTTTTTTAATGAATCTGGCTAAAAGTTAATGAATTTCATTTATCTTTTCAAAGAATCAGCTCCTAGGTTTTTTTTTTCCAAAGATTCATTTATTCATTTATGATAGACATAGAGACAGAGGCAGAGACACAGGAGGAGGGAGAAGCAAGCTCCATGCCGGGAGCCTGATGTGGGACTCGATCCCTGGACTCCAAGATCGGGCCGGGTCAAAGGCAGGCGCTAAACCGCTGAGCCACCCAGGGATCCCGAGCCCCTAGTTTTAATTATCAGTTATACTGCTTTTTTAGTTTCTATGTCATTTATTTCTGCTCTAATCTTATATTATTTCCTTCCTTCTGCTGGTTTTGTTCTTTTTCTAGCCCTTTTAGGTATAAGGTTAGGTGGTTCATTCAAGATTTTTCTTGATTCTTGGGTAGATATTTATTGCTATAAACTTTCCTCTTAGAACTTCCTTTGGAACTTAGAACTTTGTCTAAAGGTTTTGAACTGTTGTTTTTTCATTTTCATTTGTTTCCATGTACATTTGGATTTCTTCTTTGATTTCTTGATTAACCCATTCATTATTCAGTAGCATGTTATTTAACCTCCTTGGATTGTGGTCTTTCCAGATTTTTTTTTGTGGTTGGTTTCTCATTTCATAGTAGTATTGTCAAAAAGATGCGTGGTATGATTTCGATCTTTCTGATTTGTTGAGACTTGTTTTGTGGCCTAATATGTGATCTAGTCTGGAAAATGTTCCATGTGCACTGAAAAGAATGCATATTCTGTTTTAGGATGGAATGTTCTAAATATATCTGTTAAATCCACCTGATCCAATGTGTTGATTTTCTGATTGGATGATCTGTCCATTGACGTAAATGGGGTGTCAAAATCCCCCACACTAATTGTATTACTACTATTCACTAGTTCTTTTATGTTTATCATTAACTGTTTTATGTATTTGGGTGTTCTCATGTTGTGTACATAAATATTTATAATAATTTAATCTTGTTAGATTGTCCCTTGTTTTATTATATATTATCTCCTTTTTCTCTTGTTACAATCTTTGTTTTAAAATCTATTGTCTAAGTATTGCTACTCTGGCTTTCTTTTGACAAGTTTGCATGATTGATGTTTCTCTATCCCCTCACTTTCAATCTGTAGGTGTCTTTAGGTCTAAAATGGGTTCTCTGTAGATAAAGATGGGTCTTGTTGTTTTTTTAATCCATTTTCTTACCCTACCCTATATCTTTTGATTGGAACATTAAGTCCATTTACCTTAAAAGTAATTATTGATAGATATGTATTTATTGCCATCTTATTGTTTTTTTGTTGTTTCTGGAGATTTTTCTCTGACCCTTTCTTCTCTTTCATGGTTTGCCTGTTTTCTTTCATGATATATTTGGATTTCTTTATCTTTTTTCTTTGTGTATATATTCGTGATTTTTAATTTGTGGTTGCTACCAGGTTTGTATATAACATCTTCTGCATATAGCAGTGTATATTAACTTGATGGTCATTTAAGTTTGAACCTATTCTTTATTCCTTTTCTCTCCACATTTTATTTATGTTGTGTCACATTTATGTCCTTGTGTTTTGTGATTCCTTGACTGGTATTTTACAGAAGTCTATTTTTATTGCTTTTGTGCTTTCTATTTTCATACTGTCATTTTTTTGTCTTTCCAATCAGAGTCCCCTTTAATATGTCTCACAAGGCTGGTTTAATGGTCATGAGCTCCTTTAATTTGTATTTTTCTGGGAAACTCTTTATCTGTCCTTTTATTCTGAATGATAGCATTGCTAAATACAATATTCTTGGCTGCAGATTTTTCCCATTCAGCACATTGAATGTATCGTGTCACTCCCTTCTGGCTTGCAAAGTTTCTGCTAAAAAAGTCTACTGATAGCCATGTGGAGTTTCCTTTGTATGTAATTGTCTACCTTGAATTGCTGATTTTATTTATTTATTTAAGATTAATTTATTTATTCTAGAGACAGAAACAGAGACAGAGACAGAGAAGAGGAGTAGAGGGGAGAATCTTCAACCAGACTTCCTACTCATGAGATCACAGCCTGAGATTTTGTCCAACTTCCAAACAAGAAGTTGGATGCTAAGTCGACTGAGCTACCCAGGCACCCCTTGTATTACTACCTTTTTTTTTTTTCACTTCATTTTGCCATTTTAATCACAAAATCTGTTGGTGTAGATACACTTTTGTTGATTTTGTTGGGGGTTCTCTATGCCTCCTAGATCGGGATGTCTGTTTCCTTCTCAGATTAGGGAGGTTTTCAGCTACTATTTCTTCAAATAATTTTTCTACCCTCTTTTCTCTCTCTTCTTCTTCTGGGATCTCTATAATACAGGTGTTTTATGTTTGAAGGAGTCACCGAGTTCCTTAAGTCTATTCTCTTTTTGCATAATTCTTTTTTCTCTCTTATTTTCAGCTTGATTATTTCACAATAGTCTGTCTTCAAGGTCATTATTTCATTCCTCTATTTCTTCCAGCCTGCTCTTTATTCCATGAAATGTGTTTCTCATTTCATTTATTGAACTTTTTGTTTGTTCTGCCAGTCCTCGGGTTGATTCTGGGCGTTTAGGATGGTTTGATAGTGATGTAGTTGTTTTCATGGGATGAGACAAGTGTAGGGTCCTTCTACTCTGCCATCATCTTTGTAACTTCACATTTTTTCAGTTTTTAACTTTAGCTTAATCCAATTTAGCAGTATTTTTTCAGTATCTCTAATATACTCTCCTCTACAACTATAAAAATGAATAGTGCATAGTTTCTGTATGCATTTGATGAGGATAATGAATTAACTATATAAATGTTCTTGTAAACATTTGCACAGGGTACTATATAACTAAAAGAAGGATAATAGGCCAAACTAAGAGTTTACGGGAGACTTCTTGAAAGAGATGCCACATTAAATACCCTGGAATGTTTAAAGCATTTTGCCAGACATTATTTCATTTGAAACTAATGAGGATTCTAGACATTTCACGGGGCAGTTATTATCCTAATTTTGCAAATGAATTTGCAAATTTATCAAAAGATGATGCATATCTTTGCCCAATATACTTTGGTACACAATGAATATATCACAGAGCATAACTCACACCCAGGTAATCTTGTTTTAAATACTAGTCCTTCTCTCCACCCCCGCAACACAACAAAGTGCTTGTTAAATTGAATAAAAGCAGTGTGTAAATATAGCCATAGAAGGCAATAAATGGAACTTGGTTGGATGGTGTTATAAAAGTCAGATCTTTTGATGTAGTGATCTTGTGGTTACTTACTAATGTAAAGCCTGACACTGTTTAGTGTTTGGCATTTAGGTGTTGCATGAAGAGTTAGCTCATAGTGCATAAGTGTAAAATACCTTTATAACTCAGCACATGTTCTGTATAGATAAGTTATTATTATTGTTTCTCTCAAGTTTTTTTCTTTTATGCAAAACTCATTGCTGTTCAATAGTCCATTAATCCATCAGCTGGACGGATTCTTATGAAACTTGGGCCATCAGGCAGTTTCCAGGGTAGCAAAGTGTAGTGCCTTCACACACAAAAAAGAGCAGAGTTCAGTCACGAAAGGAAATATTTGGACAATGTCATGTTCCCTTCTGAGGTTATTGGCTGTACTCTCAAAGCCTTAGTGTAATGCTGCATAACTTCACCATCTATTCTTATTATCCTTTATTACCCTAGGTTCTTGCGATTAATAAGGCATTAGTTTTAAGACACAATATAGCGAATATGTAAAAAAAAATATTTGCCAGCAGTAATTCTTCCTTAAAATTGCTTTAAAGATCTATTTGCTTGAGGAAATAAGTTTCTGTTCAAATAAAAATTAAGATTTTTCATTTTAATTGGTGTATAATTCTGTAATCAAATTTTCTCTTTCCCTCTCCATTTCTCTGTCTCTGACTATCTCTGTTTTTCTCTGCCTTCCTCCCCCTCTCTCTTTCTCTGTCTCCCAAAAATGCATTTCAATATTTAACTTGGCACTGAGGAGTTTTGCATGATGTTTAATTGGCGGACTGCTTCACTTTCAAAGGAAAATATTATTCACTTAACACATTCTCTTGGTTTAAATGTAAACTATTCTTTTCCTAGTTAGTTATCTTGCTTGGCCTTGTCTTCAATTTTTTCCATTTCCAGAGCTCTTAGTCTCATATAACCTACATTTAGAAAATTCTAATTTATTTGTTAGATTAAGGAGAAAAGATAAAGTAATTTTATGTTCAAAATAATATAATGCATATTACTATTTTTGCATCAGTTAATTTCCTAACACCTATGCCTATTTCAGTGACTCTAGGTACAGTTTAAAAAGTTGAAAAAAAAATTTAATAGAAAAATATACTTTTATATGGAGGATGAATGTCTTTACCAGCTCTACATGATGCATAATTGATGGATGTGAGAAATGTTTTCAAAGTGAGAATTCCCATTGGAAATGTCTAGGACTTAATACATCTCACCTATGTTGTTCACATACAGCCAACTTAATGTTGCAGTGGCATTTTTAGTGGCTGTTCTTTTTTGATTCCTTCAACTGTCAGTGCATTGTCTAAATGTTCTAATATCATTACGTATCATTTAGTCTCATCAATGCATTAATACTGGCGATACTAGATTTACTACTAGATCATGTTACATGGTGTGCTAGCAGAGAAGAATTCATGTTACTGTATCATACATTTTTAAAAACATTTTAGTTATTATATTTAATAGAATTGGTTATATTTTAATCCTATATATTTTACTCTGTTTAAAACATTAATCTGAAAAGAGCTACAAGAGCATCACTAAAATATCAAAGGGATCTATGGGGCAAAGAAGAGTCAAGAATCTTTATTTTAAGGTTTAATTTAATTTTTACTTTCAAATCATTGCCAAAAATAAGCTAATTTTTGCATTCCACCCCCAACTTATCCTTGTCCTCAAATCTCTTTCACTATGCATAATGCATATGGGCTCTCTGGAAGAAGAAAAAAGAATTATTTTTCTTAATATCTGAATAGAATGCAATTCTGTTTATTCAGTTCTATTTATTCATGATTTATCCCCCAAAATGTCCTATTTATTAAACTTTAAAAAGATGTGAATAACATGGATTATTTATAGGATAATTTAGAATTTGCATAATTTCATCTAAATAAATCATAAGAAATTAAATAATTTACATAATTTAAAAGACACTGGCTTTAATATTTGTAATATTAAATATAATGGTTTTAATCTTGTACCTTATGAAAGATTTAAGAATTAAGCATAAACTCTTATAACTTGAGTATTGTTATTTTTAAAGTGCATTTATCAGCAACTCTGAACCACAAAATATATAGATTAAAATAACTGGTTTTATTCTCCCTAGGTAACATATCTAAAAAACATGATTGATAATGTTTTCTTATTAGCATGGTGTTAGACAAGATAATGATTTGAGGTTCCTTGCAACTCGAAGAACAGGTAATCTAGTCTGCGTATTCTACTGTATATATAGTAAGGAAGAATTTTATTTATTTTTAAGTTATCACTTTTATTAAAATATGTATTTTCTTTGGACAGACAAATCAAAATAGATTTTAAGTCTTCCAGTGGAATTTATGTAGCATATTCAAATAAAATAAAATCACAGGTTCTGGAGAGTGTTTTTCATCCCTCTAAACCTCACTCCCCTAACTCTGTTCCTTCACTTCTGGCTTCTGGTGCTAGAACATATCAAGTTAGCATAATTGGTAGAGTGGAGAAAAGAGACAAATACTCTTTTTGTGAATCAGAGGTGGTCCATAAAAAGTATGCCATCTTTACAGCTGGTTATGGGCAGTGACTATTGAAATGGTTTATAGTAATCTCAATCTCAGTTAAAAATAACAAGACAAAAAGTCTCAACACTGAAATGGTTCTCAAAGCCTTCTCATCTCTTGTATATACAGAGACTGAGAGACTTGTACACACAGAAATGTCATCTCATAAATTTTCTCAAGAGATATTTTTGCTTCTCATTTTTATCATAAACAACCATTCCCTTTGCTACTACTGATTAGTTATAAAATACTATACTTACACCACGTAGTTCAAATGCTGTTAATAACTTCTTATTGCCTCCAGGATAAATCCAAAATTAATAGTCCTTGCTGACAAGGATTGTGAGGAATACCAATAAATTGCAACCCTGTTTCCTACATAAGTTCTAAAAAACTGGAAAATTGAAAAGATGTTAGTGGTAGCAGGCTAAAGTGGTACTTTTATTAAGGATAAGATTAAATTGTAAGACATAGGTTACTTAGTATGAAAACCAAATGGTTAACTGAATTAGAGAATCAAGCAGACCTATGAAATGTGACATGGGATATTTGGGGAGGACATATCCCGTATCTATTCAAAATAAATACATAAAGAAATAAATAAGTAAATTAATAAAATTAATAAGTAAATCTTTTTTTAAGCCTTAGAACACACACAGATCACATCTTGTGTTTCTTGTCACTCTAAGAAGTCCTTATTTTCACAGGAAATTGGCATATTACACATATTTTCAAATTAATGTTCAGTTATTATTTCAGTAAAGTTTAAGTGCTCACTCCATTCAAAGCATTATATACTAGGCTTCATGGGGAAATTTGGTATAGGTTTTAGTATTCTCCTAAAGCATTTTCCCAAAGTTCAGAAACTAGTGGGCCAGATGAACACATAAACAAAAGCAAACAATAACACAAAACCTTTGGGATGACACTAAATAAGAGAAATACTGTTATAAGTGAATGATGTGCTATGATGGTAGGAGGAAAGAAAAGTTAATTTTCTATCCAGCAACTGATTCTAGTTAAAAGAAAATATTATAAATAAATCAGAATTAAGAAAATGCTTGTTTCTGTATTTATCTTGAAAAACCTAACATGAAAGATAATATACTCTGTTCAGTCACATTATAAAATTACTGAAATATCTCTCCAGAAATATTCTGATATTTGAACCTTTATTAATCATTCCATTAAGACTCTTCCTTCTCGCGGATCCCCGGGTGGCTCAGGGGTTTAGCGCCTGCCTTCAGCCCAGGGTGTGATCTGGGATCAAGTCCCACATCAGGCTCCTTGCATGGAGCCTGCTTCTCCCTCTGCCTGTGTCTCTGCCTCTCTCTCTCTCTCTCTGTCTCTCATGAATAAATAAATAAAATCTTTAAAAAAATAATAAAAATAAGTTAAAAATAAAAAAGACTCTTCCTTCTCACATAATGCAGTACTCCTAGTCTTCATTAAATATGACTAATGCGATAAGTATTAGGCTGTGAAAATTTCTTCAGAATTAGATTTTTGCTAAGAAAAGATTTAAGGATCTTAGCAAAATTGGGATATTTTTGACATTTATAAGAAACTTTGATAGGATAACAAAAGTCTGTTTGGATTAGTATAGAGAATCTAGTCAGTACTGTTTCATAGAACTCTTCGCTATGATGGATCTGTTTTAAAATTCACACTGTCCAATGCAGTAGCCATTAGCCCCATGTGAATCTTGAGTACTTGAAGTGTGGCTATTGCAACTGAGGGACTAAATTTTTATTTTATTTCAATTAATTTAAATTAAAATAACCACATGTGGCTACTGGCTACCATATTGTATAACCAGCTCTAGAATGAATATATGAAAATTGGTTGGGGCATTCTTGGTTAATTGATGGGGTAAGGAAACCAAAACTGACAAACCAAGGTAACTGGTGGAGCCTCTGCTAGTCCCTGAAGCCCATTCAGCCCTCATTTTCCTCTTCAATGCATACAACTAATGTGGCAGGTCTGCCACTTGGTGCTAAAGGAGCAAGTGATCCTGACCATAAAAGTATGACAAATGATGCATCTAAGAGGTGGCAAAGTGGAGCCACCTCCTCCATCAGGAGAGTTACATCTAATGAATTTCATCATTTCCTTTCTGAGGTGTGCATGTCTAATAGGAGACAGTCAATAATTGCCTACTGAGTAGATCATCAAACAAAGTGAATTAGCTATACAATTGGAGAGGGGTAGATAAATAGAAAAGATTGCAAATGTGGAATGTATAGTATTTGAGATTTTGATTTAATTTGTTTTGAATTTATAGATCAAGTTGGGAATAATTGATATTTTACCAGTATTGTCTACTAATCCATGAAAATAGAATATTTCCTATACTTTTACGTCCAATTTGTTTCATCCAAGTTTTATAATTTTCCACATACAGGTTTCATACATATTGGTTTTTAGTTTTGTTACATTGTGGTCTAAAAACATACTTTGTATGTTATTTATTATTTTAAATTTTTATGGTGTGTTCTGTGTTTCCGAATATGGTATTTTGTGGAGTCTGCCAAGTGAGCTTGCAAAGAATGTGTATTTTGCTCTCATTAGGAGTATTCGCCACCTACTGTCAATGTCAGTTAGATCAAGTTGATTCAGAGGGTTCTATATTCTACTGATTTCAGGTTCAGGTCATCTATATCCTTACTGATTTTCTACCTGCTAGGTCAACCAGTAATTGAAAGAGAGGTTTTGATGTTTCCAATCATACATACATTTTAAACTAATCTAAGTATACTTTGAAATGATGCTATACCACTTCACATATAATACAGGTATCTTTTAATAGAGTATTACTAATTCCTCTATCGTAAGCCTTATGAAATTTATTTCATTCATTTCACTTGTCTATATGCTATATCAGCTAGTAACATTATTATTATTATTGCTTTAGATAAACAGCTATTGTTCAAGTGATTTTACTTATTTTTATTTTTTAAAAGACTATTTATTTTAATAGAGAGCAGTAGGAGAAAGAGAGCAAGAGAGAGACAGCAAGAGAGCATGAACGGGGGGGAGGGGCAGAGGGAGAAACAGATTCCCTGCTGAGCTGGGAGCCTAATGCAGGACTTGATCCCAGGACCCTGAGATCATGACCTGAGCTGAAGGCAGATGCTTAACCAACTGAGCCACCCAGGCATCTGGTCAACTGATGTTAAACAACCTTGGTTAGGTAACTGATTAGAGATAGAGGTCGTTCCAACAAATGGTGCTAAAATAATTGACTATCTATATCCATATATATATATATATATATACCATATATATATATATGATTATATAAACTATATATATATGAACCTTAATCTAATTACTTATTCATTTAAAATTAACTTGAAATGGATTGTAGAGCTATATATATTCGATGTAACTATTAAAATTGTAGAAGAAAGTTCAATGACTTAGAGTAGGTGAAGATTGTTTAGGTAGGACACAAATAAGCAAATCATAAAGGAAAAAGACATTGAGAAATTGGACGTCATAAAAATTTTCAATTTTGTTTTTCAAAAGAAAAAATATACCACAAAGTGGCAGAAAACATATAACTTATAATGGATTTTATCCATAATATATAAAGTTATATATTAACTTTATAACATATAGATAATAGACTTATAGATATGGAATTTACAGAGGTAATAGACTACCAAAGTAAAACAAAGAGGCAAAAAATTGAATCAGACACTTCACCAAAGAAGATAATGTAATGATAGATATGCATATAAACAGATGCTTCACATCATAGCATTAGGGAAATGCAAATTAAATCCAAAATAAGAGCACACATCTACGAGGATGCCTAAGTAGATGCTACAGTGAAGAACAACTAGAAATCAAATTAATTGATGGTGGAGATGGAAAAAGATACAGATACTTTGGAAAACAGTTTGGTAATTTATAAATTTTGTCATATACTTACCTTACATATCACCAATCTAATTCTTTAATATGTAACCAAGAGAATACATACACAAAACGGTCCCTGTGCAAATGTTCAAAGCTGCTATATTTGTAACATGCAACAATTGAAAGTAATCAAATTCCCATACAATATTTACTGAGAAATACTACTTAATAAAAGGGAACACACTGACACACAGAACAGGACTGAAATCAAAGTGAAAGAAGCCAGGCACACAAAAAACACACAGAAAACTGAGGGGTGTAAGATTCTATTACTATGAAATTCTAGGAAAGAAGAAAAACATGACAGTTACAATGATTATCAGGAGCTGGAATTATAAGGAGCAGATTGTCTGCAAATGAGCACAATGAAACTTGTTGGTCTGGAAGTAGTCTATATTTTGATTTGGTGGTAATTATATGCTGTCAACATTTGTCAAAAATAATCTTAATAAAAATGAATTTTATTGAATCTAAATTATATTAATATATATAACTTTAATGGAATAGGATAAACATCAAACAACCCAACTCTTAGCCAGATTATCATAAATTTTCATAGTAAAGGCCTATATGCTTCAGTATGTATCACCTTGTACAAATTTCCCTTTCGAGGAAGAATTGCAAGGCATGCCAAAAAAGCAATATAAAGCATAATGTGAAGCAATATAGTCATTATCAGAACCAGATTCAGACATCTTTCAGATGGTGGAAGTGTCTGATGTGGAATTTAAAAAAATTATTATAATATGTTACAGAGTCTCATGGAAAATGTGAGCAACATGCAGTATGAGATTGGTAATGTCAGTAGAGATATGGAAACTATGAGAGAAAATTAAAAGGAAATATTAGATATTAAAAATGTAGTAATAGAAATTAAGAATGTACTCAAAGTGCTCATACCTGATTTAACATAGCCAAAGAAAGAAATAGCAAACTTTAACATCAGGTAGCAGAAATTACCCAAACTGAAATGCAAGGATAAAAAAGATTGGAGAAGGGGGTGCCTGGGTGGCTCAGTCCATTAAACAGCTGCCTTCGGCTCAGGTCATGATCACAGGGTCCTGGGATCAAGCCCCACCCCAGGTTCCCCACTCAGTGGGGAACCTGCTTCTCCCTCTCTCTCTCTGCTCTTCACCCTGCTTCTGCTCTCTCTTTCACTTTATCTCAAATAAGTAAATAAAATCCTAAAAAAAAAAAAAAAAAAGGTTGGAGAAGGAAACAAAACAAAACACAACACCCAAGACTATGGGACAAAGTAAGAAATACAACATTTATGTAATTGGACAGAAGGAGAATGGGAAAATGAGAAGATGAAATATTTGAAGACACAATGATTTATTTCCTCAAATCACAGATCCCAGAAGCTCAGAAAACACAAGTGGGATAAATATAAAAACCATGCACCAAAAAAAAAAAAATAAATAAATAAAAAAAATAAAAAAAAAAACCATGCACCTAGGCAATTCATATTGAGATTGCACAAAACTAAAGACAAATAGAAACCTTGAAGGCAGCCAGAGGAGAGGAACCTTACCTAGAAAGGAATGACGATAATTAGAGCCAGCTGCTCATCAGAATCTTTGCAAATGGGGAGAGTAGTCAAATTATTAAAGTATTAAAAAGAAAAAAACTACCAATGTAGAATTCTATATCAAATGAAACTGTTCTTCAATAATAAACATTTTCTGTAACAAAAATTAAGAAAAATTTATTGTTTGCAGACTGTACTATAAGAAATTTTGAAAGTTCTTTTAAAGGAGCAAGATAACACATCAAAAACGGATTTACATAAAGAAAGTGTATCAGAAAAAAATGAATATCAGTATTTGATATTTTTCTACAAGAAAAGATCTGTTGTTATGAGTAAGGACCAAGATAAATAGATGGGACATCCTTAGACACTTCTGAGATAAAAAATAGATCAGAAATGGGACCATGATTAACTGACACATGGAAATATATAGGTCAGCATCTATAATGCTAACCTAGAGAAAGAATTTCTGCCGTGTTAACATAAAATTTATTTCTTTTTTTATTTTTATTTTTTTTTCACTTTATTTCATGACTTTATTCCCGTCTAAACACATATTTCTTTTTTTTAAAGATTTATTTATTTGTGTGTGTGTGAGAGAGAGCATGAGCAGGCAGTGGGGGAGGGGGAGTGCAGCAGGAGAGACTCCTCAAGCAGACTCCGTGCTGAGTGTGGAGCCCAACCCTGGCTTCACATCACACCCCATGAGATGATGACCTGAGCCACAAACAGAGTCAAGATAAGTTGAGCCACCCAGGCAGCCCATGGCATGTTTCTGTAAAGTCCTCTCTAGAGTGGTGTCGGGGATTGAAAGTAACTGTTCGCCTGTTACTGCCCCACGATGCCTCAGTATAAGCTCGCCTCCAAACACTTGTCAGATGGAGATCAAGATAGGAAGGGTAGGTACTATTTCCTATGTCTAAATATTTACATTATAAATGTATAGAAAACTACTAAATAAAATATTTTTATCCTTAAAAAAAGCTATAATGAGATATTACTACATATCATTTTTAGGACCAAATCAGAATGGATGACAATATCTAGCAGTGCACAGATGTAGAGCAACTGGGTCTGTCGTAGGAATGTGATTTAGAGGAAAGTTTGCAATCTTTTATGAAGTTAAAGTATACTTCCCATACCATTGGCAATTACTCTCTAGGTATTTACTCAGGAGAAATGACTACTGATATATTCACTTAAATGGATGAATCTTGATATACTGCGGGAAATACGTCAGACACAAAAGGCTGCATATCATTTTATTTATACAAATGCTATAAAAACAAATCTATACTACAGTGACAGAAAACACAAGTCTGAGCAGTTGTGTGACTGGAAACAAACACGGGGACTTTGAGGATAATGGATATTGTCTGCTTTTTGTTTGGAATAGTGGTTAAAGGTAGGTACATTTGTCAGGAATTGAACTACACATGTGAGTATATTGTATTTGAATAATACATCATTAAAGTTTGTCTTGAAAAGTATGTCTTAACCATGATGGCCAAGAATTAACCTTGACATTAGTAACATACTGGATTTCCTTCTCTTTCTCTTTCTCTCTCTTACTTGAAGATGGACATAACTAGAATCTGCTTGATTATCTTAAGAGATATTTAATCATCCAGAGGAGGGCAGTCTCATTTATATTCAAGATAATGAAGCTATATATCTAATAATTATAAGGGTGTGATAAAAAAACAAACAAACAAACATATCCACCATTTGCAGGTTTCCAGCCAGAAGAAATGTGCTCACAGGCTGGAACAATGAATCCAGAATAAGAACCAGATACATTTGCAATTATGTATTAAATTGATTTAATGTGATGTAGTAAAGTTTGCTCTTTTATATTTTGTTGTAGATCTGTGTCCAATGAAAAATATGAAAATAAAATTACTATCTAAAGGTACTTTATATTTCCTGCAGAAATAATTATACAATTATTAGAATCATTTTGTCTGGAATAACATATTTGGAAATGTAGACTGCCTATGCTTTGTCACAACCCAGAAAACCATGGTATTCGGGAGTAGTGAAATATATACATTATTTTGTTAATACAATATATCCCTCACTTGTAGGGAAAATTTAATTATTTTTAACAAATATGAATTCTCTGAATTAACATGGAGAATGATCAGCTCAGAATTAAAGAGGAAAATTTTAAATCAGTAACCGTAAGATTAAGTTAATTTGATTAAGAAAAAGAGAGATTACTGTGCTCTAAGACTTATTCAGTGGAATTTGATGCCTTTAAATTGACTTTAAATATACAGCATAATTTCAGCTAGATCAGAGACTGTGAACTGAGTTTTGAATTACTATTGAACACATAATTAAAGTAACCACTTTAAAAGAAATGCTACATACACTTTTCTGGAGAGATTTTGGACAGATATAGGACTCTGTGTGTGTGTGTGTGTGTGTGTGTGTGTGTGTGTATAAATAGTACAAAATCGGAGCTTCTGCTGCCTTGGTTTTATCAAGGCTTCACTCAAACTGGGCAAACGTGGAAGTTATTTAAGCTTTATGTATTTTTGTGTTTCCCCTTCCATAAAATTGGGACGATGGTAAATAGTGTCCACCCCATATACTTGTTATGCTGATTAAGTGACAATATATGTAACACATTTAGAACAGTGCATAGCACATGAACACAATTTAAGTACTAACTGTTTGCTTTTTTTATTGTTTTTATTGGACATTAGCCCAAGTTTTCATTGGAAACTTTCTAGTAGTACTTATAAGAATGAGTAATGTGGAAAGAAATGGAAACTTTTGGTGGGTAGAGCAGAACTAGAGAATGTATATTATACGATGTAAGAAGCACTGGAGTGAGATTTTTTTTCTCTCTTGTTCACTGATATATGCCAAGTATCCCAAATAGAGTCCGGCATAGAGAAGTCAATAGATGCTTGTTGAATTGAATTGACATTGCCATGAAGATACGATTCCCTCATGTCCAACACTTATGAAAATTAAACATCCAATTACATGAGAACAATTATAACTCAACATGTAATACGCATGAGAAAAGAATTTGAAATTGCTTCGTGAACTACTGTCCCAAACTTGAAAAATGAAATCTGCATGAAGTAGATAATTTGGACGTAGGAAAAAAAGGCTACAAAATGCCTTGATAATAAGTCAGTGGCATCTGATAGGACAAAAAAAAGATGGCAATAATTTACATTAGCTGAGGAAAAAATGGGAGGAAATGTAAAAACTCTGAGGAAACAAATTTTTGTTGATCAGGGAATTCCTTAGTTCTATTCTATGAGGAACGTATCACACTGGACCTTGCACAATTAAACTTGGCAAAATTTGGTTTCATCTTCCTCACTTCCTTTTTGCTAGTCTATATGGTTAAAAAATTGACCAATATGAATGGAATTTCATGAAATGATTATCATGAAAACTAAACTTTTAATTCTGTCTTGGACCTCCATATATAGCTTGCTTTAAAGTCTTAGGGTTATCTCTTTATATGAGCAGAATGACTTTACATAATGGTCCCAGATGCTTCATTACAAAAGAGGTAATGAACCTTCTTCAACACCTCAAGCTGAGCATCCGTGACTGCTCGTCAGTGAGTGAGCAAATTATGTCAGTTAATCGGCAAGGAAAGAGCAAGTTGCTGCTATCATGTGATTCTGTTTAGTTTCCTGTGATGCTTAATGTGAAAAGGAACTTTACCCATTGTTCTATCTTTTCTATTCTCCCATCAGTCTGTTTTTCCTGAGACACATATTCTTACTCTTTAAGTTATCATGAACTATTGGTAAGACCATGGATGATTTGTAAGATTGACTTGCACACTGAACTCAACTTTATTTCGTAAATAGCTAATGCAAAGAGATACTCTGGATCTGAGCAATTCTCTATTCAAAACTTTTGTGCATTCAGGCAAAACTGAATTTCCAATCTTGATATATTGTGAGTCTATAATTTTAAAAGATATGCAGGGTGTGGGTTTTGATGAATGCAAGTTAATATGGCCATGCATATTACCTGTCCAGTTTTTTCACCCAACTGATCTCTCACTGGAGAGTTCATGAAATAGGAGAGCACATAGGAAAAATGGGGCCGGAGTGAAGAAACAGAGCTGAAGGAAACAATATCTAAGGGTGAAATGTGAAATATCTAAAAAGTGAAATGCTTTTGCTATGCTATAATGGAAGATGAACTAAAATTTGATCAATAAGCAATCTTAAAGGCCACTTCTAAAAGAACACTCTTCTTATAGTTGCACTTAAAAAAAAAAAAACATTTTGAATTCACTGAAGTAGTTTTACCTTGGTGTGCTATAAAATAAGAAAAAAAAAAGGATTCAAATTGGTTCAGTGATGCAAAAGAGTAAATATAAAATAACTGTGAAAATATAACAATATAATGATAGATGTTAAATTAGTTGTCCCTTCCCAGTAGCATGAATAAAGAGCTATTAACCATAAATTGCAATGGAATTACCTATTGGATGACAAAACCCCCCATATAAAGAGATTTTAAAGCTGTTTGCTAAAGTGACTACTACTACTTATTCCTATAGAAAACCAGATTCATTACTAACCATCAGCAGTGAACTATGTCAGAGTAAACTACTTTTTTCTACAGGTTAAAATAATTAAAAAAAAATACCTCAAAAGGTTCATGGTTATCTGGAAAATCAAGTTTAAGTGCATAATCTCCATAAACAAATTTAACCTATTGTGATAGGCTTATGTAGTACACAACTTAAATTAGCAATGCATACATAATGAAAATTAAACAGTTTCATATGTAGTTATGAAAAGGTGAAGATGAAATCATCAAATATGAAAGAAAAGAGTAGAATCAGGCAGCCCGGGTGGCTCAGCGGTTTAGCGCCGCCTTCAGCCCAGGGCCCGGTCCTGGGGTCCTGGGATTGAGTCCCACATCGGGCTCCCTGCATGGAGCCTGCTTCTCCCTCTGCCTGTGTCTCTGCCTCTCTCTCTCTCTCTGTGTCTTTCATGAATGAATAAATAAATAAAAATCTTTTTTAAAAAAAGTATTATCAATAAGATATTTTAAATATTACACAAAAAGTCTATATATTGGTATGTGTTCATGTGTGTGTTTATATAATTTTGCATAAATATAAGCATATATATGTGTATATATGTGCATATATATACTTATTATATAAACAGGTAGAATGTTAAGGATTTTAAGAGGAAACTATAAAGAAGAAGAAAGAGATTATTGCTTATCCTCAGACTCGAAAGACTGTTATTTTACATTGGTTCACTAATTTAATCTGTAGCTTGTCTAGGTAAGTATCCAAAATATGCCTTTAACCTTATGATATAACCAAAAGTCCCTTTAAAAAACAAAAAAATAAAAACAAGGCTTAGATAATAAAAGCCAGGGTCTACCTGACAATATTTCATGTAGTTCTGATGAGTTTTAAGAATGATTATGTTCATTTAGACATGTACCTTGCTGAAAGTTGAGCATCTTGATTTTTATGACACTTAAATATTAGAATTATCATATATATTTGGCTCAGACAGTAAATGCTTATTAAGTGAGTATTGACTTAGGTCTTGGGTACTTTGAATGGTTGTGTTTCTGAGTTATCTGGATACTTTAAAAAGGACAAATATACATATTTGGATACTTTAAAAAGGATATATATATATATATATATATATGATGGATTTCTGAAATTTTAATGACCTTTTTACACTATTCAGCTAACATCCTATTTAATTTTTTGACTAATATAAAATCTTTTTTTATTATGGCACATTATTAACATCCTGGTTGCTTTTATTATTCACTAACAGAAAATGCCCAAAGGTAATAGAAAATCAAAATTCAGTTAAGTTAATTAAGCGATAAGATTTATAATAACTATGAATAACTACAAAGATCAGCAGCTGGTTTATGCAGGTGGCCAATAAACTGTTGGAATGTCCAAAACATAAACATAAGGGGTGGCAGTAGGGGGCAGGTAGTGATTAGATATGGGAAGGCTGAGGTTAGCTTTTAGTTTGGGTAGAACATTGGACTTTTTTTTCTTCCAGTAGAAATTTCCTCTATGAAAAAAATAATTATCAAAATGATACATTTCACATGATGGGGCCCCTTGTAGCAAATTTACATCATTTAATTTTGATGTATTGAAATTATTGCTAGGGCTTCTGAAAAGGATCTGATTTAAAGATCAAGGAATCAGTTAGGTAATAGGAAATCTGAGTCCATTACTGGACAGATAAATTGAAGAACTGATATAATTTCATTTTTATAAATTTACTGATGAATCATATAAGCTTTCTTTCAGGATTATATCTGATCATTTAGAACTGTAAACCTTACAAACCTTCATTGACCTATTGATGTTTTTAGTGCCATAGAAACTGGCAGTATTTTAACCTGACTTGAAGGAATACATTCGGATTGATATTTAGAATAAATATTGATATTTAGAATAAAACAAATTGTGCTTTCATGATTCCACTCTATGTGTTCACTATTCTAAACTTCCTTTTCCAGGTTTTGTATTCCACACAACCCCACTTAACTACACCTCATCAGAATTCACGTATATATATATATACAGTTCACATATATATACCTCAACATACCTTTTTCTATGAAATGTGACAATGTTATTATCACAATACACATCTACCACTTGAACCTAATCCTTATTTCTGACCTAAGAAATCCTATACATTAACTTTTTCTTTTTCCTGATATTATACCATTAAGAATAATCAGTAAGAGGATCAACCCCATGCTCAGCACTGTGAGGTGAATACTTGAATGAAATAGTATCTGTATAACAGCCAATGAACCAACAATGTCAACAAACAACTATTTTTTGACAGCAAGAAGAAATGCATGCTATGATTTATTTATTGACAATGATTTCCAGAATGTACTATATGCACCTCAAGGATGCGGTAGAAAACGAGAGTATTAGAATTATTTTATTTTTTTTAAATGTTTTACCTTACTTGAAATGTTCTATTTTTGGTTTGCTGTAATACCGTTATTAGTCATTAACAGATAATCATAATATATTACAGATATATAGTCACATATTTTTTAATCGGTTGGAGAATATGACACCAAAAAATGTTGAAGACTTTTAGGAAAGCATGTTAGGGAGTTTAACTGAAAAGTAGAATTGAATATAAAGAAAATGATGGGTTAAGTGCTTATTAGAGTGGTTATTAGAGTGGTTTAACTATAAACTGTATCATGTAAGTGGGGTATCCACTACAGTTCTCACTTACTTTTCTAAAAATTTTTATCAGCAGGAAATAGATGTACACTTCAGCAAGTAGCCAAGGAAAGTGTAATACAATAACTATTTACACAGGAGTCAATAGAGATTAGATAAAACAAGGAATGGTTGGTTGTACCAGGGGTTAAGTCATCACTACTCCTAGACCTTGAATGGAAAGGGAGAAGGCAATTATATGAGCTCATAAAAAACCTCATACCTTTTTGCAGAGGGTCACCTGACAGAGACTGTGGCCTTTGGTGTGGGGACAGATGATGTCTATTTTCCAAGGAAGAACCAAAGGAGTAGATATCTTGACTTTATTTTTTGCCACCCTCTAAACTCTTACTGGTTACTCCCATTGGCCGGATCCAATCTGAAGCCAGAGAAGGAAGTGCACAGATATAGTCCATACAGGACAGCCTCCTTGGGTATAGTTTGAGAAAGAGAGTGGAGTGTGGATATGCAAGAGAAAATTGAAAATTTCTGCATTCCATTCCTCTTTATTCTTGGCATCTTTTCTTTTCCAGATGAAAAAAAAAATGTGTCTCTAATACAAGGGATACATGAATCCCATCACCTACCATAACCTTATGACTTGATGTCAGTTTAGTCGTATCCCCAAATAAAATCTAAAATGTTGGCAAACCTCAGTACTCTTTATGTAAGATAATCTAGGGGGAAAAGTGAGGGAAGAAATTCTTAATTAACATAAAATATAGCTTCCTTAGTCCTATTACTTATGTAACCTCTCATATGACCTTAAATGACAATTGTATATTCTTTTAAGCTACATCCATTCAATGTGTATTCTAAGCTCTGTCAGTGACTGGGCTATAGTATTCTTTATCTGGTGATATGATCTTGGGGTATAAGCCTTTGATTGCTTCTGCCTTGATTGGATTTCTTCATTATTCTGTTACCTGACCTTTTATAGAAGTGAGGCAATCTAGAGAAACCTCTAGGTTCCAGAAATAGTTCTTGCCTCCATTGTGTGGCAGCAATCTGATTTCCTATTCTTAAATAGCATCAATCACCTCAGCCTCAATGATTGTAGTCCCTTTCTCTGCTAAGTTGAAGAGCTTGAGGAGTTTATGATGGCCTGAGGGCATACTCACTTTCCAATTTAACAGAGATTGTGTTGTCTAGGGGAAGCATTTCTTCTGTGGAAACTAGGGCACTTCTCCTATTTGCTGAAAGAAGCTACTCTCACTACCTTCCTTAGTTTCTGGACTTGTGCATTTTGACAGCAGGAGAGATGGCATGTGTTGGATAATGGTGTAAGGTCTATAACATCTGGTGGGACGCTGTCCCAAATCCACAAGATTTTGTCATTCTAAAGATGCTACAGCAGTCTTTAGCAGATTATTCCATTCTATCAGATCTGCTACTTGTAGATGTTGAGACCAGTGGATTTGGGGGTGAGCTCATGGACACATTTCTTTTGTTGCAAACTACTTCCCTTTGTCTGAAGTAAGATTATGTCAGAATCCAAAGAAAATAGGGATTTTGTAAGCCTACAAGTCATGAAGCTGACAGAATTGTGACCAGAGTAGAAAGATTCCAGATATGTCTCTTCCTGCAAGAAAACATATTTTCCCATAGTGATAAAAGGAGTCAAGTAGAACCAAGGTCATACCGGTTAGGCAGAAGGTGTCATATGAATGGCTTTGTGTTGTCTTCTGCTATCAGCACACTGGTTGGCCATAAGCAGATCAACCATGAAGAGAATTTCATGTTGTCAAACCTGGCCCCTTGTGTTATCCTGACCTACTAGTATCTTTCCCATTGAGCAAACACTTGGATTAACAAAAATGAAGACTCATAGCTATAGAACAGATAATTTTGTGCTTCTGATTATTGAGGTCCCTCTGCAGTGTCAGCCTTCTCTGGAAGATTAAATGGGACATGAATATCCATATTTTATACTCTTTCGAAGGGGACCACTCCTATACTTCATCAGAACTTCTTGTCATCAACTGTCCAATTGGGTTCTTTTAAGTCCCTTACCAGTGGCCCAACTTGTCAGCTACTGCTCGAAGATTAGTGTAGATCATGACCTCAAGCTATCTCTCCCTTTAGGGTGGGCAAGGGGGTAAGGGGGTGGGTAAAGTGGGTATATTTTTACAAACTTGATGAATCATATGTGTGATGATATATCAATGCTGGGAGTTTATCATTGTGTATCTTAAGAACAATTTATATTAAATATTGGGCTATGTAAGGGGCTTCTTTAAAATGACCATTGTTATGGTGTCTGGGTGGCTCAGTTGATTACAACATCTGACTTCTGCTCAGGTCATGATCTCAGGGTCCTGGGATAGAGCCCTGTGCCAGGCCACACTCAGTGGGGAGCCTCCTTCTCCCTCTCCCCTTTCTCTCTCTGCCCCTCCCCCTGCTCCTGCTCTGTCTCTCAAATAAGTAAAATCTTAAAATAAAATAAAATGACCATTGTTCCACTTGAAATGTGCCTTTACAGAGGGCTTCCCGAAGCAGCTGACAGCCTAAATTGTTGCTTTTGCTTCCAAAGAATTTTTTTTTTTTTTTTTTGGCAGTGTAGGCAGAGGTAGGAAGATGGGATTTCCTACTTAAATCTCAAACTAAGGCTATTACTAGAGCTATTGCAAGATGAGGGCCTTTTAAATACTTTTAATGAGGAAGCTCATTCTTAATGTAGACGGAAATAATTTCATATTTCAGCATTATTTTATTACCTCAGTGAACACTTTAAACGCTGGGCCAATTGTTTCCAGGAAACACTTCTGACTCTAACATGTGCCAAACAACCTCTTACTGTATGTAAGAATAGCTCTAGCTTAATAGATGTGTACAACGTTTTTTAAGGATTATGAAAAACAAAGTAAAACATTTTATACTAATATAGGAATTTGCTTTTTCCTAAAAACAAACCAAGAACTTTGCTACTTGTCTTTGCTCAGCTACTAAATGTTTTCCTTATCTGTAAGTTATACTGAAGCTCCTGGAAAGAACTTTCCAGCCGGGGAAAAAAAGCATAATTCTTTTTGGGTGATGTATCTGTTTTTCACCTGTTTTTCATCACTCATTTCATACAGTGAGAAGCTTTCCTTCCTTCAGGAACTCCACCCAACACTGATCCCTCCTTTTTCATGTCGCCATTATCTACTGACTTTACTTTGAACCTGTCACTGTCACAGCAAGTTGTGTCTCTCTTCACTGAAGCCAGATTTCTGATTAATATGGACTGAAATCGCCTTACGAGGCAATGGACTGCTTGAGAAAATACAGATAATTCAAAAGAAAGGATGTAAAAGCTCTCCTAATCTAATGAATAGCTACTAATCTTCACTGTTGACAAGGACACATACATCATGGAACTTAATTTTTTATAGAAATGGGCATTTTGTAACATTCGTCCATGATCTCTTTTTCTCATTTGATAATAATATGAACATCTTCCATATCATTAAATATTTTTGTCTAGGAAATTTTTGATTATTGTATGGTTTCATTATATATAATACAGCTTATAGTATTTACTGCGTGTGCATATGCGTATACACAGGGAGAGAATATACATTTATTTTCACCTGCATGTACAGACACATAATACGACTTTAATCACCTATATTGGTAAAACATTGGACATATCGTATCTATACTTCCTGAGAATATAATTTTTTTAAAAGAATTCTTGAGTTAAAGATTATAAGCTATGTTTCATTTTCTTGTATAAAGCATTATAGGAAGGTGTGATATGGGCACCCACTATAGTACTTATGTGCATTGACATATAACATTCATTCATTCATTCATTCATTCATTATGTTTCTAAGTTAACTGAGGTATAATTGACAAAAATCTTTTAGATTTATGATGTACAATGTGGTATTTGGGGTTTTTTTGTTGTTTTTTTTGGTTGTTTTGTTTTTTAAAGATTTATTTATTCATTCATGACAGACACAGAGAGGGGGAGAGAGAGAGAGGCAGAGATACAGGCAGAGGGAGAAGCAGGCTCCTCGCAGAAGCCGGATATGGGACTCGATCCTGGGATCCCGGGGTCATGACCTGAGCCGATGGCAGCTGCCCACCAGCGTCCCTACAATGTGGTATTTTAATATATGTGTCTCCCATCCAAGTACTAACCAGGCCCGACCCTGCTTAGCTTCCGAGATCAGATGAGATTGGGAGCATTCAGGGTGGTATGGTCTTAGAAACTAATTAACATATCTGTCACCTCACATAGTTCTGCTTTTGTTTTGTTTTGTTTTGTTTTGTTTTTTCCCCTATGGTGAGAACATTGGATCTACTCTTTTAACAAATTTCAAGTATACAAAATAGTATTATTTTTAAAGTTTTAATTTAAGTTCTAGTTAGTAAACTAGAGGTTTTTCATTTTTTAAATACCACAATCTCTTCTACATATCTCTCAGATGGGAAAAACTTCTATTTTAACTCCTCTGTTCATCAGTCTTTCCATAGAACTAGGTTGTCTGAAAGCCTTCTTCTACCTTTTTCAACTTGTTCACTGATGAATGAATAGTACCAGGCACTGGGACCCAAAGCTCGCAGTGGTCTCTTCAGCCTGTTGCTCTTCTGGTACTTACATTGGCTTCTCTTGGTCTCCCACATTGAATTCTTTCTGGTTATAAAACCCAGTGTCATGGGACGTCTGGGTGGCTCAGTAATTGAGCGTCGTCTCTCTTTGGCCCATGGCATGATCCTCAGGTCCTAGGATCAAGTCCAGCATCCAGCTCCCAGTGGGGAATCCGCCTCTCTCTCTTCCTTTTTCTGTGTTTCTCTCATGAATAGATAAATAAAAAATAAAACCTAATTTAAAAAACAAACAAACAAAAAACAGTACCAGCACCGATTTGAGGTAAAATGCATTGGTGAGTCTTCATAGACTAAAGGGGAAAGAGCAAAGTGCATTAATAAAAATAACACTACTATGTATAATAGATAGGTCCAAAATCCCACCTGTTTAGCAAAATATAGTTGTTTTTCTTTCATGTAAATTATGCAACATATGTACCTTATCAGTCAGTGGCTCTCCTCGAAGTGGTGATTCACACCCCCATGTTGCTGTCTTCTTATTTTGGCTCTACTGTTTTCTTTACTTTCTTTCTTTCTTTTTTGGCGGGGGAGGAGAGAGGGAGATAGAGAATCTTAAGCCGGCTCCATACCCTGTGTGGACCCTGATGCAGGGCTTGATCTTACAACCCTGATATCTGAGCTGAAATCCACAGTCAGACACTTAACAGACTGAGCCACCCAAGTGCCCCAGCCCTGCTGTTTTCAACGTGGCTTCCGGAATTGTTGTATTGAGGGAAAGAACATCAAGAATCACTAGGCCTGGGTTTGGATCATATCATGTCTGTCCTCAGTTACAAGATGCATTTAGCTGCAGAGGAGGCTGGGGAATGCTGTATGGGCTATGTGCACAGGTAGGAGAGAAAATGGACTCAATAGTTAGACGCTCTGCCATAACATGTGAACGGGTAGGGATAATTAACTATTATAATAGGATAATGGAGTAAGGTAAATGAGCTATAAAATCATAGAGGAGAGAATATTTACCTTTCCTTAAAGTTGATATTGGTGAACAGGGACTATTTTGGTCATCAGGAATAGAAGAAATTTCCCAGCCAAAGGAAATATGGAAAGTTAGAGGTGATAAAAAGAATAATTCCTATATAGCATGGTTAATATGTTTCTTCATTAAATTTCTGCCACTTTTTCAAAACATATTTTCAGAGAAATTTGTAAGGATGGATGCATAAGGAAGTATATAAATTGAATCACGATTTATAATAGAAATTATTGACACAACATAAATGTTCAGTGAGAAAGGATTGGTTAAGTAAATCATGGTATAGCCAAGCTATGGCATATTTTGCAGCCGATAGAAAGTAGGTATGGATTTACATATTTATTTAGAAAGATTCCCACAATTGCTTTTCAAAGGATAAAAATGAGCATTCATAATGATGACCATGCTAAATGAAATGATAAAATTCTGTGTGCTTGAATGATTCTACTTTAAATAGTATGTCTCTGTGGAGATTAATCATTCAAGCAGGAGTTTCAATGATTGTTCATTTTCTTTTTTCTTTTTTTTTTATTTTTATTTATTATTTATGATAGTCACAGAGAGAGAGAGAGAGGCAGAGACACAGGCAGAGGGAGAAGCAGGCTCCATGCACCGGGAGCCCGACGTGGGATTCGATCCTGGGTCTCCAGGATCGCGCCCTGGGCCAAAGGCAGGCGCCAAACCGCTGCGCCACCCAGGGATCCCTGTTCATTTTCTTTTTCATAATGCCTACCTACCTCCCACTCTGTCTCTCTCTCATCTTTATCTCTATCATCTTCTTTTCTTTTAAATGAGCATATATTATCATACAAATTATATATTTTTATTTAAAAATAAAAATTGGTTGGAAAAAATTTTAAAGTTTTAAAAATAAAAAATTGGTTGGAAAAAATTTGGTTGGAAATCAGTGACCCTTCAGTTCTGCAGATGATCTCTCACTTAGCTATCTGATGAAACTACTACCTTATTAATGCTTAATGGGAGGCACCCTCCTGGGAAACAGTAGCTAATGTCTGCTGGACTTGATCTAGTCAAGGGCTTGCTATTTACAACTTTCTTGCCACATAAAAATCTAGTTGCTGAAATGTAATGGACAGAAATCAGAACACCATGTAATGGCTAGGATAAAAAGTAAAAAAAATGTTATTGCCAAATGTGTCAGATTCATAAAAGGTGTATATAGATCTTCTTCAAAGAGATAGTAGGTGAATTGCTATTTATACATTAAACAGAATGAATTTGATTGTTAAATATATATTCAGCGTTTGTTATTATATTTAAAGTCTGTTACTGTTTCGAACAGAAATACGCCTAAGTAAGTAAATATAAAGTTCCTTGTTCCTAAACAAAAATTACCCTTGACAAATTCAGGGTCTTTAGAATTAGCAAACAAGCATGGCCCAGGGAACTGTGGGGAGAAGACAAAATAGTTTGATGGTGGAAGTGTGGTCCCACTGCTGGTTTGATTTCCTCATCTCTAACTCTACCACAAACACATTTAGGATTGATGAGAAAAAAAATGCTGTCTTAGAGAAATTGATTGATTAGCAATGAAGGATCAGTATTCAAAGGTGGGAGAGACTGAAAGTCAGAGTTTTAAATTTATTACAGTTGACAATTAGACGATAAAAGTGAGAGAAGAGCTATATTGCCACCAAAAAGAATGTTTTTAAAGGCAAATATACGGAAATGATCAACTAAGTAAATTTGAAAATGTAAATGCGATTTGAAGTAATTCCCTGGAGAGCATGGCACATGGAATAACATTAGGCTTTGGTTCAATATGATGCTTTTACTAACATACATCATGTATTACTGTGTTCTTTAACCAAATAAAGTTATTACTCTAAAATCAACTTAAGGGGGCGCATGGGCAGCTCAGAGGTTGAGCATCTGCCTTTGGCTCAGGTTGTGATCCCAGGACCCTGGAATCGAGTCCTGCACTGGGCTCCCAGCAGGGAGCCAGTTTCTGTTTCTGTCTGTGTGTCTGCCTCTCTCTCTCTGTGTCTCTCATGAATAAATAAAATCTTATAAATAAATAAATAAATAAATAAATAAATAAATAAATAAATAAGTCAACTTAAGCAGCACCTGGATGGCTCAGTCTGTTAAATGTCCAGCTCTTGATTTCTGCTCAGGTCATGATCTCTGGGTCCTGGGATTGAGCTGCGGAACAAGCTCTGTGCTCAGCAAGATTCCACTTGGGATTCTCTCTCCCTCTCCCTCTGTTCACCAACTTCCATGGATCATGTGCTCTCTCTCTCTCTGAAATAAACAAATAAATAAATAAGATATATATAAAATAAATAAACAAATTTTTTCTCACTTAGTTTTTTTTCTAGATACAGACTGTCTTATCTCTCTTTTTGCAAATAAACAATGCTCTTTGTTAAGGGGACATGTCTGCAATTGAAAAAAGTATGTTCATAATACAATGTACATAACCAATAATGAAATTAATATGTAGTATCCCATTGATAGATTGATCAGTTTGTTTGTTTATATTTAGGTAGTTATCCTCCTTAGCAATAGGAATTCTAAGATAAAAGTAAATCTCCTTAAAATCTTTGCAACGTGAACTATGTTTAAAAAATACAAATGCACATATACGTAAAGATTCTGCTTTTATATTTCTACAAGCTTTACAATGTCATTTTGACTGAGCTTAATAATTATTTTTTAATGATTTCACCATATAATTAGGGAAAAAATGACTTACAGCACAGTATATTACTTTTGCAGTTCAAACCAGCTTTGGAATCGGGACATTTCCATTCATATTCAAATTAATAATCATGAAATCAAAATGTAGATTTTGTTGCCTTTTGTGTTACATTTGCCTGTTAGAGCAGAAAAGTTAAATAAATAATGATGCTTCATTTTTTTTAAAGTTTGGCTTTGGGGGACATGATATTGTGTGGATGTCAGTGGTCTTTTTTTCTTTTTTAAGCTACATAAAGGAGAGAAATGAACAGGTTAGAAAAAAATAGGAGTTGCTTTTTAAACAAATTACAGATCAGAGATAAACTACATACCCAATCCCTTAATCTGTCCCATTTCCTATTTATATTAATTGAAGGAAAAATACTGGCTTGTCTAGTAAGATGCATTCTTCTAAGTAACACTCAGAAAAAGAAAAAGGCTAGTTCTACATTGTAATTACTTAGCATTCTTTTTCTTTTTTGCTTGAACAAGGTGAAAAATGTCAGTAGATCTGCTCATGCAAAAGAAAAGAAATATAAAATGTCAAACATGCATTCATTAGAGGTTATTATAGAAAAAAGTATTTAACATTAGGGAGGAAACACTTAACCTGATACACATTAAGTTGTTACCTATTCTCCTCTAAGAAAATGAGAATAATTAAGGAGAATGATTATAGGTGCTGCTAACTGGTTCTAAGTTTAAGGATACTGTTTATGACAGTTTTGTTTTTATTGATGTTAATTCTATAACATGATCATACTTACTACCACTGACAAAACTATTGTCTTGAGAATGTTAAGCAAAGCAAATGGCTGTACCTTTGAATATATTGCAAAATCCAAGTACTTTTGTGTGCCTTAACTTGATCTTCATGCCATAAGATGCTGAGTGTCACATTTTTCCACTTGAAATAAATGTTAACTCCTGACTGCTTCCTAGACTTGGTAGCATTTTGTGGACTCTGGTGCATTTTTTTCTGCAATGTGATATACACCTGTTGGAGTGTATAGAGGGAATTTATTTATTTTTTATTTTTTTAAAGACTTCATTTATTTATTCATGAGACACACAGAGAGAGGCAGAGACACAGGCAGAGGGAGAAGCAGGCTCCCTGCGGGGAGGCCCACGTCGAACTCTATCCCCGGGGTCACAGGATCACGACCTGAGCCAAAAGCAGATGGTCATCCATGAGCCACTCAGGTGCCCCTATAGAGGGAATCTAAAAGAAATGTGAATGGTGAGTTGATTTCTTAATTTCTAAGAATTCTTGACCTCAAATTCTTTAATCACTTTTTTATTTTCTGAAGGACTTTTAAAATTTAAGAAAATTTTTGAACAGCTCTTTTAATGTTATTTTTCCCTTGAGCTCTTTGCTCTTTTAAAATAACATGTACATATGCATGTATTTACATATGTATTAATTCATATCACGTTAGTTTTCAAAAAGTTTTTCTTCTCTCTTTCCATAACTGCCATCATTTTTATGAGGAAAAAAAAGCAACTTTAAATGGTGTGTTCCTAGTCTTCTCTTGTCGGTTACCTTGCCCAAGTCCTGCTCAGTCCCTTAACTGAGGGATCCCTGGGTGGCTCAGAGGTTGGGCGGCTGCCTTCGGACCAGGGTGTGATCCTGGGGTCCCGGGATCGAGTCCCACGTCAGGCACCCTGCTTCTCCCTCTGCCTGTGTCTCTGCCTCTCTCTCTCTCTGTGTGTGTCTCTCATGAATTAATAAATAAAAATAAATAAAAAAGTAAAAAAAGAAACCTTAACTGATTGTTGAATTGAATAATGGGAACTTGCTGGCAGCATGACAACTGGCTGTGTTTACCCCAGAAAGGAATTCCAAAGGGATTAAGGACAGAAATAAAACAAGGAATTTGGATATATGTGGCGATACAGAAAATGAATAATGTACTGCACACACACACACTTAAACACACACACACACACCCAAACCGACTTTCTTGAGAATTTTATGCCATTTCTCCAAAACAGAGATGATAGGCATATGAGGTATAATGCAACAGCTGATGACAAGAATGATATTTAAATATATACATTTTATTACTAAAAGAGTGAATTATTAAAGAAATGAAAATTGAAACAATACTAAGATATAATTATTTTGCCTATCATTTTGGGGGGGAAGATAATACTATACAATGCTGACAAGAGAATGGAGAAAGTAGTGCTCTGATTTTCTGCAATAAGGAATTGCTAACTGGTAAAACTTTTTGGAGATTAATTTGAAAATACATCTTGAAGTTCAAATATTGCATAACCTTTGACTCAGCGATACTATGTTTATAAATGTACCATATGTACTAACACAAGTCATACAAAAATGTATGCACAGGAGTATTTGCTGAGTGAGTGTTGAGCTTTAGCTCTAGAATCAGACAGACCTGAGTTGTAATTACCACTTCATTACTTTATTTTTTAATATAGATATTTTTATTGGAATTCAATTTGCCAACATATAACACCCAGTGCTCATCCCATCAAGTGCCCCCCTCAGTGCCCGTCACCCAGTCACCCCCACACCCCGCCCACCTCCCCTTCCATCACCCCTAGTTCGTTTCCCAGAGTTAGGAGTCTCTCATGTTCTGTCTCCCTCTCTGATATTTCCCACTCGTTTTCTCTCCTTTCTCCTTTATTCCCTTTCACTATTTTTTATATTCCCTGAACGAATGAGACCATATAATGTTTGTCCTTCTCCGATTGACTCACTTCACTCAGCATAATACCCTCCAGCTCCATCCACGTCGAAGCACATGGTGGGTATTTGTCGTTTCTAACGGCATGACTTTCTAGATATGTGAGCTTAGGCAAGTTACATAGCATGTCTAGATTTCACTATCCTTTGAGAATTGAATGAAATGATGTCTATAAAGTGTGTAAGAAAGTGTTTGGCACCTCATGAGTACTTGAGAGATGTTTATTAGTCTTTGTAATGAAGATAATATTGTTATAAATATTATGCAGCATCATTTATAATAGTAAAGATCTGAAAACAAGCCCCCTATTCAACTGGGATATCAGTTAAATAAACTTAGGTTTATTGAATAGAATACAACAAAGCCACTAAAAAGAATAAGATCAATCTATGTGAAAGTAGAGGCAAGAAATACTTTGAAAAAATAAAGTTTTAGTATTAATAGTATTATTCCATGTGTGTGAAAAGACACAAATATATTTTGACTAGTCTATATCAACAAAAAGAGGGAAAAGCATATGAACCAACATATTAATAGTGGTTATCTCTGGGAAGTTCACTAATGAGCCATTTTTATTTTTTCTCTGTTATATTTTTTGAGATATTTAATGTTTTTTAAGGTCATTCTTTATTGTCTGCAAAAGTAAAAAAAAAAAAAATTGTCAGAAAAAAATTAATCCTGCTTTTCTGGCATTAAGGATACAGACCAGAATATGTCATCTATCTGTATGTATGGAGATATAAAGATATATTCATATACTTTATCTATCTATAGACCAGTGTATGTCATCTCTCTCTCTCTAGATAGATAAAGTATACATATGTGTCTATATCTCCTATACATACAGATAGATGACATATTCTAGTCTGTAACCTTAATTAAAAAAATAGGACACACATATAAAATATTAATGGTAAGTAGGTATCATGTAGCCTGATATGTTCTTTATTTGAAAGTTATAGAGAATTATGGAAATTCATTAACAATTTTTGTGGTATCAGTACTTGAAAAAGAAACCCTAGGAATGGAAGGAACCTCAATACTTCTCTGAATCCAGCATCTCAGCAAGAGCACAAATTCACTGAAAGCCAACTCCACTAACTTCATCTGATTTGGGGGATAATAAGCTACTAACTCCGAAAGTAAAATATTGCTGTTAGAATTTTATTTCTTAAATTGATTAAAATGTGCTTTCTCATAAAATTCCTGCCATCATTTCTACTTTTGCTTCATAAACTGAATGAGGCTCTTTAGAAACTTTCTTTAGATGATAGCTTCTTAAATAGTTTCAAGTTGGAAACACGTAATTTTTTCATTTAAAATTTTCCCCAATTCTTATTATTTTCCTGTGTATCAGAGGATTTCCAGGCTTATTACTTTCTTGGTGCTCATATCTGAAGGTTCTCAGAGACACTTATTCTCCTTTATAGTCTGACTCATGCCATTCCAAAGTCAGGATAACCTTTCACAGGGAATAGTCAGCTGGGTGATCCAACTGTTTATTATTAGTCCTAGCAATATCAGGCTTGGTATTCTCTAACTATAAACATCAAGGAAGACAAAAGTTTGTTTACTATTTTCTAGTTTCAAGCCTATTTTATTATTTTGGAATTTGTATTTTTATGAAGTATAATAATTTACAAATTATTTTGACAAGCTTTATATCCTTTATAAATTTTGCAAATTTTTAAGGTAATCTGGATCCAAATATTTGCCCTATTAAGTAATGTGGGAAGCTCATTTCAGTACAATTAATGTGTTAGGAACTATGAAATAACAACACATTGTAAGAGTCAAGACGAGACCACATTCCTTTCATTTTAACTTAACATCATTATGAAGAGTAAATTAAGGGTTGACTAGATTTTTAAAATTATATATTAACATACATACACACATATGCATGCAAACACTCACACACACATTGAAACATGTACGTTAGAGCAAAAAGGGACATTAGTGTAGTGATAACTTGTAGGGCAATGACCAAAACATTAGCCTTATATGGGATCCTAAGTTCTCTTAATAAATAATCAAGCCTAGAATTTTGTTGTGAAGTTCCACTTACCGGGCACATAGTTTCAAATTCAACTTGACATTTGAAATTACATGTCACCACTATGAAAGTCCTTGTATTTTTTGAAAATGCTTTGACAGGGAGTCAAATTGCAATTGAGATGAAGGATTATCAAAGTTGCTTGCTTTTATAAAGATGTAGTGGGAGGAGAGACATGTAAAATATCAAAACATATAGTTGAATGTGAGAATAAATTTATCTTGGTATATTTTCAAAAGTTCTCTTTTATTTTGTACAACTTTGTCTGCCCAGTATCCAAGGTCATCCCCTCTCTAATAATTTTATTTAAAAAAATATGACAGATGGGACGCCTGGGTGGCTCATCAGTTGAGCCACTGCCTTTGGCTCAGGTCGTGATCCCCGAGTCCCGGGATCGAGTACCACATTGGCTCCCTGTGTGGAGCCTGCTTCTCCCTCTGCTTGTGTCTTCACCTCTCTCAGTGTGTGTCTCTCATGAATAAATAAATAAAATATTTTTTTTAAAATATGACAGAAAAGTTTTAAGATTTGGGGTTTGACTTGCTTAATTATTAAATCTTAATGATTAATCAAGTCATATAATATTTCTTCACTTAAAAGACAATACACAACATTGAGATAATGGATTAAAATAGGCGTTTCATTAGTGTAGTGTATGGTTTGTAAGTAAGCAATAAAGACTGGATGTTTATATTATTAAGCCAGTGTATAAATAATAGATTGTAGAATCTAATCTAACACATGAGTTTATTCAGTTCATTATCTGTATGTTTGTATGTGTGTGTATACCTGTGTGTGTCTTACAGCTGTTATTTCAAGAAATCAAGAAGGGCCAGGAGAAATGGGAAAGGCTGTGCTGATTCCTAAGGATGACCAGGAGAAAATGAAAGAACTGTTTAAAATCAATCAGTTTAACCTTATGGCCAGTGATTTGATTGCCCTTAACAGAAGTCTACCGGATGTAAGATTAGAAGGGTGAGTTTACATGTGTTGTATAATCTTCTATATTAGTAATCTCTATATCTCACAATATCTCAGAACGTCTGGATCTCTGGGGTTCTGAATACCTGGGCCATAGCAGGGATGTACTGTGCATGCATATAATGAGAAATATGAACTATTTTCTTTTCTAGGAGAGAAAAATAGTTTACTTGCAAAGACATTGCAGAATATGCAGCCTAACAGGTTTCTTTCCATGAGATCTTTTTGCTTTGCTTTGTTTTATCTTGCCAAATACAGAGTAAACGTGCTTTTTGATAGGTTATTTGCTTGCCTGTTTGGAAAGTTCTTATACTTCATGTTGAAAAACTATGTGCTTTGCTATTCCAGTGTAAAAATGGCCAATTGCCTGTATGATTCTTTGACCCTTAAACATTATTTCTTATGGATTCCAGCAATTTATGGTACTATTTATAATTAGAATGTTCAGTTATCAGCCATGGAAGAAATATTCACTTGGAAATAATGATACTGCTTGCAAAATGATGTTGACAAATTCAGCTTGTTTGTGATTAACTGTAAGCCATGCTCTAGATAGTTGAACATATTTTAAGTGGGTATAATAAAAATCAGAATATTTAGTGGCAGTATTGTCATCCTAGTAATCTAGTATTATAAAGCAAACTCTTGGTGCTTAGAAAAGATATGTCCTGAGACCTTTGAAGATCTCCAACTTTACAAATATGCTGCAGACCCCATTTCTATGTGAATAGAAGTTGTTTCTTTAGATATGTAATGACTTTCTCCATATAGAATAAAATCACAATTAATGCAAATAATGTTTGCCACCTATAAAGCGTTAGTTATAAGTGGCATAGTGATGTTAACATCATATTAACTAAATCTGATTATTTCCTTTCTAAATTACTTCAGATAAGACCAAAATAGAGTAATCAAATCTTGTTGAGATGGTGGGGCTGGATTGTCAGAGGCTTGATAGCTAAGTAACTGGTTTTGTACACCCTTGTATGCTTTTGAAATGTCTCTCAAAAAAAAAAAACAACGCATAACTATAGACATCTTTGGCTTCCAGCAAATGACTGAAACATTGAATATTACATTTGTGCATTCCAAAGACCTGTATCATTTTACAGGTAGTTATGTCAATATTTGTATGTTTGTACATAGACACGTTTAAGATATGCAGTAAGCATATTCTTCTAAATAATTTTGAACATTTTAGATGTTGTTTATACTATTATAATAATACATTTCTTGCTTTGTTTTATATACCATGTTGTGATAAAATGGATAAATGTGATACCTATTCAGGAAAAACATATAAACACTATTTCGGATTTTTAAGAAATCCTCATTTTTAACTCTAAGAACACAAATTTTATATCAGATATGGGATAATTAAGGTAACAGCTGCTTGTATACAGAACAATCACTTTAAGAAAAGAAGGAAAATCTTCACTAAGCATCATTTAAAATATTTGTGGCCAATGGTATTTCTTCTTTTAAGAGTCACTTAGTAAATCAAGTACTTAAGTAATTAAGCCTTAAAATATGGAACAAATTAGCATTTTAAAATGGAGAACTCAAATGGGTTACCATAAAAGTTACATAAAATGCAATATTTATACTGGTTGTCTTTATTTACTTATTTGGTATGTCTGTGAGTTAGACACATCTTTGTAACAAGAATTTCTGAACACCACATGCCTTTCTTTTAAGATGAGGTGTGATTGATGTATAAGATTATATTCATTTCAACATAGTAATATAATATTTGCATACACTGTGAAATGATCACCACAATAAGTCTAGTTAACATTTATTACCATACAAAGTTACAAAACTTTTTTCTTATGATGAGAACTTTTAAGATTAACTCTTTCAGCACCTATCAAATTTGCAACACAGTATTATTGGCTATAATGATCTTGCTGTAAATTATATTCCTGCGACTTATTTATTTTATAACTGGAAGTCTGTACCTCTTGACCTCATCCACCCATTTCTCCCAGCCCCCTTGCAACCACCAATCTCTGTATTAGTTTTGTTTATTCATTTGTTTTTTAGATTCCTCTGTAGGAGAAATCATACAGTGTTTATCTTTTTCTTTTTTTTTTTCTTTTTCTGACTGATTTTTCTTAGTGTAATTCCATAGAATTCCATCCATGTTGTTGCAAATGGCAAGACTTGATTCTTTTTTATGGCTGAGTATTCCATTGTATATATACCACTTATTTATTCATTAACCATTGATGGAAGCTAAGGATATTTCCATATTTTGGCTATTGTAATAATGTTGCAATGAACATAAGGGTGCATATATAACATCAAAATTTGTATTTCTGTCTTCTTTAGATAAATACCCAGAAGAGGAATTTCTGTATCATATGGTATAGTTCTATATTTAATATTTTAAGGAACCTCCATACTGTTTCCCATAATGGCTGTTCCAATTTACATTCCTACCAGCAGTGCATGACAGTCTTTTTTCTCTACGCTTTTGCCAACACTTATTTCTTGTCTTTTTTATGGTAGCCATTCTGACAGTTTTGAGGTGATATCTTCACTGAGGTTTTTCTTATTTTTAACTTTGGAATCAGATCCAAAAATTCATCACCAAGATGGATGTCAAATAACTGATAGCATTTGTTTTCTTCTAGGACTTTTATGGTTTCAGGTCTTAGCATTCCGGTCTTTAGCCCATTTTTAGTTAATTTTACATTGAGTATATAGTGGTCTAATTTCATTCTGTTGCTTGTATCTCTCCAGTTGTTCTAACACCATATATTAAGAGACTATCTTTTCCTCACTGTATGTTCCTGCCTCCTGTTTCATAAATTAATTGGCCATATATGCATGAATTTATTTAGGGACTCCCTCTTCTGTTCCACTGACTATGGGTCTGTTTTTATTTCAACACCATGCAGTTTGGTTGCTAAAACTTTGTAATATACATGGAAATCAGGGATCATGATGCCTCCAGCTTAGTTCTTTCCAGATATTGCTTTGGTTTTGGGGGATCTTCTGTGGTTCCAGATAAATTTTGAGATTGTTCTATTTCTGTGAAAAAAAAAGGCATGTAATTTTGAATGGAGATTGCATTAAATCTATAGATTACTTTGAGTAATATGGACATTATAATAATACTAATTCTTCCCATCCATGAGCATGGAGTATCTTTCTAGTTATTTGTGTCTTCAATTTTTTAATCATTACCATAGTTTTCATTGTACAGGTCTTTCATCTCCTTAAATTAAATTTATCAAATTTGTTCCTAAGTATTTTATTCTTTTGGGGACAATTGTAAATGGGATTGTTTTCTTAATTCCTCTTCCTCATAGCTTGTTGTTAGCGTATAAAAAAACAACAGATATTGTATATTGATTTACTATCCTGCAACTTTACTGAATTAGCTAATTGAATTAGCTTATCACGTTTAAGAGTTCTTTAGTAGACTCTTTAAGGGTATTGTGTACAAAATTTTGTCATCTATGATTAGTGAGTTTTACTTTTTCCTGTCCAATTTGAATGCCTTTCATCTCTTCTTCCTTTTCTTCTCCTTCTTCCTATCCCTCTCTACCCTCCTCCTTCTGCTTCTCCTTTTTCCCAAATTGCTCTGGAAAGTATATCCAGTGCTATGCTGAATAAAAGTGGAGAGAGTGGGAATCTTTGTCATTTTCCTAGATATAGAGCAACAGCTTTTCACCAATCAGTATGATATTAGCTGTGGGCTTGTCAAATATGACCTTTAGTATGTTAAGATATATTCCCTCCATACCCATTTTGTTGAACATTTTTATTTTAAATGGATGTTGAACTTTATCAAAGGCTTTTTCTGCATCTATTGAGATGATCATGTGAATTTTTTATCCCTTATTTTGTTAATGTGGTACGTCACATTGATTGATTTGCAGATGTTGAACCATCCTTGCATCCCAGAAATAAATTCCACTTGATCATTATGCAAAACCATTTTAATATTGAATTGAGTTTGCAAATAATTGTTGAGGATTTTGCATTTATGCACATCCTGGGTTTTGACCTATAATTTTCTTTTTTTTTTCTTTTAAAGATTTTATTTATTTATTAATGAGAGACACACAAAGAGAGAAAGGCAGAGACACAGGCAGAGGGAGAAGCAGGCTCTTTAACCATTGACTTTTTATTTATTTATTTACTTACTTACTAATTTATTTTTTACATTTTTAAAATTTAAATTCAATTTGCCAACATATAGTATAACACTCAGTGCTTATCCCATCCCATCCCTCCTCAGTGCCTATCACACAGTTACCCCATCCCCCTACCTACCTTCTCTTCCACAACTCTTTGTTTGTTTCCCAGAGTTAGAGTGAGTTTCTCATGGTGTGTCTCCCTCTCTAATTTTTCCCACTCAGTTCCCCTCATTTCCCTCAAAATTCCTTTCACTATTTCTTATATTTCACTGTTGACATTTTATTTTATTATTTATTTATTTTTAAATATTTTATTTATTTATTCATGAGAGACACAGAGAGAGAGGCAGAGACATAGGCATAGAGAGAAGCAGGCTCCCTGCAAGGAGCCTGATGTGGGGTTTGATCCCAGACCCCAGGATCATGCCCTGAGCCAAGGCAGATGCTTAATTGCTGAGCTACCCAGGCATCTCAGGTGTTGACATTTTAATTATAATGTGTCTTGGTGTTGATACCTTCCAGTGGACTTTTTTAGAGTCATTGGATTTCCTGGATCTGGTTATTTGTTTTCTTCCTCAGGTTAGAGAAGTTTTCAGCTATTCTTTCTCCATATAAGTTTTCTGCTCCTTTGTCTCTTTATTCTCCTTCTGGGAACCCTATAATGCAAATGTTTTTTGTTTGTTTGTTTGATGTTGTCCTATTGGCCCCTTAAGCTATCTTCACTTTTTCAAATTATTTTTTTTTTCTTTTTGCTACTTTACTTTGTTGAGTTCTAATGCCCTGTCTTCCAGATCACTAATCCTTTTCCTGCTTCATCTAGTCTGTTGTTGAAAACTCTTGTGTACTTTTTAGTTCAGTTATCTTATTCTTCAGCTCTGTGACGTCTGATTGGTACTTTCTTATATTTTACTGTTATTGTCAAAGTTCCATTATTCTCCTGAGTCCAAGAGCATCCTTAGAGCATTACATTGAACTGTTTATCAGGTAAATTACTTATCTTCCTTTCTTTAAGTTTTTTCCCAGGGACTTGTTCTTTCATTTGGAACATATTTATCTGTTTCCTCATTTTCCTTGATTCTTTGTGTTTGTACCCATCTATTTAGAGAAACACCTACCTCTTTCAATCTTGCCTTGATTCTTTGTGTTTGTACCCATGTATTAAGAGAAACACCTACTTCTCCCAATCATAAAGGAAAGGCTTTATGTGGAAGATGAACTTTGTCTTCCAACCTTGCCCTAGCTCTAGGGTGTCTCTCAAACCTTTGCAGTTATCTAAACCGTCTGATTTATTCTTGAACTGTCCCTATATTTGAGGTTGTATCAAGACCTTCATTGTTTCAGAGGGGGGGATCTTAGCCCCTCGTTTCAGGCTGATTGGAAATAAAACCCTCAGGCAACAGCTTTTAAAGTATGCTAATATATACAGTCTTGTGAGACTACAGTTGTAAACCCTCCTGGCCTCCAGACCAAGTGATTGGGAAGTATCTCCTTGGCAACAATTGTAAAAATCAAAGCTTCAAATGATTATATAAACTGCTTTCTGGGAGGTACTGCTTGGCTATTTAGCACAGTCATGTGAGAACACAAAGATGGCATCCCCTGGCCTGTGTTCCCCAAGAGAACTCTGTATCCTCTGAAGACATGTGCTGAACCTATAGCTTACCCCTTAAGCTGAAATTCCAGAACAGGTAAATAGGTGTTTTCACAGAAGGATTCAAGTGTTTCAGTCTTCTGTCTGTGCTGTGCCCTGGGGTTGTTAGCCTGTCAAAAAAGGTCTCTCCAATTGTTTCAGTACTGTTGGGCCCAGAAATACAAACCCTTCTTGCCACTATAGTTGAGCATTCAAGAGGCATCTCCTATATGGACTGCACCCACCAGCTTTAATGGGGCAATGGGGACCATGGGACTAGGGTGTTCCTGTTAGTTTTGTGGTATTATGGTGTAGTGCAGGGCCTGGGCATGATTGCCAGCTTCAGTGAGGCAATAGGGGAGCACTGGTGTGGGATGCACCTGCCAGCTTTAGCAAAGCCATGGGAGAATGTGGGGTTGGGACATGCTCACTGGCACGAAGAAGAGTGTGAAAGGTGTCATCCTCCATCACTGGCTCTACCAAGTAGAATGAGAGCCCCGAAATGGTGTTCCCCAGTATGTCTGTCTCAGAAAACCCCTGCAACTCCAGCAGACACTTTAAGATTAGCAAATGAATCTCTTTCACACTGATACAGTGATTTTCAAACTGTTGCTTTTGTGCTGGGTCTTGGGGTACCTGAATGTGCATGTGATCCCTTTAGAAGAGATTCTCAGCTTCCTACAAACCTTTGGGTTTCTTGCACACAAGTTCTGTTGGTTTTCAAAGCCAGCCATCCTAGGGCCTTGTCTCTTCATTGCAGGTCTCAAGGGTTGGGGTACCTGATGAAGAGCATGAACCTCTTGTTCCTCAGGGAAAGTCTCTGTATTTCTAAGACCTGATTATGATCAGATTGTGGGTTGCTGATTGTGGGTTGCTGTGCCGGGGTGGGGTTTTTGGTGAGACCAAGACTCTGCCTTTCTCATCCATCTTAATATAACCCCATTATCCTTTGTTATGGAGGAGCTGATCAGCTAGTTTTAAGGTATTTTTTCAGAAGGAATTGCTCTACATGTAGCTGCAGATTTGATGTGGCTGTGGGAGGAAGTAAGATGAGAATTTTTCTACATCTCCATCTTAAACCACCTCCTGTTTATTGTGATTATTACTGCTTGAATTTTGAGATTTTTCAAATAGTCTGAAATAATATTAATGAAATAAATAATTTTCTACTTCATTTTTATGCATCACCATAGCATATACTATCAGTAAGAAGACATAAAAACCATCCAAACTTTCTAGACAAATCGTAAAATGTATGGGAGGTTTACTGGAGATATTTGCAAGTTATGTTGAATGACTCAATTGTGTGACTGGGAGAAACTAATGTTGAAAAACACATGAATCAGATATCCAAACTATTATATAAAAGAAGTAGAAATCTGTCAATATTTATTTGATGTAGAAAACTTTTTTTTTCAATTTTGGTATTAGTTACATTTCAATTTTTAGATAGTTTTATCTTAAAAAATATGAACACATTAAGCTAGTCTTAATGAGTTAGTTAACTCAGTAAGTTAGTGATGACTGAAAAATTATATAAAAGTGTACAAATTTGGCATTAAGGGATAGTTTTAAAAAGAATTTTATTTTAAGGGAAAAGTTGAGTTGGTTGTTACTCACAAAGTATCTGAACCACACAGTTAATTTGTTCAAATATCTCAGCATATTTTACTAGAATATAGCCTTAAACTGGCTTGACTGAATTAAGAAAATCATGCCAATACTTAAATATTGTGTTTGGCCTTAATATCCATGTACAAATATTTGAAGATGTGTTCTGATCAGAAAATTTAAGTAAATATCCCATGTTTTTACATAGAAGAGACTAGATAAAAATATTTTTTCCTTGAGGTAATTGTGGTGAAACATCAGGACAAGTTAGGATTAAGTTCTGGAATGTTCATTCCTAGTGACGTTTGAATATTTACATTAATTAATTAACTTATTTGCTATTCCTATTAATATGGTAATACATTTATATATACTACTTATATGAGCAAATAAAATGATAGAATTATAAAGAATTATGATAATAGGATATTTTAAGTGCAGTTAAGGCTGAAGATCTTACTAAATTTCTTACTTTTTTGAGGTCCCTCCAGTTCTAGCATTCTTGTTGTAGTCTGCATATACATATAAACAAAAATACTAACAGTTGTCACTACCCCTCTCTCTCCTTTGCCCATAAACTCCCTAACTTAAAAAAAAAAAAAAAAACAAAAAAAAACTGAAATGTCATAAAATTCCAACTGATTTGGAACTTAGAGGAAAATGAATATCAGCTTAATGTGTTAATGGTCAGCATTAGGGATTTGTCACCATGCTCCTCAACAATTAAGGTTCTAAGATTTTGTAAATTTATGTAATTAGGTTGTAAGTATAGGGCTTAAATATTACTGTTTCCAGGAAGCAAGTAAATAGATGTCATTTTGTTTGGATTTTAACATAAGATTTTTATGTTAATAGCTATAGAGAGAGACTTAGAGAGTTACCAAATAAAAAATTCCATTAAGAAACATTAAATGCATTATTATTTTTGAGCACTTAATATGCTAATATGTGCCAAATACTGTTCTATGTGCTTGAGATATAGCAGTGAACAAAACTAAGTTCCTGCTTCAGAGAATTTAGAATAAATAAGAGACCTAAGAGTGGCAAGGTATAGAGAATAGAGTACTGAGGGAAAGCCTCTTTGAGAAACTCACATTTGTGTAAGTTGATTGGACTTTAAACACTAAACATTATAATTTCTTTTTACTAATACACAGAGATGTTAAATATTTACTGGGTCCCTAGAACAGTCAACACTAGAAATATAATGAAACTATGGATATGTGAAACTCCATAAAGATACAAAAGTGAAGGAATAATCTTTAAGCAAATGTATAGGGTGTGTGTGTGTGTGTGTGTGTGTGTGTGTGTGTGTGTTGGTATTATTTTTGAAAATAGTGTTTGAAATACATATCCAATGAATGTCAGCAAAAATCATACTTTGTTTTGCTTGGGCATCAGTAGTCAATGATATTTCATGCCTCTAGGCTGTCTTAGAAGCAGAGAAAACATGACTGCGACCATAATCAATGAGGTAGTTACCGGACTCTGTACCATTACATGCAAAGCACATAAAGAAAGAAATGAAAGAAAAGAAAAAAGGCAAAGAAAAAGCCAACTGTGGAGAGAGATTTTTCAAGTAATTTGGAAAAATCTCTAGATAAGAGCCAAAACAGGTAAGTTTAAGATCTGTCTCTGTGGTTCACTGTTAGATCTTGGGCAAGACATTCGTTTTCTAGGCCCCAGTTTTTTTCAGTGATTAAACCAGTGAATTAATTAGTCGACCAATCAAACAGCTCATGTCACATACCTACTACAAATTTAGCTCTTTTTCTTTGAAAGATTTTATTTATTCATGAGACACAGAGAGAGAGAGAGGCAGAAACACAGGCAGAGGGAGAAGCAGGCTCCATGCGGGGAGCCTGATGCAGGACTAGATCCCCAGATCCCTGGATCACATCCTGAGCTGAAGGCAGACGCTCAACCACTGAGCAACCCAGGCATCCCCAAATTTAACTTTTAGAACAAATCAATGCCTATAACAAACCCTGACTCTGAGGAGGTGAAAGGGAAATATTTACATAAACAACTAATTGACAGTATTGTATGAACACAGCTATAATTGCAAAAATCACAATGTAAGAATAGGATTGCCCTGAGTTCCTGGTGAAATTATGTTTATTATTTTTATTATTCTGTGGAATTCTCTTATGTCCTAGGCTCCCTTTTTCAATGAAGTGAGGAAACTTTTTAAGCAGTCGGCTTTTCCCTTTAGTCTGCAATTATTTTTGAATAAGAAATTAACAGTAATTATTGGGTGAATATTTATAAAAAGGCTATGGGCAATTAAAACAAAATGCAAAGGTTCTTTAGCATTTACTTGTATTCAGACATTTAATAGCACTTCAAGTTCTGGTATTGAGTTATTTGAAGGTTATAATGCAGCTGGCATTTAAATATATTTCATCAGGGAAAAAATGGGGAAATAGGAGATTTATTTCAGCTATTTATATCCTAGACCAAATAACTGCTTCTTCTGTATGCACACATGCAAGCTGATAAAGAGAAAAAGACTCGAGCAGTCTTGCATCATTAGTGGAAGAGCTGCAGCATACGAATTCTGAATAAGTTGCTCTCAAAGGACAACAAGTTTATTTACTACGTAAGACAAAAATAAACTAGTATACATTTTTTTCTGTGCTCAATCTCATAAGTGTACTTGTCAATTTATACAGATTACCTTTCCCATGAATTAAAATATGACAACTATTGCTTTGATGGCACAAAGGAAAAGAGAAAATGAGAATATTAATTGGATTTCTCATCTCTGTTCCACATCTTTTCTTTTTAATTTGAGAATTACTACAACTTTCATATGCTGGCAAAAAATTTGATAATAATAATTTTTACAATACTTGATTTATGTAATGTGCTCTTGTGTGGAATTAATTTCACTACCCAAATTAAAAGTGGTGTGTAAGAATGTATGTCCATGCGTGCTTATGTATGCATTTAACACATATATACTTGACAAAAATGGTGATGACTGATATTATTATTATCATTGGGATAATATTATTACACTACAACTTCCCTTTCAAATAAGAAAGTGGAGCAAAGCATTTCTAGGTATGTTCTCAGGGACACATTTGTGTATCACTGTAAGCAGAAAGCATGTTGCATAACCCAATTTAGACTTGAACTACCCCTCAACAATCTCTATTTAATTTTTGACACTATTACTTTGATTTTTTAAAGATTTTATTTATTTATTTATTTATTCATGAGAGACACAGAAACAAAGAGGCAGAGACACAGGCAGAGGGAGAAGCAGGCAACCTGGGGTGGGACTCGATGCCGGACCTGGGATCACACCCTGAGTGGAAGGCAGACACTCAACCTCTGAGCCACCCAGGAGTCCCTATTACTTTGAAATTTTAAGATTATGGTAAAATATACATCGTATAAAATTTATTATATTAACTTTTTAAGTGTACATTTTAGTAGTGTTAAGTATGAAGAGGATCAGCATATGCCACCCAAACCATATACCACTCTGATATAAAGATTATTTTAAGTTGAAAGCAATGAGAAACTGCAGACACAGGTAAATCTCTCTTATGCCTCCCATCTGCCTACAAACAAGGCATGCATGTCTCTTTCAAAGGTGTCCCTCTTTCTTGGACCAAGAAGAGACCGACAAGCTTTTTCATTGGAGATAGAGATGGCACTGAGATGATTGTGCATAAACTAAACTAGACTTACTAACTAACCCTTACCTACCATTAGTTTCTCTCATATGTTTGCTTTTTCACAATTTGCCACCACTGACGGGCCCAAAACATAGTTGTTGTTGAGTTTTGTTTTGTTTTGTTTTTGTCTTGTCAGTCCTCTACAATTTATCACCTTTTGTTAAAGTGATATATAAACTCCCAAGTTTAAGCACTTCTTTGGATATTCACTATTTTCCATGAGGGCCTCCAGACACATAAAAGCCAAAATTATCAACATCAAATAAAATCTCTGTGCCTTCTCTCTTGTTATTCTTTCTTTTGTCAGTTTAATGTACTGGACTCATGTACTAAAAACAAGAAGGTAGAGAAAAAGGTATTTTTCCTCCTCCTCTGTAAATGCATTCATGTTGTGCAATCTCCAGAAGTGTTTTTTGATCTTGCAAAATTGAAACACTGTATTTATTAGACAACTAATCCATATTCCCTCTTATCCCTGGTCCCAGGCAATCAGCATTCAAATTTCTGTCTGTATGAATTTGACTACTCTTGGTACTTCATATGATTAGAATCCTATATAATTTGTTATTTTGTGATTGGCTTATTTCACCTAGCTGAATGTCCTCAAGTTTCATCCATGTTACAGTTTGTGTTAAAATTTCCTAAGTTTTTAAAGTTAAATAATATTTCATTATATGTATATACTATTTTTATCCATCCATCTATAGATGAACACTAGGGTTGCTTTCACCTTTTGGCTCCTGTGAATAATCCTACAGTGAACATGGGTTTACAAATATCTCTTTGAGACTGTGTTTTCAATTCTTTTGGATATATACCCAGAAGTGGAATTGCTTAGTCATATGCTAATTCATTTCTTAATTTTGGGGAGAAGCACTCTACTGTTCACCATAGCAGCTGCACAATGCATGGAGTTCCGGTCCCTCCATATCTTTGCCAACACTACTTTTTTTCTTTTCTTTCTTTTCTTTTTTCTTTTCTTTTTTCTTCTTTTCTTTTTTTCTTTCTTTCTTTCTTTCTTTTTTTTTTTGAGAGTAGCCATTATACTACATATGAGGTGGTATCTTGTAGTTTTGCTTTATTTTGAAAGAGAGAGAGAGAGAGAGAGCACAAGCAGGGGGAGGGGCAGAGAGAGAAGGAGGAGCAGACTCCCCACTGAGCAGGAAGCTCGATATAGGCTCTACCCCAGGGCCCCAGGATCATGACCTGAGCTGAAGGCAGACTCATAACCACTGAGTCACCAGGACACCTTATATCTTGTGGTTTTAGTGTCACTGATTAGTGATGTTGAATATCTTTTCATGTGCTTTTTAGTCATTTGTATATTCTCTTTGCAGAATGTCTGTTCAAGTCATTTGCCCATGTTTTAACTATATTATTTGGGGTTTATTTGCTGTTGAGATGTAGGAGTTCTTTATATATTTTAGACATTAACTCCTTATATATGATTTGTAAAAATTTTTCTCATTTTGTAATGTGCACTTTTACTCTGTTGCTTTTATCCTTTGATCAAAACCGAAGTTTTAAATTTTGACAGTCTAGTTTATCTTTTTTACCTTTTTTGCCTTTGCTTTTATGTCGTCCAAAAAATGATTGCTAAATCCAGTGTTATAAAGCTTTTTCCCTGTGTTTATTTAAGATTTATTTATTTATTTATTTGAGAGAGAGACCGTGAGAGAGAGGGAGCACATGTGAGCAGGGGTAAGGACAGAGAGAGAGGGAGAGAGAATCACAGCAGCTCCCCACTGAGTGCAGAGCCAGACATGAGACTTGATCCCAGGACCCTGAAATCATGACCTGAGCCAAAATCAACAGTTGGATGCTCACCTGACTGAGCCACCCCAGACACCCCCCCCCCATGTTTTTTTTTTCTTCTAAGAGTTTTTAACTCTTGTGTATAGGTTTTTAATTTATTTTGAATTAACTGTGGATATACAGTTCTACCAACATAATTTCTTGAAAAGCCTATTCTGTCCCCATTGTATTATCTTGGCACCCTTGTTAAAAAACATTAGACTGCATGTGTAAGGGGTTATTTCTGAGCCTTCGATCCTATTTGATTGAGTTGTATTTCTGCTCTTTGTAGCTCTGTAATAAGTTTTGAAATAAGGAAGTGTGAGACTTCCAACTTTGTTTTTTGAACATTCTTTTGATGATAGATACTTTCTTCCCAGAGTTTCAAATATAGTTTTCAGTTTTCATTCACAACCTCATCTTTCTATAACACAATTTTTAAATTATTTTTCATATTCATCATTTGTTAAGATCTAATTGTGTACTTATGAAAACCAACAGATACTGTTCTTCATTGCAGAAAAATATGCATGCAAAATAGAAAATACCCCCAAAATTATAGTACACTTGACCCTTGAACAACATGGGGTTAGTGGCACCAAACCCTGCTCATATAGTCAAAAATCTGTATATATTTCCCAAAAATCTTAACTAGTACTAGCCTCCTATTGACCAGAAGCCTTAATGATAGCATTAATTGTCTATTAACACATATTTTGTATGTTATATGTATTACTGTATTCTTACAATAACAAAAGCTAGAGAAAAGACAATGTTATTAAGACAATCATAAGGAAGAGAAAGTACATTTATAGTATCTGTGTAAGTAGACCCACATAGTTCAATCCTGTGTTGTTCTGGGGTCAACTGGACCTGGAAGTGTGAATTTAGAAGTACCACTGTGTGGACTTGAGATGAAGGAAAGTTTTATGAGTGGGTGTATTTGAAGCCTGGCTAAATAGAATGGATGTGTATGGAGTCAGACTTAGACAGAAAGAAGATAACTTTCTGGGTAGGAATAAAAGCGCACTGAGAAGCAAGCCATTTCTTTTAAGAACAGAGCCAATGAAAGTACTTGCTAAGAATTTGGATTATAGGTTAATTTGGGTATGTTCCCTGGCTATTTGTTCATTTATCTTTTTAAGAGTTTATATATTTAAATTGATCAAATCTTTTTTTTTTTATTTTGCAAATTCTTATTTTATTTTAGTTATTTATTTGAGAGAGAGAGTGAGCCTGATGGGGGGAGGGGCAGAGGGACAGGGAGAAGCTGACTCCCCACTGAGAAGAAAGCCCCCATGTGGGGCCTGAGCCAAAGGCAGACACCAAAATGACTGAGCCACCCAGGTCCCCCTTATTTGGCAAATTCTAATAGAATAATCAGATAATTCAATTTTAGTTTTAAAATCTACCATGGTAATTATATTTTTATTTATCTTTTTCCTGCTTGAGTTATTTAGGACTATAAGTGTTTTTATATGTACCTACTTTTATATTTCTAATTTTTTATAATCTGCATTTTTATTCTATGTGACTTGTGGCATAAGTGTTTATTTTTATACTCTTTATTAAATATCAGAGCTCATATGAATAAAATGTGATGGATTGCATGCTAAAAAAAAGAAAAAAGAAAAAAATTTAAAATGCAGATATTGGATAATTGAGGAATGGAAAAAGATGATAGAGTTTAGACAGTAAGTACATGAGGCCTTGTGAGGAAACAACCCAATGAGAATGGAAGGCTATAATATATATATGCATTATATTATATATAATATATATATGGCCATTATATATAATATATAATATATATATATATATATATATATATATATATATATATATATATGGCCATTCCAGATCATTGGCCTAGGGAGGATGGTGAAGAATCCTACAAACAATGCTTCTGCCTTTGTTAAGACATGTCATGGAAGGAAATTAGGAGGTATTGGAGGAGAAACATGACATGAAGGAAATGATATTTAGGAAGAAACATTTCTATCATTTTATTTATATGGAGGATACTATAGAGAGGAAAGCTTGAATTTAATAGGATTCCTTTTGGCTATTATATTCATGTAGATATGATTAGATAAAGAGTTTGTCTAGAATAATTGTCTTAGAAACATGAAGCAATATGTAATGATAAATTAAAATGAAGGGGAAAGATAAACACCAAATTCAGGTGGGCTTCAGGAGGGATAGGCATATAATTGAATTTTCAATGTTATCTGTGTGTGTGTGTGTGTGTGTGTATTTTAAACCTGAAACAAATTAAAAGGAGGGAAAAGAGATGATTCCAAGTATATTTTGAATGATATCCTGTGACTGATTAGATATAAAAGAGAAAACAGAGGAATCAAAAGATGACTGTACTGTTTCACATTTGAGTAACTAGGAGATTGGCGGTATTGCTGATTCTACACACGTGATCACACACACACAGATGCACACACAGAGTCGTACTCAAATACTAATTCTAGCCTGCATAGTGAAATTAATTCCACACATGAGCACATGAGATAAACCAAAGTATCGTGGAAACTATTGTTATCTATATAGGCAGTTTTTGCCAGCACATGAAAGTTCTAGTGTTTCTCAAATTAAAAAGAAAAGATGTGGAACAGAGATCATAAATCCAATTAATATTCTCATTTTCTATTTCTCCTTTGTGAAACCGATGCTACATTTATCTGCATAGTGTTAACATAAATGGGCAGAATATAATTTAAAAATTTTTGAGATTCTACTATTTCTAAAATTGGCCCTTGAAAGGTAGACTTTGGGTTTAAAAATGTGTAGTTTTTAACTTACCGTATGAAAAAAAATCTAATTTAAAAAATAAAGATTTTTTTTTTAACAAACATTTGAAGATTAATTCAAGTTAAAAAAAAAAAAAAACCAGAGTTCTGCTATTATTGAGTAATCCTATGTGGAAGGAATGTTTGACTTCTGTATGAAATTCTTCCTCAGTATTTTTTCCCATCCCTCAGGTGTTGTCTGTGCACATATCAGTGCCTTAAAGGAAGCCTAGATTGTTTCTAATGCCAACTTTCAGTGTTATTTTTCTGAGGAATATGTGATTTCATAGTCAATATAATTCAATATAGTTGTGACAGTAGTCATTTTATTGACATGGGAGATGTTGGCACACACCTAAAAAGTTCTCATTGTATATCATAATTAATATTTTCATGACCTTGCAAAGTGTCCTTACTGAAGCCAATATACTTTCTTAATGATAATTGCTATGCAAATGAGAAAATTTGTATTCAGCCTAATTTAATACCTTAATATTCCTATATAATTTGTTGCATTAAAACAGTTTCAAAAAATAAAACATATTAAGGCAGTGTTAAAAATACATAAATTTCATTTTGTACACTTTATGTCCAACTTGAAATATATGGAATATATTGGAATGGAATAATAGTTATGATTTTAGGATTGAAAATATATGTATAAAAATATATTGCCCATCATTTGCTGTATTTATCAGTCTTGATTTATTTTTTTCCCTGAGTAAAGGCATTCTTTCTATTTTTTTTTTACGTTTTTTAATGACTTTTTCTTAAGTAATGAGGTGGTAGAGATATAGAGACATTTTTACTAAAATACAGGAGGCCAGTTGGTTATATTTAATGAATTAGTTAATTATCTAAGAAATTAAAATAGAAAGATCTATTATAAAGTAACTATTTTTAAAGACTTTATTTATTATTTTGAGAGAGAGAAAGAGAGAAAGAAAGAACTAGGAGACAGGCACATCCCTAGATCACATGACCCTGAGATCAGGACCTGAGCCAAATCAAGATTTGGACACTTAACCAACTGAGTCACTTAGGCACTCCATAAAGTATTGTATCATAGTATGTAAGATAAAGTTAAAATTTACAATGCAAGTTAATAAATAAAATTCAGTTTTGTAAATACTCATCCAATGTTTCCTTTCTGACCACCATTTTGTGTGAAATTTAAAAGCAAATATAACACATGGTTCCGATCCTTAATGGACTTACATAACATAGTGATTAAAGAGAGATTTTTTGGGCAGCCCTGGTGGCCAGTGGTTTAGCGCCGCCTTCAGCCTGGGGCATGACCCTGGAGACCCGGGATCAAGTCCCACATGGCGTCCCTGCATGGAGCCTGCTTCTCCCTGTGTCTCTGTCACTCTCTGTGTCTGTCATGAATAAATGGGTAAAATCTTAAAAAAAAAAAAAAAAGATTTTCCACATAAATCAATTAATTATACATAATAATTTTTTAAATAATAGTAAATGTCAATATTCATTGAACTTTTGTTGCCTAGCGGGCATTATATTAAGTAGTTTACCTAAATTATGCCGTGGAGTTCTCAACAGAAGCCTCTCGAAGTATATCTTGTATTTTGTTGTGTCTGCTTTATGGATTGGAAAACATTCTCAGAGTTTAAGAAAATTCTCCCAAGTCCTATAGCTGACATCTGAATCCAGGCAGTGCAACTCCCAATGTGTGCTCTCAGTTACTAGAGAACACTAGCGAATATAAACAGGGGAAAAGAAGACAAAGAGTCATGTTACTAAAAACTTCCTAGAGACTGTGAACCCTGGGTTAGCCCTTAAATACTGGGCAGAACTCACATGGATAAAGGGGGAGAGACCAGGGCCATAGGCTCCTCTGCTGCCGGGGCCTGCCACGTGGTCGTGCTGGCGGGATCGCGCCCCAGCAGGCCGCCAGCGGTCGTCCGACGTTTCCCTTGTCTAGTCTGTCTTCCACGTCGCTACTTATTATTTCAAACTTTTAGCACTGCCTCACGCCTCCAGGACATCCTTTCTCTTAGTTTATAATCTTACTTTTTATTTTATTGAGCAAACCAGAAGCAAATAGGAGAAGCCCCCACGGGCCTCCCATCACGTGGACCTTGCCCCGCACCCCGCCTTCCCCCTCCTGCCACGCACCCCCCAGCCTCCCATCACAGGGAGGACCTTGCCCCGCACCCCGCCTTCCCCTCCTGCCACGCCCCCCGCCCTCCCATCACAGGGACCTTGCCCCGCACCCCGCCTTCCCCTCCTGCCACGCCCCCCCCAGCCTCCCATCACAGGGACCTTGCCCCGCACCCCGCCTTCCCTCCTCCTGCCGCCCCCCCACCACCACCACCCCACCCCCCGGCCAGGGGCGGAGCTGTCCCCTCTCTCGCAAGCGCAGACTCCAGCAGTTCCCCCCACCTCTTCCATCGCCGATTCCTTTTTCTCTCCTGACTTATCTTCAACAGGAGGCAAACATGCTGTTGATTCTTCCTTGAAAACAAGTGTATAAACAGAGCATCTCTTCAGACAACACTTCTCACGTGTACGTCTGTTCTTCCTTTTCAAAACCTCCTTGAAAGAATTGGCTGCGGCCCCTGTCTTCAACCCCTCCCCACCTCCGTTTTGTCTTAAACTCATCTAGCTAACTTGAATTCTTGCAATACCAGCAAAACTGCGCCTGCCAAAGTCACTGACGATTTCTTCATTGTTCCATTCAATTGTAAGTCCTCAGTCCTCATTATCGTCGGGTTATCAGCATAGAGATACAGTTGATTCTTCTTTTGGAAACAAATTTTCACTTGGCTGTCAAGTCTCTGTGCTGCCCTAATTTTTCTTCTACCTCTCTGACCATTCCTTCCCTTTGTTATTTCTTGGTGCCTCTTCTTCTCCCTAACCTCTAAATACAGATATGTCCCAAGCAGGAGTCCTCGAAGGTGGCCGTTTTCTGCGGGCACTCCCTGTAGCTTCCAATAGTCTCTTCATTTTTTATTTATTTATTTATTTATTTATTTATTTATTTATTTATTTATTTATTTTAGTCTCTTCATTTTAAATATCATCTCGCTCTCTAGTCTAAACCTCATATCCAGAATTGAGCAGCAGCACATTCTTGATTTGTTCTTTTGAATGTCAAACACTAACCTGAAACAACAGACTCAAAACTCAGTACCGGATGAGGCCCTAATAAAACCTCCACTTTTCTTGGAATTCATCATCTTGGGAAATGGAAAATCCATTCTTCTAGTTGCTCATGCCAAATACTACAGTCTCATTTAAGCAATCTCTTTCTCATGTACTCCACATCTGATGCATCAACAAATTCAAAATATTAGCTCTTCCCATTACCTCCACTGTTGTCATCTTAGCCCAAGCTACAAATATGTTTATCTGAATTATAGTAGTAACCACCTAAGTGTTTATATTTTGTTTTGTTTGCTTTTTGTTCTGTCTCAGAACAACATAACAGAGTGATCCTACCACTACTTTACTTTGTACTACTGCTTGGCTTACATCTTCAGTGCTTTGCATCTCTTTCCGTGTAAAAGCCACCCTTTTCAATGCCTGCAAAACTCTGGACGATTTGACTTTCCATGCTTCCTGCACATTCTCTGTTAGTTTTCACCTGATTTCTCTCTCAGTTCCAAATATAAATGAACACTGGAACACACCAAGAACATTACCACTTTAAGACTTTTGCACTTTCTATTCCCTCTGTCTGGGATGTTTATTCTCTGAACATTTACATGGTTTGTTGTCTTCAAAGTTTTTACTCAAACGTCGTCTCCTCTCTGAGGTCTTCACTGACACATTACATAAAATTACACCCATCTATGACACTCTATCTCCTTTCTCTGCTTTATTTTTCCCCTTTATACTACTGGCTACCTGATGTTGAGCATGTTTAACTTATTTATCTTCCTTATTATCTGCTTCTTTCATTAGAACATAAGTTCATTGAATGAAGAGATTTATGTTTTATTCACTGCCATATCCCTTGCTCTTAGAAGAATCTCTGTTTTATGATGAACACTCAATAAATATTTGTTGATTGAGTTTATAAATTGATGAATAATAATATACTGATAGTATTTTGAAGATGAGACAGGCAGAAAAGTTTGACTTTGATTTCATTTTTTTAAAGATTTTATTTATTTATTCGTGGGAGACACAGAGAGAGGCTGAGACACAGGCAGAGGGAGAAGCAGGCTCTATGCAGGGACCCAATGTGGGACTCGATGCCAGGACCCCAGGATCACATCCTGAGCCGAAGGCAGATGCTCAACCGCTGAGCCACCCAGGCATCCTTGACTTTGATTTCATAATAATAAAGCTGTTATCAGTTTTCAGAGGGATACTGACATGATGATAGAAGTGTAGATCTGGGGCAGCTCCGGTGGCTTAGTGGTTCAGCGCCGCCTTCAACCCGGCGTGTCATCCTGGAGACCGGGGATCGAGTCCCGCATCGGGCTCCGTGCATGGAGCCTGCTTCTCCCTCTGTCTGTGTCTCTGTCTCTCTCTCTCTCTCATTCGCTGTGTCTCTAATACATAAAATCTTAAAAAAAAAAAAAAAGAAGTGTAGATCTGTATTGGGCTAAGTTAGTTCTCTTTCCAGCATAACAGTTTAGCCTGAAGCAGAAAAAGGAAAAATGGACATTGCAAATTGTCCATTGTTGGGAATTACTACAATATGGTAAGTAGATCAGAGCAAAACTGAACCAGTTGGAATTTCACGATAGCTAAGAGAGGACTGACAAAATGTTAAATATCAAACTGGGGGTCCTTTCTTAGCATCCATTTATTGAGAAACTAGTAGCTGCAAATCACTATGCTAGGTGCTCAAAAATTCTCAACTTTTAGTCTTCCTCTCCAATGTTCAAATTAGTCTTAAAAAGTAAATGGCATTATTCTCATTTACAATTTAGAAAACTGAGGTAAGAAGAGGCATTTTTGTTTGAGCTGAATTATTGGAAATGCTTTCTCCCACAATTTCTTCTAAATATGATGCCAGATCTCCCTTCCCAGGCTTTGGTTGCCTTATCTGCACTTTTCTGGCCATTTTAAGCTAGTAGAAAAGTCTCATTTTCAAATAGTAAATGATGCAGCCCAGCGTGGGCTACTAGCCGGTCACCCTCAATGTGACAGGTATCTGTGTTTTGATTTTTAGTGAGGGGCATTTTGGAGACTTCTTCACTCTATAATTGCCAAAGGCTCCCAGGAAAACTTCTTTCAGTCCACCCACTCAGTTCCTGCTTTGGGTAATGCGCCACCCCAGCACTTGCTTCTGGGGCTCCCTAGCTTCAGCAGGCAGCTCTATGGAATAGAACCCATTGAGAGGCTGTGAGTCCAGCTACTTCCCACCATGTCTACTTGCCATTTGAGACTTATGGCTCCATGCCACATATAACATGGAAATGCGCTTCTGTGCCCACTTTTTATTTTACCCCACCCTTGCAGACTCCTCTAGGATGCTTCTTCCTGCTTTGCCTGTCTCCAACACCAAGTAAATCAGATCACAGTTCTTCAAGTCCTTTCTCATTGCATTCTGTTTGGCCCCAAAACATCATTTCAGTTTAAAATTAAAAAACCAATAAACATCTGTTCAAAAACGGAGATGCTGGGCAGCCCAGGTGGCTCAGCAGTTTAGCACCCAGGGTGTGATCCTGGAAACCCAGGATCGGGTCCCAGGTCGGGCTCCCTGCATGGAGCTTGCTTCTCCACCTGCCTGGGTCTCTGCCCCCTGCCCCCTCCTTGCTCTGTCTCTCATGAATAAATAAAATCTTAAAAAAAAAAAAAAAGGGAGATGCTGATCTCTTAAAGATAGTCACAACCTCTGAGAATGAATATTTTTAGATCTCTGTCATTTGGCTTAAGTATGAAGTACTTTTTCTCCTTTGCATTAGATGTAGGAAAAAAACATCATACACTCAATAGCTTTGAATCTCCTCCTTTCATTGAATTTTTCTCCAAATTCCTAATCTCCTCTCATTGAAGTTAGAGGTGGATGATAGAGATACAGTCACAGTACCAGTTCTGCTGTCTTCCCAGCTTTAGTTGGCTTCAGTCTTGAGTTGCTGAAATTCCAAGAACAAGTTATTTTTTTAAATCCCATTATGCCTATCCACATTTATCTGTTCTCAGACTGTCTACAAGTTGCATAGCCAGAATTTGCACGAGGCTTTCTGACTCCACAATTGTACTCTTTCTGAGAGTCTTGAGTTCTGCGAGAAGGCAGGGGACACTGAGAGGGAAACAGCAGTGAAGGGGTAACAATAAGAAGATTGAGATCATAAAGGCGAGCATACCTAGCTATGAAATGCTGCAGGGTGCTTTGTTCGATGAGTGTATATCCGAGGTCTGGGGATCATGTACTATACTATCAATGAGCATTCAACTAAAATGAAAATGTCTACATTTAAAGTATCTAGAAGTCGCTGCCAAATGCACTTTCAAACTAGATGATTGGAGTGGACTGGAGTAGCAACATAAATGTGAATCCTACCGTGGTATCATTTTAGGGAGTCCAGAATTGATATGCATTGTGGTGGGAGTGGGGACAAGAGAGAACAACAGGGATGATTAAGTGGGTGGCTGAGACAGATGGTGTGGATTTCAAATAAAGAAACCCAGAGGGTGGTGGATAAATAACTATGTGAGTAGCATTGGGAGTAAGGGAGAAAAGGATAATCCCATCCAAAGAATTCAGAGACTATAGGATGAGATAAGACCTTTAAATGTTTACCTTGGAGAGTGAAAATTACGCAACATTTTTCAGTGTTTTTGTTAAAACGTCTTGTTATAGCCAAGAGGATCAGTTTATAAGAAAAGATAAGGGTGAGCAACATAACAGAATCAAGTTTATTTTTCTTTTGAAAAATTTTGTTGCAGCATTCCATCCTAATATAAATACTCTGTATCAGAAACAAACAAAAAACCAATAAAGGGAAAAATGTGGTCACATACCAGAATTTAAGTAACAAAGACATTTTTACTGGTAGAAGGGTTGCGAGGAAGTGTCCATTAAATGTAAAATTTTTGTGTCCTGTACAACTCCTAAATAGCATAAGAACTTTTAAAAAGATATTTAGTGACTTTATAAACAGTTTTGGTTGTGTGAGAGGCAGTTCAGCTGTGAGTGATTTTAACAGAAGTGAATTGCTTCAACTGTGTGCTTAATAGACTGTGTCACAAAACTGCAGCCCCGAGAACAGGAGGCCTGAAAGGCATGAGGTGTACGTGAGATGAGTATGTTTTGATCACAGCCTTTCTATGGCAGATGCTTTCTGGGAGAACTTGGCCCATCTCCACTATGCTTAAAAATGGCTACCAAAAAGTATTTGTTGGCACATTATTAGTTTCATCTTCACGAAGTTATGATCAGGATACAGTTAGTTTGGTACCACCTTTAAATATGGAATAGGGGCAGCCCGGGTGGTTCAGTGGTTTAGCGCCACCTTTAGCCCAGGGCGGGATCCTGGAGACCCAGGATGGAGTCCCACGTCAGGCTCCCTGCAGGGAACCTGCTTCTCCCTCTGCCTGTGTCTCTGCCTCTCTCTCTCTCTCTCTCTCTCTTTGTCTGTCTCCCATGAATAAATAAATAAAATCTTTAAATAAATAAATAAATAAATAAATAGATTTCACACTGTCTTTATTGTGTTTGTAGGGACCCATATACAATTATTATGGCCATTATTACGAATTATATTTCCCACTCAAATATTGTATTACAATGTATACACCAAACATCAGATGAGTTAGTGTCATTGTCATCACGTCAGTGGTTAGTTGTTCCAAAATCATTTATGAGAAGAGACGAAAACTGTGTTTCAACCCGTGTTCTTTGAACACATGAGTGTTTCACTGTTCATCTCACTGCCATTGTTTGCTTGATGCCAGACCGTGGTGGCTGTGTGATAACTGGGGCAGTTTTCCATTTAACATATAGTGGCTAGGGTGGCTGTGTGTTCTTGGAGGCAGTTGTGTATTTTATACTTAATACGAGGGGTCATTGTTAGTTTCTTTAATTTTTTTTTTTTTCCTGTAAGTTTTTCTTTTTGTTAAATGTATAGAGTGCCAGTGTTGTACAACAAAATCAAGAGTAAGGTACAGAGGTTTCCCATATACTCCTACCTCCATTATCAACATCTGCCATTAACGTTTGTTTCAACTGATGACTGTATTTTGATACATTATAATCCCCGAAGTCCATGGTTTAAATTAGGGTTCGCTCTTGGTGTTGTACATCCTATAGGATTGGACAAGCATGTATTGACCTGTAGCCATGATTAAAATATTGTACAGGGTAGTGTCACCTTCCCCCCTCTGTGTTCTGCTGGTTCAACCCCCCTTCTCCAACTTTCAGCTCTTGGCAACCATTGATCCTGTTGCTGTTTTCACAGTTTTGCTCTTCCAGAATGCCATATACTTGGAATTGTACAGTATATAGCCTTTTCAGATTGCCTTCTGTCACTTAGCAATATACATTTTTCTTCATGTCTTATCATGGCTTGATAGCTCATTTCTTTTTAGCACTGAATAATACTCTGTTGTCTGGATATGCCACAGTCTATTTGTCTGTATACCCACTGAAGGTCATATTGGTAGTCCCCAAGATTGGGAATTATGAATAAAGCTGCCATAAACATCCATGTGCAGGTTTTTGTGTGGATATATTCTTTAGTTTAGAATGGTATCTACACAGAAATAACACTGAAGGTATTATAGGAAAAGGAATTATAAATACAAATGAATATCCTGAAGAACAAGATCATAACAGTGGGAAGTTAGTAAAAGTGTTGGAAGTTAAGTAGTGGCATTAGAAAAACCTATTTTAAACTGGGGGTCTAAAAAATACCATTGTATAAGAGTTCATAAATCATTTTTAAAAATCATCTTCTGTCATAAGCTAACTTGTTATGTCATCACTTACATTCTTAGGTCTGTGTTTCTCATTTATAAAATAAGAGGTTTTATCTTGATGTCATTCAAGCTTTCTTTCAGTTCTAAGATTCTTTCTTAAAATGAAGATTTTCTTAAGATGTATCTTCTGTCTAATAAAGATCACTAGATCACTTAGCATGTGAAATAATGCAAGGCCTTTTCATCACACTGAATTACAGATGCTGGGGTATGTATTTATATAATGTATATAGCAATTACACAACCATGCAGACATAGTGTAGGCAATGTATTAATTATTCTAATGTCCTAATATAGAAGGCAGAAAAAAAAAGTTTAGAACTGATAATGGAAAAGAAATTATGAATCCAGAAATTCAATAATATTTTAGGGCCAATCTGGTATAATCGTAAATCATCTTAAAAATAGTCCAAAAGTCCAAAAATAGTCCAAAAACTAGTTCAACAAATTAATAAATGCACTCTAAAAAAATGAAATCCAAGTGAAAATCCCATACCAAATGAAAGTTGTGCCAATTATTTCAAAAAGAGTTCCAAAAGAGAACTCAAAGAAAGAAAGCAAATACAAATAGTAGAATTCTACTTAAAAAAAAAGGTAATGTGAAAGTAAGATCAATAAAAATAGTACTAAGTAGTAGAAGAAGTTTGATATTTTGTTTGAATATTTTTGCCTCTTTGTCTATGAAAACAAAAAGCATCAATAAATTTGGAAGGAATCATCCTATATCCATTTGACGAAAGGTCCTTTTCAATTTTCAGAAATTGGGAATTAATAGGATTATATATATACTTACACTAAGTGGCATTATATCACTAAACTGCAAATAAAATCAGCTTTAGAAAGGATAAAACCTTGATTTGGGTATTTAATCATTTCAAGATATGACTAAAATGATATGAATGCTTATTTACATTTTATTTGAGGGTTTTTGTTAAATTCAGTTTTCATGAGTATCAGAATTCTTGGAATGTCATTTTCTGGCATAAGATATAACATAAGGTTCTAATTCCTTATGGTGAGAAAATCTAAAGGATATTCTGCTTGTTTCTGTCAGATGAAGGAGCCTGAAAGAACCATTACCAAGGGGCACTGATTGTGGTTTTTGGTAGAGAAGGTGAAATTAAAGCAGGATCTGGATTCCAAGCTGAGAAGAAAATTACACAAAGAGAAAAGCTAATAGAAGAACTCACTCAAAGGGGTATCGTTGGGTCATTCTCCACAGGTGGCAGAGACCTTCAGCTGATGATGAACTCAACAGAGTAGTGCACAGAGGCTTGTTTTGCTTGAGATCTTTGGGCCCAAGATGGTTATTATCTTAGGCTCTGTGTGAGATGTTTGGATGTCATAGCCTGGGTCTGATATGCCAGGCCGTTTCTACGAAAGTCTCATGACCCTAACAAAGTAGCTTTCTATTTGTTCTGGAAGACTAGTTTAAAGGAACTCAACTAACTCGTTCACTAAGCCTATTGCTCGGGTCTACAAGGTTCCAGGAACTGTGCCAGATCCTATGATCGCAAATAGGAGTTAAACATGTTCTCCACATTGTGGGATTTGCATTCCAGCTGAGGAAAAGTGAAAAGTACTACACAGGACGTAACTTGTATGCCAGAAAACTTAGCAACATCAATCGATATGTTTCTCCAACACATACAGCACTTTAAAAAATTATATTCTTCTAGGCCTAACAAAGGAATATTAGTACTAATTGAGCCTTTGATGTTTAAGCAGTTTTCAGGAATTAGTTTAAATGTCTGAAAGGTTAAAAAGAAAAGGAGCCTCTTTTTGAATGAGCTGTTGGGAACGATCACAACAGTAAAGTTCTTCACATTCGAAATAAAACACAAGGCTTCCCCCTCCTCCTTCCCACTTCCCTTCTCTTCCTAAACATTTCAGTCCAAAAGCCATTAGGTGGGGCTAATCATCGTGGGAGAACCATAGTCAGCTGATCAGAAAGCCAGCTCCCATGTCGGATAAAGAAGGCATCAGTGCATTCACGTGGGATGAAGGTGTCAGAGCCTGCAGAGTGCAGTGAGGGCAACCAGATAGCATGAGAGCCCAGGCTGGGTGAGGGCAGAGTCCTCACAAGATGGCAGATTTGAACCAAGTATCAGAACTTTTGCAAATCTAGCAACCTACTGGGAAGTGGTCTGGCATGGGATGTCAGAACCTGAACAGCATGGGGAAGACATCTTCATAGGAGGGCTTCCCAGAACAGGGTGTTAGAGCCTGGATGAGATACAGAGTGCTTTCAGAGTGCTTTCGTGTGGGGGCCAGCCAGTTTGTGGTCCCAAAGCCAAGTCAGGTATACAGGGTGTCATCGTGTGAAAAGAGGCATTTGACATAAGCAACTGGACTCCAAGTGGTATGAATAGATTGTCCATGCAGGAACTGGCACAGGGAAGGATGTTGGAGCCTGGGTTCTGGAAGGAGGGCTGCTGGGTGGCAGAGTGATCCAGAGCTACATGTCAGGGCATGGGGCGGGTGACGTAATGACCACGTAGGACTCAGGTGGCACCCCCTGCTGAGGTTCAGAGCTCATTTGTGTGGGGAAGATGATTGTGGGAGATTTGTTGCATACAGAGGTTGATCAAATAAGTCAGGCTTCTTACTATCAGAAAATGGAGCTAAAACATGGAAATGGAAAAAAATAGAATGAACCCTGTATTTTTGGGATGGAATTGAGGATAGCAATGTCAACATCTGGGTTTTAATATATAGAGAAAGAAAGAGATAAAAATAAACTTGAAAAGGTAAGTGTGCAAGTGCATGTCTGAGTTTGGGTGTGTGTGTAGACACACCTACATCTACTGCTGAAAGGCTTGGGAGCAATGTCATCCCAATAACAGTGAGCACTCATACCTTGGATTTCTTAATACCACTCTCCACTAAAAGAAAGAAACCAAAGTTCCTAATTGCTGCCCTGGGGCAAAGAAAGTATGAGATGATCTTGGAACATCTTGTTGTACAGGAAAGTCAGGTGGAGTTCATAAAGAATGATGGAGGACATAGAAGCCAGTCGAAGGGGCTCCAACCACCCATACTTGGGACAAATTTAGCATTGAAATAAATAATGCTATCAAGGACAATAACCTATTGAATAAAATAAGATTTCATGACCCTATAATGTTACGAATAAATGACTATATAGAGAGGCATTATCAAAATGAGCAATGGGGAGTTTAAATAGTTTCAAAGGTCCTCCATACAAAAATACTTATTAATTATAAGAAGAAAATGCAGTGGACTGCCTTAATCAAATAATGAAAGTGAACACCGTTAGCAATGGAATGAATCAAAATCCTGCTTCACCTGATAGTGTGTGGCAGCTCTTGTGCGATATCCCTGTCAGAGATGCATAATTTGAATGTAATCATGAGGAACATTAAACAAATCCAAACTGAAGGACATTCAACATGAATGACAACAAAGAAATTGACCTATAAACTTCAAAATGTCAAGGTCGTAGACGTCAAGGATAACCTGAGTTTGAAGGAAACTGATGAGATATGACAATCATATGCAACTCACAATTTAGAATTCGAGTCCTTTGCTATAAAGACATTATTATAACAATTGGTGAAATTTGAATAGTATCTGTGGGTTAAATAATAGTAATGGATCAATTCTTATTTCTTTATTTTAATAGTTATATTTTAGTTATATAAAATAATATCCTTACTTGTGAAAAATTCTAACACATTAGATAAAGCTGATGGCCCATCAAATCAAATTCTTGATTTAAAATTGGCTCAAAATTATTTCACAAGCTGATTGAAATAAATATGTAGCATCTTAAGTGTTACAAATTAGTTTGTGGGGGGGGGGTGTGATGCAGGTTGAAAAATTATCTTGCAGTAGGTTTACTGGGGAATGCTCTTGGGTTCAATATTTTTGGGAAAAAAGAATCAAAGATTGGGCAGTGGAAGAATTCCAGTGTTTTCCTGATAAATGTTTAATATCTGGCTTTCTGGAATAACAGCAACTTTGTTAAAGTCCTGATTTACATGGTTTGTCCTTTTCCATGGTATAAGTTCTCTCACTATGTCTGATTTTAAATTACCCACTTAATGTCACTGGATCTGAAGTAGAAAAGAGTTGGTTGCACAGATCAGCTCTGTGAGATGGTCCTGGCTGATTGCAGCACATCACTGAGTCAGGTGATGCAGTCTGCATGGGAGCTGCAGCTATCCTTATGGAGCGAGCGCTTTGAGGATGGGGGGCCCCAGATTGACACGAGTGAGCCAGATCATTACCCCCCTGGGTGATCAATCATTAGATTCTGACACGTTAGGAAGGGGTCATGGCTTTGAGAAGGCAGCCCACTTCAGTCCATGCGTTCTCCAAAACCAGGCCAATAATTGAAGCTATTTACCCACAGCCCTCCTAAAGCTTGGATAAGTAAGTCCTTTTTTCCTGGGTGAAGAACTGGGCAACACATTATAGCACTCATCATGTTCAATGATGAATCCCAGTATTCAGGTCTCACCAAATTCATAAGAAGAACTTGGGGACAAGATATACATATGGAGAGACTCTAACATTGAAAAACTCTTCTCAGTCCCAACTCTGCATCTGTTCATACCATGTCAGGAGCTCCAATCAGTCTTGTTTGAAATTTTTGACTCTGGTGCACTAAATGACATTTAAAACAAAACATATATAAAAACTATTAATTTTTTTTAATTATCAAGAAACTTTATAAATAGAATGATGATTTGGGATATTAAAAAAACAATTTTTCCTTCTTTGAAGACGTCTTTTTCCTGTGATAGACTATCATTTCCATAGCATTTCATTAAGTATTAATTTAAGAAGCCAGCTTTGGTAGGCTGAATGATGGATGCCATTTCCTCTACCCCTAATGGTACATGTCTGCATCCTAATCCCCAGAATGTGTGAATAACATCTTATGTGGCAATAGGGGCTTTGTAGATGTGTGTATATTAAGATGGTGAGATTAACCTAAATTGAGTGGTAATCATGTGAGTGTAATCAGTGTAATCATGAAGGTGCTTTAAAAGGGTGCAGAAGGAGCCAGAGAAAGGGCCATATGACAATAAAAGCAGAGATTAGAGGGATGAACTTTGAAGATGAAGGAAGAAGCCACAAATCAAGAACTACAATAGCCTCTCCAAGCTAGAAATGGGAAGGAAATGAAATCCCTCCCCCTCAGAGCCCGGAGAAGAAACGCCTCTACTGACACTTGGACTTCAGCTTAGTGAAACTATTTTTAGACTTCTGGCCTCCAGACTATAAAATAATAAATTTGTGCTGTTTGAAGCCACCATGTTTGTGGTAATTTGTTATAGCAGCCGTAAGAAACCAATACACTAACCCCATGGAGAACCCTTGAGTTCTTGCTGTTTTATGTCATATAAAAAATTCTACTTCAGATTTACAAGAACTTTGAGATGCTAACTGTAAATGATAAGCAGTTTTTATGTACACCGTCCTCTAGGTTGATCTATGTACCAATTATGTTTCTTTGGTTTCAGTAAGGATAATCCTTCTCTAACTGGCTTAACCAAAAAGTAATAAATTTATAGTACATAAGGTAACACACAAAATCCAAGGGGAAGAGGAAGATATGAATGTCTAAATGCACAAGAACAAAGTATGTCCAGAGACCCAGGAAGCAGGAGCATAGCTTCCATAATGAAAAAAATTCAGCTGGGTTTTAGGCAGACCAAGATTTAAATTGCAAACAAAACAAAACAAAACAAAACAAAAAACTACACACACACACACACACACACACACACACACACACACACAAAACAAAAGCAGCCTTTTTATTGGCTTGCTTGGACCATGGAACTCATCCTTAACCACAGGAAGAGCATACTTTAAGTGATAGGCTCACCATGACTATAGCCGATGGGGGAGAGGTATGAGATATGATCCTGGACTTCTCTTCATTAGGCTTATGGTAACCATATACCGTATGTCATTTACTCAGGTCTATACCTGGTTAACTCTTAATAAATAAGAGCCAAAAAAAAAAAAATAAATAAAATAAATAAAAAAAATAATAAAAAAATAAAAAAATAAAAAAATAAATAAGAGCCTAGTATGGACAATAAATCACATAGTTCCTAATTTTATTGCTTCTACCAGAGAGGCAGCATAGCATCATGGCTAGTGCCACAGACTTCCTCTCTCATCTCTAATGTGGAAATAATGATACTAAGACCTATCTTTTAAGATTGTGGTGAAAATCAGGTGAGCTAAAATATGTAAAACTCTACATTGTATACTACATTATTGGAATAGCACCTGAGTATTGTTACTTTTTCCTTGTGATGTCATTTTATATTTCCCTCAAATGAATAACTAATAAAATGAACCTACAATAAAATTCCAACATGAACATTTCCAGGATGGATGATAAAAAGACTTAACAAGTGAATCTTCTGGAACAACTTGTGTAGTTTGCTAGAGAAGATTTAGATTCAAAAGGCTTCAACCAACTCTACAATCTAGTAAGCTATAGCAGGGCCTTGAGCAATTTGCTTAAACTTTCCCAGCCTGGCCTTTTTCAGTTGTGTTTGTTAATATCAAAAAAAAAAAATTGATATCTTTAAAGCCTGTAGTATCTGTCTGGCTTTATTAAACACTCATCAATGTCAATGTCCTTTTTCCTGGCTGAAAAAAGTGACTGAGTTTAGAAATATTTTTAAGACTGAACCACTACATATTGGGCACGGAAGAAGTTTTCTCAACAAATTTCCCAGACAGAGAGTCTTCCGTCCCCAGCCACTCCCTATCAAGCCATAAATTTCTCATTCACAGGTGAAATGGGAAGGGGGTCAACACTACCTGGTACTCTAGGAACTTGTCTTCAATTCCTACCATTTCACTGTAACTTGAAGCATAGTAGGCATAAGAACTATACTATAAGTGTATATACTTTCAATATATAAAATGACTTCACCTACCTACTATATTTCTGTTGAATTTCAAGACAGAAATTCTTGGCAAATCTGGTAATAATCCCATTTCACAGATGGGAGATACGGAATTTCAAGAGATTTGTAGACTTGCTCTGGACAATACAGTTAATAATCAGGAAAGACAAGCAAAATGCTAGCCTCGTGTCTTAGGACACTCTGAGGTTCTTGACTTTGAAACAGAAGCTCTGGATGCCTGATTAAGGCAAGCATCAGCGAAGTATGAACACGTAAGTGCTAAACTGTTTCTCAGCTTCACAGCTTGTTTTATCAGCTATTTCAAGATGATTCCACTTGAGAGTTCTGTACTTCTGGCCTGCTGTGAGTCACTAATGATATAATCCATTTGTGAAAGTGGTAGTAAATTGTGGGTTATAATAACTGTGTTATGAGTTTCTTATTAAGTCTTTGCTCTCACTTTCCGTCTGATACTTGGTTGTTCAGTAGATATGACATTTGTGTTCAGTATAAGAATGAAATATAGGTACAGATATATACACTCAGTGTTAAGCTAAGCAAGTGAGTTTTACCTTCACTTTGCCTTGAATTTGAATATCAAATATGAACCTGGATCCCTAAAAAACTGATGCTTTTAGCTAAATTTGCCAAATAGGGAAAACCCAAAGAGGGTAGGGTGTTTGAAGGTCAATTTCAAATGACCATTCCCAATAAAAATGTTCTTCGAACTTAAATTAGATAGGCATAATTTCATTGCAATATGTTTCCATCACCTACCTAGCTCGTTAAGTTTTCTTAACCTACCTCATTTAGGATTTTCCTAGTTTATTATCTTTGGAAGAAAATTTAAGATACATTGCAATTGTGCAGTCTCAGTCTGTTCATTGATATATTAGATGGTCTAAGAGAGCCCCAGCTAGATGGTACCTCAGAGTGTTCTGCAAACCGGTCATCAAATACCAATATTCACGTGAAGGAGGTGCAGTGTGGTGCATTTGCAACCACAGTCAGAGCCTGATGTAAGCACTGGTCTGCAGAGTCAAAATAGGCTGAGAAACAGGGAAGGAATGAGGTGTAGGACAGCATTATTAAATAAGAATTTCAGGAAATTTTCAGGAAAATCTGAGGATTTTCTAAGGATACATACGGTCCTGGGGAATGTTGGAAGGCATTTAATGGAGTAAACACAGATAAAATTTGAAAAACGAACATTTACTTGTCTAAAATCTTTTCTAGTGAAGGGAAGTTTTTAAGAAAGACTAGTAGAAGTATTGGACTTTTGTTGGATTTACTTAAAGATACAGCTTCTATTATCTTTTCCCCTATGTAAGGATTTATAGGGCATTCAACTTTTGGGTTACTAACTTTTTTAGATTTGGCATTGAGAAATAAAGCTGAAGCTTTTTGAAATTTGAAGCAATTGTGGAAGTAGGACTTTTTGTTTTTGTCATCATTTGTTACTGTTGACTATAATAGATCATCACCACATTTTTCTTGCTGCATATCTATTATCATAAGGAAATATTTTTAGTCTTGGGGAAATAAGGAAATTCTTCTTGTCAACAAAACTATATTGCTTCCCATATGCTTGATTAAAAAGTCTCTGCATATTAAAAAGAGATTTATCATAAATTCTTTTGAAAACTTGAGCTGGTATTATTTCATTTCAATGCAGTTATAATAACCATTATCTTTTTCCTGAGCAAATCATGTATAATATTCCCTATTATTTTGTTAGTTTGATTAGAGAGGTTGTAAATTCACATCTTCGAATCTTTGAAAAGAACAAGTAATCTGCATATTCTTACCAAATAAATACTATTAGGAATTTAACTAATAATTTGAACAGTTTTACTTTTAGGGTTTTTTTTTTTCTTTTTATCTTCTGGACTAAGTCCAGCAGATATATCAGTATGTGGCATAGCTAATCTGTTCATATCAGCTGTTTTCCTAATCGATACTGTGGTCAGTTCAACCTATGGAGATCCACACTGATCACATAACATGTCACTTTCAACCTCCTGAGGTTCATTCAGAAAGAGCTGAGTCTTTCTCTTGTCTCAATAGCCACATCTCTAATATCGATCCTGCGTATAAGAGACAGTAGTCAGATGGCAGAGCTGAGAACCATTCTGGATGGAATAATTCAAGACAGTGGGATCCTTAGTGCTAATCTGGAAGAGGAAAGATGGGTTTTTTTTTTACCAACTTCAATAGGTTTTCTTAAACTTTCAGTGTCATGGGCTCCTTGAGAAATATGCTTAAATCTATGGACCCCTTTTCAGAATGTACAAAATGTGAAAAAAAAAAAAAAGAAGCCACTTACAGTTGATCCTTGAACAGCACATATTTGAATTGTGTGTGTCCACTTATATGTGGATTTTTTTAATAAATACAGTAAAATATTATAAATGTATTTTTTGTTCCTTACAATTTCCTCATCAATAATTTCTTTGTTCTAACTTGCTATATTGTAAGAATAGTGAATATAATACATATAACATATAAAATATGTATTAATCCACTGTTTCTGTCATTGGTAAGGCTTCCAGTCAACAATAGACTCTTAGAAGTCAAGTTTCAAGGAGTCAAATGATATGTGTGGATTTTTGTCTGTGTTAGGAGGTCAGCACCCATAAACCTTGCCTTGTTCAAGGGTTAACTGTATATTGAAATATAGTCACCAAAATTTTTAAAACAAATTTGTAGCAGAGTAGTATGTCCTACCTCTAGCTTGAGGTACTTCCAATAACTGCCATAATTTCAAAATAGTGTTAAACATAGGGGATAATCCCAGAATCACAGCCTGCAACTGTGATGTGTTTATGAAAATATTTATGATTGCTATTAGTGTCAAAGTAACAGGTACTCCAATATGTCTGTGGTTTGCTGCTTACATATGTAACTAAAGTAAGTGCTGTCTTCCATTTAGAAATTACTGAAATATATATTTTTCCCATTTAATCTCACATACTCCTGATTTCTACCCAGGAACCCCCACTGGGAAAATAGAAACCAGGATAAGAAACCCTATGTCAATGATTCCTCTGAGAAGTAGAAATGATAATCATAGCCTTGGACTGTGCTACTTAGGTTATATATATACACATACACACACACTTGGGAACAAAAGGAACATTTCCTATTCTGTATTAAATCTATGTCTCTTTGGTTATGGGAATATGTGCCTCTTGGAAGTCAGAATAATCCATGTTTTTGTTGTTATTCAAGTTCTAGTAGAGGAACATAAAATTTAATGAAAAACTCATTTTATGAACTCCTGGTATCAAAAGACTGAAAAAGCAGTAACTTTGGTTTGAGATACAAGTGTATTATGAATAATAGTATGAATGCTGCCACATAAAAAAGGAAAAAGGAAAACAATCCTAATGGAGAGGTTCCTTTGATTAGCCAATGTTCAAACACTTAAAGATCTTGTGTTAAAATGATCTAGAATTCTAGTCTCATGAAAAAAAAAGAGAAAAGAGAAAAAGGCAATTATTTTGTGGGACATCCAGACAATAGAGGGTTATTCAACAATAAAAAGATGGTGGCTCAGTTAAGTGTCTGACTCTTGGTTTTGGCTCAGGTTATGATCTCAGGGTCCTGAGATCCAAGCCCACGTTGGGCTCTACACTTAGTGCAGAGTCTGCTTGAGATTCTTTCCTTCTCCCTCCCCCTCTGCCCTCCTCCTGCTCTCTCTCTCTCTCTCTCTCTCTCAATCTTTCTCAAATAAATTAATTAATTAATTATTGAAAAGAAAAACAATAAAAAGAATGAGCTTTCAAGCCTCCAAAAAGACACAGAGGAATCTTAAATGCCTACTGGCAAGTGAAAGAAGGCAGTCCAAGAAGGCTACAGACTATATGATTCCAACCATGTGATTTTCTGAAAAGGCAAAACTATAGAAACAATAAAAAAAATCAGTGGTTGGGATCCCTGGGTGGCGCAGCGGTTTGGCGCCTGCCTTTGGCCCAGGGCGCGATCCTGGAGACCCGGGATCGAATCCCACGTCGGGCTCCCGGTGCATGGAGCCTGCTTCTCCCTCTGCCTGTGTCTCTGCCTCTCTCTCTCTCTCTCTCTCTCTCTCTCTCTCTGTGTGTGTGTGTGTGTGTGACTATCATAAAAAAAAAAAAAAAAAAATCAGTGGTTGTCAGGGATTAAGGGTTAGGGAAGGAGAAGAAGCCCAGGGTATTTTTAGGTCAGTGAAACCATTCTGCATGATACTGTAATGGTAGATACATGTCATAATACATTTGTTAAAACCCATAGAATGCATGCTAGACACAAAGAGTGAACCAATGTAAACTATGCACTTTAGTTAATAATTATGTACCTCTATTGGTTCAGCAATTATTGCAAATATAGCACACTCATGCAAGATATTCGTAATAGGAGAAACTGTGGTGATAGGAGAGGTTGTAGTGGGAAAGGAGGTATAAGGGAACTGTATATTTCCTGCTTATTTTTTCTCTAAAACTAAAACTGCTATAAGAAATAAAATCTGTTTTGTATATATGTAGAGATGCCAGACAAAAAAGCATCTGGCCATACTGGGCTAGGTTTTTAGCATAATAATGCTCCACAGCTGAGTGGTAGTCCCTCTCTTTTGAAAGGCCAAGACCTATCAGTTTGCCCCAATGCCCAACTTGCCATTTTAGGAACCTGATTTATATACACCAAGCTCTCACACCTTAATCACTCAAATCATCCAAAAGTAAGTTTTAAGAGCAGAATTGTCATTTGATTCATCAATATTTAACATCCTTTGCTCTTGAGAACATTTGGTGAAGGGCCACTACTACTGTATCTTCGGCTAGTCCTGTGCCTAGCTGTGGTCATTGTTCTGATGGGCCAGGTACAGTGCCAGGTGCCTTATGTATCACAGCTCATTGACTCCTCAGTTCACATCCATGAGGTAGATGCTTAGAAGGGGAGGTTGCACAAGCACTAAATGGAGAAGTAGCACTTGTCTACTGGCCTACCAGCCTGTAAAGCCAATACTCAGAATCACCAGCTTATATCAAAACATTTCTGAATTTTTACATTTGACAGATTTGACAGGGAGTTTTCGAATGGGAAATAGAATATAGAGTGAAGAAACAATATTTAAAACATGGGAGCAGAACATGAGAGACACCTAACTGGGAAACTAACAAGGGGTAGTAGAAAGGGAGGTGGGCAGGGGGATGGGGTGACTGAGTGACGGGCACTGAGGGGGACACTTGACGGGATGAGCACTGGGTGTGATGCTATATGTTGGCAAATTGAACTCCAATAAAAATATATATACAAAAAAATAGGCACTACTAAATGAGAAAATAACTCAGAATTTTGCATGTCTTCCCTCTTCCTTACCCTGCATATCCCCATAGCCACAATGTCTTTAATCCTGTCAATAGGTTCCCCAAGTCTCATTCCATTCTTCCAGTTGCACTGTCCTCATCTTTGGCTGGCTGAGGGTTTGCAATAGCATCCTGATTTATCTCCTTGTCACTAGCTCTGCGGTCAACTGCCTTGCCTATTCAGCAGCTCCGATTTCTTTCACAAGTCTGCTAGAATTATCTTCTAAATGCAAATATGATCATATGGCTCTCTTCCTAACACCCTTCACTGACATCCTAACTCTAAATGCCTTGGCATCATTTAAAACTCCTTCAGACAGCCTTTCTAAGTTCATCTGCAGCCACTGCCCCAGAGGTGTCTTATGATCTAGACGTGCAGAACTAACTTGGAGTTCTAGAGCATTCTCTTTGCTCTTACTGACATTCCCTCTTACCATGCTGTTCCCTTTTCTAGAATTCCCTTCCTCATCAAATCCACCTGATAACCTCATGACCCACCAAGAGGGTCCACCCAACCCATCTCCCTCCTCTGAAACTTATTCTAACCCCTTACAGCCCTAACTCTATCCCAGGTATGGTAAGCAGTACCCCTTACCAGAGCACTCTGTATAGACCTTTGTGAGCTTAGTATAGAGTTCCTTATTATTTTTTACACATCTATTTTCCTCTTGTAGAGTGCAAATTAGAGACCAGATTTCCTTTCTCTTCTTTTGCTAACATGTAGTAAATATTCAGTAACTGACCAGTGAATAAAAGGCTACATGCATAAATGGATGAAGGAATCCACATGTGAAATATATAGTTATTTTTCAGGATGATTTCATTATATTAAATTACAAAATGGGAAATTTGGTGGTAAATTGCACATATGATTTCACTTCTTCTGTGGATTTTCTCATAGTCATTTAGAAATGATCTGTACATAAAGTTTTCCAAAGTGAGATGGTGGGAGAAATTATGTATAATGTGGAAAGTAATCCCTTAAAACAGTGATTTTTTTCAGGATTGTAGGATTGAGTGTCAAAGGACTTTACTAATATTCACTGTAAAATAAAATGTCTTGAATTTGTTCTTTTTATTCTGAAATAGGCTATGGAGACATATGAAATGCTAACTTTAAGGGCTGTTCCTTCATCTGACATTTATAACTTAAAGAGGCTTCAGCTACCATTTCATACCAGGCAAAGCAGTTTTTCAAGAAAGGACATTTGAGTGTCAGTGTTTTGGGTTTTGGGGCCCTCTTTCATGATGAAAATCTTAGGGAATGTTTGCAGCTAACTTTGACATAATTCTGTTTGTTACTTGACTGCATATCCAATTAGATACTTTGGAAGGCAGATGTTTTTGGACACACATTTCTCTCTAGCTGACTTAGAGTGCGTTTTATTATGTGCTTGATTTGAAAACAAATTTCACAGCAAAATTTACAGAAATATGCTGCTTATTTTGTACTGCAATTCACATACTCAGCATGAATACCAATTTATGAAGGTGTCATCAAGTTGTTTAAACCAACCCAAACACACATAATACAGATGGCATTGAAGGCATTAGTGCCTGAAAAATAATTTGTGACATCTGTAGCCTTCTCATAATCATTTCAGGGTTTTGTGCTTTTTGTTCAGTAACTATTTTAAGCTATTTCAAAATATATGCAGACTCATAGCAACATGGAAATTGTTTTCCTGAGCATTAAAAATAAAAGCTGATTATATATAATTATTATTCTTTTATCTTCCATTACTTTCGCATAACTAGAATGTTAAATATGTTTGGTAGTTCATTTGTGTGTGTGTGTGTGTGAGTGTGTTGTTTTTCCTCGGTTACAAACCACTTATTTTAAAAATTAGTGTAAATGTTGCTTTTACATATCTATATTTATAATTTCTTAATGAAAAGTACACATTTCTATAGTTTACAAGTGTTTGTTGAAGTGAATAGATCTTTTCTTTCTGATTTTAAATGTAATAAATCCATTTGGAAAAATTTCCCCCAAAATTGTATCTGTGTAATAAAGAATCTAAGAATCACCTCCCCAAATAAGCATAGTTAAACATTTGCTATTCATATTCCCAAACTTCTTCTAAACCAATATCCTTACATAGATATCTCGATCTGCATATATAGCTATCCAATTCATCTGTGTGTTACATAGGCAGATTTCACTGATACCTTTTTTTAATCTACTCTGTGTATTTAATTTTATGGCTATCTTTCAATGTCAGTAACTGTGCATGTTAATGATAAAACAAGTGTTCATGGATATACTCATTTGTATTTAATAAATTTTTCATTGTTATATGTTGACTCATTTTAATTTTTTTGTAGACCATATTGATAATATGGGAGAATAAGTTTTAGAACTAAGATCAGAATCCAGATGCAGATAAACAAAATAAGAATGTATTCCTTCAAAGAAAACTATTTTATCCTTGAAGATAGAATATTCTTAGGCTTTCCTATCACTAATGCATTTATTTAGTGCTCATATTTATAACATTTTTCCTATTTACATAAACATTTTTTCTCTCTGCTAAGTACTTGAGTAAAATAGTGATTTTAGGTTTTATTGCTTGATTTAAAATGAATATGTGCTTTCCCCAAAGGGATAATTAAAACTTCAAGATGAAGCAGTACCATATTGCATTTTACAGTATTGGGTTTGTCAACTTCCACAACATGAGATATATAGCCTTTTAAGTTTTTCAATTCACTGTTAAATAGTTACTGGATTTCATAAATAAAAATAGAAATGATTTAGTTTTTATTTGATCCAGCTAACAGCAAGATGCATTTATATCCTTCTTGAAGATTGTAAACAATGATTTTTCTTAAAAAAAAAGAATTACAGATAAAAATATTAACAATATTTCGCCATTTTAGTCATGTCCTTTCTGTCTAAGCTAAGTGTATTCTTTAAGAACATGTCAGACTCTCTCTTTTTTTTCCCATCTATTATTGGTAATTATTTATCTCTCTTCTCTAAGAAAGTCTTTTAATCTGGTAATCTAATAAGAGTAATAGTAATTGTGATAACATAATTTGAAATACTGACTGATATGTAGAAAATTCTTACTAAATTCCAGATACTGTGCTAAATAACTTTTATGCATTGTTTATTTAATCTTCTTGCAACCTATTGAGGTTAGTACTACCATAGCTCTCTTCCCTGATAAAGAAACAGTTGCTTATTATAGGGGTCAAATAAATGGTCAGGCTGACAGAGCCAGGAAATTGAGAAATAGAGTTTCAAACTCAGGCTGCCTGACTTCCAAAATTATGCCAGCCATTAACTACTAAACTCATTCAATGTTTTGTTTCTCCCAGGCAACTCTAGTTGCACAACTGGCAAAAGCACGAATTATTACCTTTTTTTGTGAATGTAGTAGAAGTATTTCTAGATGTTTGAAAGTTGTCAGCCTACTGAACACACCATGATCAGAACTAGTCACAGCCTCAAATAGCTGCTTTTTGTTTACAACGATGTTGATTATATTCTGAGATCATTAAAGATTCTTCTTTCTCACTATCAATATGGAAAGTAAATCAACAGTTCTCAAAATTTAATCTTAGAAATTATTGAAGAACCCAAAATTTGTTTATATATGTTTATAAATGATACTTATCATATTTGAACTCAAAACAGTTTTACATATATATGTATATGTATATATATATTCATTAAAAATAACAATAAACCCTATTATGTGTTAAATAAAATATTTTTATGAAAAGTAACTGTATTTGGGATCCCTGGGTGGCGCAGCGGTTTGGCGCCTGCCTTTGGCCCAGGGCGCGATCCTGGAGACCCGGGATCGAATCCCACGTCGGGCTCCTGGTGCATGGAGCCTGCTTCTCCCTCTGCCTATGTCTCTGCCTCTCTCTCTCTCTCTCTCTCTCTCTCTCTCTCTCTCTGTGACTACCATAAAAAAAAAAAAAAATATTAAAAAAAAAAAAAAGTAACTGTATTTTACAAATTTAGAAACTAACAAGAGTAGTATTAATCTCATGTCAATCTTAGAAAACTGCTGAATTCTCATATGTGCTGTGCATTCAATCTTGGAAATGTTGCTTTGATTGAGGTGTATAAAGAATATTAGACTTCACAGAGATGTATAATTAGAAAAGGAGGTTGTATTTTAATAATCATTTAAGATAACTATGAATATATTTTATACTATACCAGAACCTTGTAATGGTAGCTTCTTAAAGATCACCTACAATGTAGAATCTGAAATCCTATCAGTGTTCTTTCTACTCTAGTATTTTTTTTTTTAGATTTTATTTATTTATTCATGAGAGACACAGAGAGAGAGAGAGAGGCAGAGACACAGGCAGAGGGAGAAGCAGGCTCCATGCAGGGAGCCTGATGTGGACTGGATCCTGGGGCTCCAGGATCACGACCTGAAGGCAGATGCTCAACTGCTGAGCCACCCAGGCGTTCCTCTACTCTAGTATTTTAAAATCTTTCACTCATGAAACTTGATAACATTATTCATTATTTGTTGGAAAATCTTTGTTTACTAAATTTTGCTAATCTTCAAGATTTTATGCATTTCCTATCATACAATTTAACAGATTTATATTTTAAAAAAATCACATTGGTTGAAATCACACTAGTCTCCTCAGGGAACTTTTACATATCTGCAAGGCTGAATACAAAGCTCTCAAGCTCAAAGTGAAGGATTCAAGTTTTCCAAAATTGTAATTTTTGCTTTAAGTCTTGAATTTATACCATTGATATAAAATCTGCTACTGTCTTCCTTCAAAACAACAGAAATACTTATGTTAATTTTCAAGAAAATATCAAGCAAATTTCTAATTGTTAAGTGATAGTTTGTGAGTTAGTTGTGCCACTGGGTGATAATGGCATTCCACGGAACAGGTAGCTGGTTTAGCTCGTGACTCAAACTCTTGGGTGCTTTACCTTAGACAACGATCATCTTTGTCTCTATAGCTCAAGTGCTTTAGGCATTGATTGGTCAGGTTTCTCCAGAGAAATAAAACCAGTAGGATGTATATATATGTGTGTGTGTGTGTGTGTGTGTGTGTGTGTATTCACTCCTGTGTACAAAATAGAGCACCAGGAATGCCAGTCGTGTAATTCAGTCCAAATCTAAAGGCCTGAGAAGGTGGGGTGGAGTGGAAGATGATGATATAAATTTCTATTTGAGTCCAAAAGCCCAAGAACTAGGAGTCCTAATGTTCAAGGCCAGGAGAAGTTGGATGTCTCAGCTCTAGCAGAGACAGAGAGCAAATTTTCCCTTCCTTGGGCTTTTTTGTTCTCTTTAGTCCCCCAACGGATTAGGTAATGCTCACCCACACTGGGGAAGGCCATCTGCTTTACTCACCAATTCAAATGTTAATCTCTCCTGGAAACATTTTCACAGACACACCCAGAAATAATGTTTTGCCAGCTATCTGGGTACCCTCAGCCCAGTCAAATTACTACATAAAATAAATCATCACAAGCATCCTCCCATTTCATGACACAAAATATTTAAAAGGTATTTGTTATTGTGTTGCTTTTTTTGCAGGGAGATGTATTTCTATTACTTCTTACTGGGAGGTGTATAGGTGAAGAATTTAATCATCTCTAGTACAATTTGGTGCTGAAGGGGCCAACACTTTCCCCACCGTTGATTTTACACCATCAGTGCAAATGTGAACTCTGAAATAAAGGCAAATATCATCCTAGTTTTGTTTTGAAACTATTTAGGAAATACTGCAGTAATGTATTAACATTTCTTTACCTGATTCTTCCTCTTTCAAATATCCGACTTTGGGCTAGTAAGTCCAATTGTACATTTATAAACATATGGTTAGGTAATCCATCCTTGATCACGACTACAGTGCATGACTCATTAATCATACTAAAGGGTCTAGGTACTCTAGAAGAGTAGAGAATCATATGGGTTCAAACTTACCAATGACCTGAGGTCACATTTAGAAATTAAAAACTGAGGGTGGAGGAAAGAAGTACAAGTAATTTGCAGTATAATTTGAAGATATTAAAGATGGAATTTTATTTATATTACAATTAAAAACAAAACAAAAATCTTCTTTGTTCCTATGGCATTTTTAATAGGGCTCTGTAGACTATAAGTAATAGAAACACAGCTCATACTAGTTCACCAAAAAGAGATAAATAATCTGCATTTTTGTTTTCTAATGTTGGTGAGAAGAATTTCTTTATTTTACAGAATAATTAAGCCAGGGACAGAGTAGTGATGCAGCCAGGAATCAAACCTCTTTCTCCCTCTCTCTCATTTCTGCTTTTCTCTCTGTCTTAGCTTCATTTCTTCACCCTGTTGTACAACTTCTCCCAAATATTGAAAAACAAGGCCTCCCAAATTTTCATCTTATAGTAACTTGAGTCCCCTAAACAGACATCCAAAAATTACAAGGAAGAGACTCACTGGCCCAACTTTGATCAGATGAACACTCTGATCAACACCACACGAAATCATGACCTGGAACTAAAGAGTCATGGCAGTCCCCACGCGGCCTATATAAAGTTTGAGATGATGAGGGTCCCCATATCTAGAGAGGTACCCTCCCTGAAGGAAGGGAGTGGCTACTGAGCAGACAAGTAACAGTGTTTTTTAATAGGATTCATTTTTATGGGTTTTAAAAGTAGGTCTATTAAAAGTCACTACAATTCACAGTTGCAAAATGTATCCATGTTGAATAAAAATAAAATCCGTTATTAGGCTGACTGCCAGCTGGGGAAACGAAACACAAAAAATGCTATGATTATAAGCCCAGCTGAAGTCTTGCATGCAAGTTAATTAGTATTTATTAATGTTAGAGCAGGAAGGATAAGCATATTAATCTCCTAACAGCAAAGAACATTTGATAAACAGCAGACTATTTCTAAATTAGATCGGTGAATATTTTATTAGTACTTGTTTATAACAAATGGAGTAAGATAAGACTTTTCTTAAATTTGTTTACTTTAATATTATGCTAGAAACAATCGTGACAGAAAAAAAAGTACATTTTATTTCATTCTTAAAACACAAACATTATCTTAAAAATACTGTCTTTCATTTTTTCACACCTTGCCCTAGATTGAAAATATTTTTAAGTCCCTGCTTCTCCCACTCACTGTCATAGTCTTGAATCAGGGTTTAAACTGATGTGCCTCAGTTTCCCAATATGAAAACCAGATTGAACAATCCTGTCTCATAAGATTAAAAGCTGTGAATGAGGTGGCGGAAGAGACACACTTGGAACTGGAATAGCTACGGTCTTTCTCGTATTTGTATCCCTAGACTTTCTGATGTTTTCAACACTAGCGTGTGGAGAGAAGGAAGCTGTTCTCCATCGTAATAGGACTGCGGGGTGACACGGGTGACCTGGAAGCCGGGCTTAGTCCAGCACCAGCCGACTGGGTCCCACGCCGCAGTGGTGGCCGCCGTGTGACCCGCGGCCCTCGAGCCCGACCCGTGTGACCCGGCGCCCTGGTGACAGAACAGGCGGCCTGGGGACAAGCCCCGGGGAAGAGCCGCTTTCCTGTACCTGCAACGGGCTGCTCGGCTGCTCAGGCAGGTGTGCCCCGAGCTTGGCCGCGTGGACTGCGGGGCTCATCAAAGCCGCAGGACCAGGAGCAGAAGCGATGCTCAGGCCGGGGCGTGGGGCGTGGGGCGCGGGACTCGGTGCTTGGCCTCCAGGGTCCCCGCGGGCGGCCTCGCTGGGCGCCCCCTGCCCAGTGTCACCTACAGCCTCGCCCACGGGCGCCGGGCTGCGGGGCCTGGGACAGCTCGCGGGCCGCCGGGGCCGCACCTCGGAGGCAGCCCCGCGTCGGGGGCTCACAGCGGCCGCGCGCCCGTTCCCGCTGCGCAGGTGTCCTGGGCCCGCCGCGGGCCGGCGGGGGGGTGCGGAGCGCGTAGGCGGGGGCTGCGCCGCGGAGGGGCACCGGGGGCTCCTCCTGGGGTCCGGGCACCGGGGGCTCCTCCTGGGGTCCGGGCACCGGGGGCTGCTCCTGGGGTCCGGGCACCGGGGGCTGCTCCTGGGGTCCCGGCACCTGGGGCTCCTCTTGGAAGGAGGTGACATTCGCTTCAATAGCATATATTTTATTTTACGCAACATATCAGATATGTGATTATTTCAATACTTAATGAAAAACACGCTAGATGCTCGACATTGCATATTGTCCTCCCTCCTCCGCCTTCCAAGGCTGGGACCTGGGCCCGCGGCGTCCCTCCGCGGGAGCCGCCGCACCTCCCGCCCCGGCCCCGCCCCGCGGGAACGTGGGGGAACCCACCCCGCGCCTCCAGGCGTGCAGGGCGAGCGCTGGAGATGGGAGACGATTGACGGGAGTGGACAAAAATATTTGCTTATTTTTTATTTTATTTTATTTTATTTTTTTTTTTATGATAGTCACACACACACACACACACACAGAGAGGCAGAGACATAGGCAGAGGGAGAAGCAGGCTCCATGCAGCGGGAGCCCGATGTGGGATTCGATCCCGGGTCTCCAGGATCACGCCCTGGGCCAAAGGCAGGCGCTAAACCGCTGCGCCACCCAGGGATCCCAAAATATTTGCTTATTAAGGCTTGTCCAAGCTGCTGAGACTGAGGGGTACGTCGCGTTGCATCTCCAACGGGAACGATGGCAGATGTTCGCGCTCAACATTCCCACTCTCGGCCTGTTGACTTTCCTCGCCCTGGGCAAGTATACATTAAGTTTAGATTTATTTAGATTTTAAAGGATGGAAAACTACAGTTCGTAAAGCAAACACAGCTGGGAAGGCCCAGGGGGGAGCCAGGGAGTGTGACTGCTGGGGGCATCCCGGGGAGGCCCACGGGGGCGCCGGGACCTGGAGACGCGCGGCCCGAGCTCTCCAGGCCCGGCGCTGCGTAAAGGTCCCCATCACCTTTGCGTTTGGCGAGAGGGTGAGTCGAGGCTTTTCAGGCGCCCTGCTCAGCGGGAGTCTGCTTCCCCCTCGCCCCCTCTCAAATCTCTCAAATAAACAAAATCAAAGAGAAGTGCAACATGATATATCCCTGATGGGCCCTGCCTGAGGCTGGTCAGGTGGAGCTGGGTTACATTTACAATCAGCAGGATTCAGTGACCAACAACACAGCTTCGTCTTCAGTGTTTCTCACGTGTCACCAGTTACATAGTATACACGATCGTTTATACTTGGTGGCAAATATGAAATAAAATCACTTGTTTGGCCATTGTCTGGGTATGAGAGTGAACATGGTATGACATCTTACATTTATCTTTATAAAATTTACTTTCTCATTCTCCTTAGCTAGAAATTAGATCCATGTTTGTAGGTTTCTAATAAATGTTTTCTATTTAAGTCAAATACATAAAACTTTCAGAAATACTTTTTGAAGTTTTTTTAGAGGTTGATTTTAGAAGTTTTCTAAATAAATCCTAAGTTTTAAGTTTTGGGTTTGTGTGTGTGTGTGTGTGTGTGTGTGTGATTTACTTAAGGCTTAGGTGTAGCTTGAATAAAATGTTTACTCTATCTTTGTTGCCAAGAGCTAGTCTGTGCTTTAGAAACACATAAGTTAAAATGTTTCATTAATAAGTCTCATTAATTGCTCAAGCTTACAATGAAAGTTGAAATTTGTTGAGTTCTTTAAATTGGCTGTAAGTTCCATGTGTTGAGAAAAAGAGTTATTGATAAATACTAATTAAAATATTTAAAGAATAAACACCAGTCACACATGCATTGAAACATTTTAATAAAAAAACATTTTAATAAAATACCATGTTATTACTGTGTGTAGTGTGGATATACCTATGTTTCTGAACAAATATATATATATATATTTGTTATATATTTGAACAAATATATATATTTGTTATATATATATATATATATATATATATATATATAAAAGCACACATGTGTTTTGCTTCAGATCAGGATAAGAATACAAATATCTCTGGCTATTTCTGAACAATAACAGCAAATAATTTTGTTTAAAAATACCTGTAAATAATGTACAGTTGCTGTGCACAAGGCAGCTGAGAGTAGACATTATGTGTATACATCCATATGATTCACTGCTTCTTCTCTCCTACAAACTTATATGGCACTGATATCTCTTTCTGTTTTTTTTTTTTTTTTTTTTTTCATTATTATTAAATAGAACCCATAAGCTCAGGTTAGAGGACATGCAAGGTTGTGCCCTTCTAGTGCATTTCCAGAACCGGGACAGCTGTCTCTGGGGGCACATAGGTGGCCTTCCTCGGAGCTGACCAGCTTGCTATAGGCAAGTAGTTCCTGGAGAACCATGACCATGACTTCGTGTCACTTGAAGTTAGGAGTTTTTCTCTTTCTACAGCTCTCCCCTGAGAGGCTGATTCCCTATAGACACCTGGTGTGTGGTTAATCATAGTCCTGACCTTGACAGAAGCTCACTGCCTGCCCCAGGAAGCTCTTGTAGCGGTGCACAGAAGTCCCCTTTGCCATAGAGGTAACAACTAGTAAAAATTCCCCTCACCTAATTTTCCTTCACGGATTCCTTGAGAGCAAATGTCAAAAGTTTGCTTTGCTTTCTAGTATTGACAGGCAATAGGTGGCTTCTGGAACCTGGATTCCTGGATTTCAATCCTCCCTCTACTTCTTACTAGCATTGCTGTAAGTAACTTTAGGCAAGTTACTTAACCTCCCGTGCCTCAGTTTCCTCATCTGTGAAATGGAATGCTAATAGCAGTCTGCCTTGTAGGGTAACTGTGAGGATTAGGGGAGTTGAGAGTCAAGTGTGTTAACTCACGTAAACCACACTGAGTCACACCAGGCACTTGGTAAGAACAGACACATGTGAGCTGTGATTAGCAGTGCAGGGTGGTGTCTTCTCACTGCAGTGCTTCTGGAGCGCTCATCAGAACTACTCTGAGCTCATAAGAACTACAAAACAATTTTTTTTAAAAAATCATGATGCTTAAACATCAACCTAGGCTTACTGAGCTAGCATTTGTATCTCATCATGGGTCCTTCTTTAATATATATATATATATATATATATATATATATATATATATATATTACCGGGGTTTCTGTTATGCAGCCAAATTTGAAAGTAACTGCTATCAGAGGACAGTATCAATCAGTTTGATGACACCGTGTTGAATAGTCATGAACTAATTCTATACTAACCGTGGCCATGGTGGGTGTTGTTGACTCTCGACGACTGTGCGGTGTGAACATTTACCAGAGATCTCAGGTGAGAGGCAGAGACCATTTCCATGCAATAAAAAAGTGAACTGGAAAGAGGAGCAAAGTGTCAAAGTTTATCTATGAAAGTAAAATATAAACAAAGAGAGAAATCACAGTTTCTGTTAAGCACCTTAGAAAGAACGCTCGTTTTTGTACGATTGGTGGGGAACTGGTTGTTTGCATGTGATGCAGACGGTGCGTCTGAACGTCGTTGTACCTCAGCTTTCCCCAAGATTTCCACTGCTCCTTCCAGAGCAAAACTGTAGTTTTCTCAGGCTAAACTTTCCAGGTGACCTTCGCAGTATTACTGTTATCAAACATTTAGTAAAGGCCTTTTGGGAAGTGGGACACTATTCCAGGGGCCTTGCATGGTGTTATCACAAAAGTGGAACGAACTAGGAGTTGTTAATATCATCATTCCACCTAAAAGCACCTGTAGCCAAAGAGATTAAGCAGCTTGCCCAAAGCCACAAATCCATAAGTGACACAGCCAGGATTTTACGAGTGACACAGCCTCTATACGAGTCAGCTCCAGAGCCACATTCTTAGCAACTGCTCTGTTGCCGCCTCCCGCAACTGCAGTCTTTCGGCCGGATCCTTTTGAGAATAAATTCATCCCTTGGTACAGACTACTTTTTCTGGGGACCAGAAATATTCTTCCTGGGAATTTCTTTCTCTCTCCTGACTTTTGTCTTCAGGCACCAGAATTGGCCACTACCACACTTTCTTGGTTGAAATTGCTGTCCTTAGCATTTCAAGTTTGGATGCAATTAAGAACTGTTTTCCATTTTTTTCTAAAACTTACCATGGGAGAAATGCAACCATTTCTCTTTCAGGATTCTTTTCTTTAGACATGATCAAATAATACATATCACTAAGTGTACTCAACCAACCAGCAAAACACAGAATTCCTAAGAAATCATAATTCTTGTAAGTTTTAAAGGCCGCTGCTCACTTCAGATTATTCAGATAAAATAGTTCACCGTTAATTAAACTTTAGTCCTACCGTTCTGATCCTCCTCTGCCTCTAGCATGTCTCAGATTTTCAACCCTTTGGCCTGACAAAGAGGTCTTCTAAGTCTATCCTTTAGCTATAAATAGCGCTTCAGGCTTTGCACACATACAGGGAATTGGGCTCATAGCTTCTTAGTGGTAATTAAATACGAACCTCTTCAAGTTTTGAAAAAGTTGCAGACATGGGGCTTTAATGAATTACTGTGTCTCAGCTTTTAGAGCATTAGAGAATTATATGCAAACCTACCTAAAAAAAAGCTGTACAACTACCTTTTATAGTGAAATACATGATTTTGCCATCGGCAGGCATCCTTCCTGCTGCCCCACATCCCCTTCATGGTAACCCCAGCTTCACCCGGAGGAACTATAGGGCTCCTATCCATAGGTCTATTGTTTGGGTAATAGTGACCAGCCAGGCTAGACTGCTGAGTCTGTGGCATCCTTGCTCCTGCCCACATGAATTTCATGTGGCCTGGGTTTGTAAGTCACTTTGAACAAATGCTACACTGCAAATATTTGCTGGTGTCTCCTTAGTAAGAAGCTTCCTCTTTCTTCCACGATCTGTGGGGAAATACAGTTTCTCTTTTGGAAGTTGGAATATAAATCTGCAGAGCCTGGAACTGTTGCAGCTACTTCTGTTACAGTAAAGCCAGTCTTTGAAAGGATATGATACTCAGAAAAAAAAATGTTTTTAAAAAGACTCTAATGACATTGTGAGAAGTCAGATTGAACCATATGTGAAGTCAGAGAATTCTGAACTTTTCAGATCCCTTTCATGCTTAAGGCTGTGTTGTCTGGGATTTTGAAAGCATACAACATAAAAAATCTTAATGGTACTTCAAGAGAGAAAGAGAAAAGTTTACTCTTAAATTTTATAATCCTTTAATTATTTTATTTCCATTTATTTATTTTTTAATTCACTTGTGTTAGTCACACCAAACACAGGAAATGAATTTCTTAGCTAATCATACACTCAGAGATAACATAATGACAGAATAAAAAAGCAAGGTATAATAAAACTCAATGTAAAGGCTTTGATTCGATCAATATGAGGATTAATGTGTATTTCAAAACAATGATGACAGTAACAGGAAGCTACCTCTGGTCATTGTTGGTAAGTTGTAATATTATATGAACTTTCTGATAATTACGAATAAAACTGTGTTTGAATAGTCACATTTGAATCATAGATGTGGACTTTCAAAATGAAAGTTATTGTTCTTTTGATGCTCTTTGTATTGCAGTTCCAAAGAATTAGGTTCTTTTAAGATGATCATTTCATGAACTTTCGCTTGAATGCCTTTCGGCAATGTATTTGCTAAGTGGTCATTCAGCCTGCATTTGAGTTCTAATTTTGATTGGTTCCATTGTTTCCTGCTTCCTACATCAAAACATGAATCATTCTGTTACTATCTTATTCCCTTGGTGCCATATAGAAATTCTACTTACACATGAAAGCCTTTTAGAAATTTAAACATATCTTTCATGAATCTCCCCCGCCCCCACCTCCAACATCTCTAGGATATATTCCCTCAACATCCTCAAGTTATTGTATTGATTTTTAAATTGTTATAAATATAACACTATTTTTCTCTTAAGCATATGACTGCTGTCTTGGAACAGGAAATTGGGGTAGAGAAGATCCTGAAAAAGATTGTTAACTTCCAACACTTTTTTGGAGTGAGATTATGGGTTCTGAGGGATACTTCTGAGCGTATAGCCTTTTCAGCTGAGATTACAGAATAGAAATAAATGTTATTAACCTTGACAAAATAAAAAGTGAAATGTCAGCCACAAATAAGAAGATCAAGTGGGAAGATTTGAAGAGTTGAGGAGTTAATATGCTTATCTGAAAAACTGAGAAATCAAGACATGCTGTCTATGGTTGATGTAGCAAGAGATATAGGTATGGTATTTGCAATTATACAAATGCAACTAATAAACAATAGTATTGCAACCATACTGGGGAAGAGAAGCATGAAATAAATGAACGTAGCATAGCAGAATTTTGATAATTGATAAATAATCCAATAAAGCAAGTATATGTATTCAGATTTTTTAAAAAATAGTTTTAGTGCTTGTAGCTATGGAGAAATAACAAAAAGCTTCCAAGTGCTTGCATCTAAAAAACTGGATTCAGAGTGCAGAGGTTAATGGGTGATTGTGGCTTTTAATTCTATGTTTCTCTGTATTTTTTTAGCCCTCTGCATGTATTGCTTTTACTAAAAAATAATTGTTCTGTTAGGTTCAGCAAGCTGATCCTGTTCCTCCATTAATGTCTCTTAAATTTGTCTTATATCTAAATTTTAATATTTCACTGTTAATGGAATATACCTGTTATATGGTTACTCTAAAAAATTGAATGCAAGAGGAAAGGAGAAGTGTTTTTACACTAAGAAGTAAACTAAAGTGCATTGCAAATTATTTTTTAAGTCTAGTAGACTTGAAATAAAATTCAACCTTGATTTTATGGAAGATTTTAAACTGCATATGCTTCCTTCATAATCAAACACGACCACAGAGTGGATACGTTAAACTTCAAGAAGCATGAGAGTTAGTCACTTTTCTTCCTTAACACGTTATCCATGATCACAGTGGTTTCATTAACTGGATTTTTTTTTTTTTATCTTTTGTGCAATTTATTTGTAAGACAGGGTAGTAAGTGAGAGGGGGTTTTAGAGTTAACAGGAGAAGCTAAACAAAATATGTCTAAGTGGAATAATTTTTGCCTATGTATATGTTAGAAGCTTTTATTAGTACAAAAATAATCAGTCTCATAATTTTGTCATAAAATTTGATTAGGGACATAAAACTGGAGATTGTAATACTATTAGCGTACAGAGAATCTGTGATTTTTTAAATCTAATTTTGGAACATGTCTCTTTCAGACACCAAAGACAGGGCTTTTTGACCCTAGGGTAAGAAATCTTTTATCTGAACTCTGTCTTGAAATTTCTAAGACTTGTAATAATCAAGGCTTAGATTAAAAGCATAATACATTATTCAGATATGCATTATGTCCTTGATCTATAATTGCAGAGCAGGAATCTCAGGAGGTACGCACAGTTGCCATATTCTGCGAACTCCTCAGAAATCATACCTTCAGCAGTTGTAAAATCATTTCCACTAGCAAGACATTTTTTTGTTTTTTGCTGGGGGGGAGGATTAACTCAAAGAAACCTAACTATTAAGGCATTAATGTTGTCTCTAAGTTGTTATCTCTGAAAGCTTTCACTTGAGGGATCATAATGATACATTGAACCATGAACAGAGAATTAGATGTTGTCCTTGCATGGAAGTCAATCATCTAGATATTATTATTTGACTTATACATGAAGCATACTTTTCCCTATCTCCTGTACATCCAATTAAAAGCCCTCACTGCTTTAACTATGGGGGTGAAGGTGGTGAATAAGGAGGATCCCACCAAAGATGTGAATGTATGATCTCAAGGGCATATGGCAAGAGGGATGGAGAGAAAGCCACTGCACTACTTTTAAATGCATTTTCCTGTGGAAATGCTACTATAAAATTTAGCTAACACAGATCATGATCCTTTTCAACTTTTTAGCTATATTGTGAGCTAAAGAGGCCTTAGGGCTAGCCTAGAAAATTGAACATCTTGTATGATTTTTTTTTCTAAGAAAATGCAATCCAATTTCACAACAACTAAATGAACTTTAAAAGAGCTATTTTGGAATATTATCAGTTTTTACATTTAAAGCCACTTTATACGTGTGTGTGTGTGTGTGTGAGTAGTCACAGTATTATGTTGTATTAGTCTGTGAGAGCTGTGCTGATCAAGTTCAGTTGGCTAACTGAAGGAATCTTGGGCAGCCTCTAAAGAGTTGTATTAATAGGTATTAATAATGTAATCTGAATGACTTCACAGTGATGAAATTATAATGTTGGTGGTTAATAAAGGCAATGGAAAGTCGTGCATGAATGTATGTTGATGACAGTGTGGGAAAATAATTCTCTCTAGGTGCACTTTGAAATCCTGGCCTGTCATAGAAGCTTTGTCTGATTTGTTGCTGTTGCTTTCTTGACAGAAATTCAATTTAGGAAGGAAGCCCTGAGCCCAACGCATCTGTTACCTGCTTTGTGAAGCATGGCATTGAAAAGTGTCTCACACCTATTAGCAGTCCTGATGAGAGATGTTAGTGATGATGGCACATGTGTATATCATCACCCTGTAACTTTATTTAGGGTGACATGGGTTTTTACCCCTCAAATAACGACTCCAAACGGGCTTAGATACACTTAAACGTACGGAGACGATCGAAATCATGGACCATCTAATGTCATTCCTTAGACCACATCTTTTAAAGCATTTTTTGTTATCTGCTTCTTTCATGGGCTTCCTTTATCTTCATTTGTGTTCTGATAATGTAAGAGTCAATTCTAAATGTTTTTTGCCATAAGCATGTGTATTCGAGAATTCTCGACTTCTCACTTACAGAATTGGCATCTAGTTGAACAGATATGTCCAAGAAGATTGATTTGTCTGGCATTGCTTCCCGTTTACCGAAATTTGTGTTCCATGGGAGTGACTTGTACGGATGGATACTGGCGCACCCGGTGACTTGTCCTTGACATCTCAAAGACTGAGAGACTCACCTAACTTTATTATTGCTGTTTGCAGTTTGTCCTTTGACAGTCACATTTTCACAACTAAGCTACATTGGTGAAAGTCACCCTCTGGTACTTATACTTCTTAGCCTGCTTGCATGAAGATTTAATCAGTCCAGAATTGTTTTACGAAAAACTTGCTGAATGCCTGGCTGCAGGAGAAGTTGCTCTATGTCTTGCAGGGAAAACAGATGTAAATAACTATATGAAAGAATAAAGCAGTTACGTGTAAAGTCTTAATGGAGTATCTGTAGTGGAGAAAATAAAAACTTGGCCTTTCATGTGAATGAACTGGATCAGAGTAGTCAGGGAAAATGCCAGTAAGGTAATATTTGAGCTAGAATTTGAAGGGAAAATTATATTTTTGTTGCACAGAGTGAGCACTGTGTGTTCCCTGATTAAAGATTTTTTTTTTTTAAGAGAAAACTACTCTCAACGTCCTTGAGAACAGTTCTGCTTTTGTATTCATATAAACGTGACAGGAAGTAGTGAGGCTTTGTTGTTTTTTTGGTTTTTCTAATACAGATCCTTCGGGAGGATTCTTCACGAATTAGGATTATGACAAACGGTTTTCTCTTTCTTCGCCGTGGTCCAGGAATCCAGACTCACTTAAAGCCACAGAGTAAAGTAATAGGTTGCTGGCCTGAGAAAATTCAGGGATTTTATTGGCTATTTGGTGGCCAATACTAAGGTCTAAACTTCTGTCATGATACAGACTTTATAAATTGAATATTCACTAATTTTCTTATAATTTTACCCGCATTTCACCCAATGATATTCTATCAAAAATAGATTAACAAGATTTGTTTTTATTTAAAGACTACTGTCTTTTGATAGTCCACATTGGCTAAGGCCATATTCCTCTGCACATCAAGATATATATATCTCGATAATCCCAATTGACCCCCGTCAGTGGTGTCAGCCTAACTGGGCATGAGCTCCACCCAGGGAAATTAATAAAAATGAAGAGTTTTAATCTAACATTGGATGTTTTGCTGTACTAATTTTGAGGCACAAAAGTAAAATACTTTTAATATGTAATCTAGGTGATTATGATTCAGTCTGTCCATGAAATGGGGCCTGGAAACCATTGATCTGGATTTTTCTACATCATCTGGTGAAATATACATTTCTTACATTTTCCAGTCTACTCTTTTGTTCTGAGGGACTGTAACTGATCCCCAAGCAAAAGTATCTCAGAACTTAAAACCTATTGCAACCCAACTGGGGGTAGGGAGAAACATCATAATGCAGTTCATTGTGAGTACTCAGAACCACTAAGCCATTTTTGCCTTGAGGAATCCTGGCTGAAGACGATGGGGAATAAAAGTCTGTTTCATATTCCTCCTTGTTAACTTCCAATTCTATTTTCATGTGAAACATCTGGATGATTAACACCTTATTAATATTCTGCAATAGGAGGCTCTCAATTTATCAAGGTTGAAAGGCTTACTGTCAAGGTGTCAGGATTGGCATCCCCAGCTATAACTGAATTGCCTTTTCTATGATATGTCTCATGTCACATTATGTATTTTATTTATAATATATATATATATACGTTTTTCAATATGTATTTTTATTGTTATTTCCCTTTTGCTACAAAACCTCCTCTTAGGGCACATGATGAGCACTGGGTGTTATAAGCAATTGATGAATGACTGAACTCTATCTGAAACTAATGCTGCACTGTGTTGGCTAATTAAATTTAAGTTAAAACAGCAACAAAAGCCTTCTCCTAGTCCTGTAATTCCTTTCAAAGTCATTCACACTAGACACTTGGAGGCTCCCCCTAACTCCTGATTCCGAGCCCCTTCATCTCTTCCTCCTCTAGCTTCCTTGCTTGAATGCGTGACAACACATTCTACCCGGTGACTTGGAGAAAACTCCAAGAGTCTGTATGGATATTTCTTTTTCACTGGTGTCCTGCTTTCAGTTTCAACTATTTGAAACACTTATTCATTTAACTCCATAATGTATCTTGAATCAATTCACTTCTCTCTGACTCCTGGGCTGCCACCATATGCCACTGCCATTGCTTGCAGTTCCATTGTTGCCTACCTCCAGTCCATTATCCACAGAACAGCAACAGGAGACCTCATAAAAACTAAGTATGATACTGTCATTGTCACTGCCTTAGTAACGACTTTGCAATAAATAAAAAACAAAGTCCTTTACCTGCTAGGCCTTCAATAATATGACCTCTGCCCATCTCTGACCACAGTTATACTGTCACATTCCCACAAGTCCATTTTGATCCAGACACACAGGCCATAATTCTATTCTTTGGACATTGAAGCTCATACCCTCTAGACCACTGCTCTTTGCTATCTTCTGAGGCACTTTACTCCTGGTTGATGTTCAATTATCAACCACCTCAGAGACGCTTCTCTAATCAGCCTAACTCTAATTCCATCACTCCATTCTCTCTCTCACTACTTTACCCCATTTAATTGTTTTATGGGACTTAAAATATATTTCTTTAAATTGTATACTGATTTAATCAAAATTTGCTCCCAGTAAAATATAAGAGTTTTTTGTTTTATTATTATCATATTCCTCACCCTGGAACAGCATCCTCAGTTGTAGATATGCAATACATATTTATTGAAAAAATAAATACATTTCAATGCATGATGACTTGAATTCTTGCCTTGACTTTCTTTTTTTCCATCGTAAAACCTCCTGAATTATGAAACAACTTTAGTATAGTTTCTTTTTTTTTTAAGCTTTCAATTATAACATTCTAACAATTCCTTCCCCAGTTTTGATCTCACTACAATTCATCTTCCATAGTCTTTACCAAAGTTAAATTTCTTCCTTTTTTAAAAAAATATTTTTTTTATTTATTTGACAGAGAGAGAGAGAGACAAAGTACAATCAGGCTGAGGGGCAGGCAGAGGGAAAGAGAGAAGCAGACTCCTGTTGAGCAGAGAGCCTGATGTGGGTCTTGTTCCCAGGACCTGAGGATCATGACCTGAGGATCATGACCTGAGCCAAAAGCAGATGCTTAAACGAATGAGCCACCCAGGCACCTACAAAGTTAAATTTCTAAGCCAATAACATCATGGGCTTTTACAGTTTCCCAAACCCATAATATACAGTCAGAAGTCCTGAGTAAGGCCTAGAGGTATTTTATAGTTTTGTCTCCATCTTTATTTCTACCTTTATTTTCTCTCCTCCCCCCATAAGAACCCTCTTAGCCAATCACATAAAACTATGACTAGTCTCAAGCATACCATCTTATTTTGTGATCTGTGTCTTTGCTCATGGTGAGTACATTGTTCCTTTACAGGTTTTCCTCGTGTCAGTTCTTCCCTCTTTGGGGGCAGCTAGGGATTTGTCTCTACTTAGCACGTCTCACCCCATACTGTAATTATTTCTTTATAAGTCATTTTAGTCCTGCATACTAATATAGTGAATGGCTTATGTTCTATTTTTGCAAACTGAATGAGTGATAGATGATGGTTGGAAGGATGAGTAGATGGCTGGCTGGCTGGCTGGCTGGCTGGCTGGATGGATGGAAAGTATTTTCTTTCTAATCTGTAATCACCATGTGGGCAGAATCTTTTCTAAATCATCTGGGTGTCCCCTTAACACAGGTCCTTAAACATGTTAAGGGCTTAGCACTATTTATTACATGAATGGATAAAATAACTAAGTACTTAATAAATAAGTGGCTAAATAATAGTATTTTCATAGTTTTCTCTAAAAGAGATTTAACCTCTTCTTTAAAAAAAAGTGTAGTGGGATCCCTGGGTGGCGCAGCGGTTTGGCGCCTGCCTTTGGCCCGGGGCGTGATCCTGGAGACCCGGGATCGAATCCCACATCGGGCTCCCGGTGCATGGAGCCTGCTTCTCCCTCTGCCTGTGTCTCTGCCTCTCTGTCTCTCTCTGTGTGACTATCATGAATAAATAAATAAAATCTTAAAAAAAAAAAAAAGTGTAGTATCCTGTGCTCTACACGTATGTCCCCTAGTACAGTAGCCACTAGTCACTTGACTCTACAGACGCTTGGAACCTACGTAGTCCAAACTGAGATATGCTGTCAGGATGAAGTACAAATGTGGACTTGGTGGAAAAAAAGTGTAAATTATCTAAGTAATATTTAAGTGGATTACACATTTAAATGTTAATGATTGGTATATGTTAATTTATTTAATCAAAATTAATTCACCTGCTTCTTTTTACCTTTTTTAATGTGGCAACTAAAATTTAGAATTACATATATGACTTGCATTTTATTTGTTTTATTATAGCTATTGTTGTCTTTTTTCCAACATGTCTTGTTTGTTAATAGTAGCTGTTTCTAATTCTCACAGTGTTTATGCCAATGATGATATTTGGTTCCTAGGAGTGCCTCTTTCTATCACATTTTTATTATTTATTATTATTATTATTTTTTGCAGGATGAAAAAGTTAAGTCAGTAAGTGTCATGTAGAGACACACATTGTTGTGTATCTAATTTATCAGTAACCCTCCCAAGGCATAATTATCAAATGGCCTCTTTTCCATTTTACTCCCAGTGACTGAAAAATCTAGGGATTATTTATTTTTATTTTATTTTTTTTTAAGATTTTATTTATTTATTCATGAGAGACACACAGAGAGAGAGCGAGGCAGAGACACAGGCAGAGGGAGAAGCAGGCTCCATGCAGAAGCCTGATGTGGGACTCGATCCCGGGACTCCAGGATCATGCCTTGGACCGAAGGCAGGCGCTAAACCGCTGCACCACCCAGGGATCCCCTCTAGGGATTATTTATTACAAAGTTTTGAAATATGCCCAATGTTAGTATCAGAAAAAAAAAAACAATGCTTTAGTTTTCTTTATTTAAACTTCATTAAGTCTTCTTTTGCATTACATTTTATTTATAAGCTCCATTTTACATGGTTTGGCACATTTCTGAGTTTTATGTTTACTGTTTGTTTATGGTAAGGGAAGTTCAATTCTTGAAAACTTTTATTTTTTTTCTTTAGTTGAGTGAAAGCTGTGGTTCTAAATAAGTCTACTTATTCAAACACAGGTATTTACCTTCTCAATATCTTAAGTTTAGGACGAGGTTTGTCTAGGGGTATAAGAGGAAGAGGATTTGGGAGTTAAGGGGTAAGTCCAAGGTCAAGAATAAAGAGGCTATTACACTATGCAGAATCAGCAGTTGGGGTATATTTATGAAATCTGTTCATCCCCGTCACCACTCACATCAAGTCTTTTGCTAGGGCTTTGTGATCTCTTACCTGGATGACTTCAATAATGTTCTAAGTGCTGTCTTTCCCGCCAGTATTGTCTCCATCAAATCCATTTTCCACGTGGCTACCAGAGAGATAATTAAGTATGTATCATCTAAAAATACCACTTTCCTAAGCAAGAACCTCTGTTGATCATTAACTATGAGCTCATTAAGTACAGAGATGAAGTCTAAACCCCTTGAAAGGGCATCCATGCCCCTGTGTAAATGAGCTTTTGGCTGCCTCTCCAACATTGGGTCTTGCTTACTACTTTCTATTTCGTGTCATATTTTCTAGCAACACCAATTATGTCTTCCTCTTTCCCCTCTCCATACTGTTCTTCTTTCTGCCTTTGCTGAATACTTTTATTGCCCTCCCTTTAATAGCCTGTGGATTTTGCTATCATTGCTATGCTGCATTTTATTATGGATCTGTTCATTATCAACCTCCTCACTAGACTTTTTTCTATAAGGCTGAGACCTTGTCTTATTTTGTGTGGTTTATTTTCTTCATCAGAAAAATGAGAATGACACACTACTGTGTAGGGGGAGTGACTGAGTTAATACACTTCATGAAGTGCTTGGGAAGTATCAGTTATATTGTGATTATTGTTGTCTTATTATAATTATCAGTACTAGCAGGAGTTTGTTGTTATCACATGTAACAGTGATACATAGTAGGCACTTGGTGAATGTGTGTAGACTGAATAAAGACTAGGTGATCAACTACATCGAGGAATCCAGGCATAAGGGGTAGCTGAATTAAAAAAGCAAAACACTGAAAAATAAAGCATGTGACCAGAAACTTCCAACTGAAACTAGCAACACCTCCATGCTGACCTGAACCTTAATTGGTCAATTTGTCCCCTGTGCAGTCATATTTCACATAGTCATTATAAGTCCGCTTAGAAACCATAGTATTAGGTGATGTTAGGACTAAGGGAGCATATGCAGTTCTGACATGGGAGTTCTCAGTGTATTTCTACAGCAATATTCTGATTTACTTTCTATAATTCTGCTACTAATTTAGCTCATTCCTACTTACACAAAAGTTAGGGTATTTTTTTTAGCAATAGTTAAGGATGATAGCAATTTTTACTAAGTTTCCAATTAGATGAAAGAGGAGATATATCATATAGCTTCTAAAAACTGAATTAATAATCAAAATATTATTCCAGAAAAAGCTATAAAAAGAGTGGGAATAACACCATATTGATTAATAGATGATCCTTTCTATGTGTCTGGCACTTATATTATTCAGTAAATGTAATATATGTACCTAAAAGATGAACTGAGTTCCGGGGTTCTTGACTGTTTTTTATGAGAAAAACAGGACTTAGAGTCAGAAAATTAATCTGTATATTGCATTGATATAAAACTAAATATAAAATTATTTAATACAGTGTTATGAATGTAATGTTAACAATGTATAAAATCTAATGACATTAGGTAATGCTTACTGAGCATTTATGTTTTCATATTTAATCCTCACAATATAGGACTAAGGTTAAGTCTGTTTCCCAGAGACATGAAGTCACAGAACTGCAAAATTCAAACTAGATCTGCTTGACCCTGGAATCTTATATCTGAAGCACTACATTATCTGTTTTAGTCACTTATGTGTGTATGTGTATATTGCTTATTGAATATTTATGCCTATAATGCACTAGTCATACTTTAGACGAGTGTCATATTATTATTACTTTAAATGCCCTCTAGTGTCATATTTTCATAATCACTTATCACAGTTTGACTTCCTAATTTCTTTGGATCTGTATGTATTTTAATTGCATATGAATACTTTTTATAATGAGATCCATAAGTGTGTTAGATAATTGAATACTAATAAGTAGAAATTCTTTTTACTTTAACTAACTTTGTCTCTGTTGTGCTAGAAGGGGCACCCATAATAATAGTAAATAAGATTTGACAAATAAGTCCATATAATTCTCTTTACATTTTCTGTATAACTTTATGAACACTGATCAAGTCCCTTCTAGACTGTCCCGATCTAGTTCCCGATCAGAGTCAGAATTTTCAGTGTGTTTTGAGTATAACACAAAAACAGGAAAGCATGATGGTTTTAAAAAGGGAAATAAGGAAAGAAAAAGGGTTTGTTTTTTTTAAAAAAAAGGGTTTGTGAAAATTCAGAATTTAAAAAGAATATCAATAAGTGGCAGTAAATGATATTTTCAACTGATAAAAATGAAAATACTCCAATCCTTCATAAAAGCCAATTTAATTACATTTCAGGATATAGGGGGTTTGTTGTTATGGTTGTTGGCCTATTTTTAGGTCACAAACCTTGAGGGAGAAAGCTAGGATTCTTTTTCTCCCAAGCAAAATGCAAGTATGCAAATAAATACACTCTTTTCATATAATCTCAGAGAATAGGACCCAAAGGATGGACCTTAGGTTAATAACTTCTGACCAAATCTATAAATTAGGATTCTCTTTTACTGAATTGCACTTGCTTTCCACTATCTCCTGCTAAAGATTTTTTCTTCTAAGCTATAACATTTTTTACTGCTTCAGCATTGATATTTTCTCCCATCATTTATATAATGCTGATGCTGAGCTCTCCAATGCTGCTAGAAAGTTTCTTTCCAGTAAAAAAAAATTCAGAAAAGATCTAGCCTTTCAAAAATTGCCCTACATGTCAGTACATCATTTGGGTATTGTCTCAAGAGTGATCATTGCATATTTCTTACAGTTCCGATAGTGAGTCTGTGTATCTATACTGACAAAATCAGCAAATGTAAGCTTCTTGAAGGATGATATTATATCAACATTCTATCCTAGTTTTTAAACTAGAATGACACACAATCTTTCTTTATTTTAACTTTCTGACATATTCATGTAAAAAAAATGTTATTGAAACTCCTTGAAGACTTGGATGATATATCCTAACAGAAGTGTGTATATGTTTTTTCCTGTATGTTTTTGGGTTTTCTCCATTTTTTATGAATTTCTAGTTATTAGAAAATGCCACCAACATTTGGTGATAAGAAGTAAAATATATCTTAAATCATAACATTTTATTCTTTTTTTTATCGAATGTATGTGCTTTGGAATTTGTTAGATGTTTGGAGTACAATGTGATTTATCCAAAAGGAACTCTGAACCAGTGTGGCCTATAGTTGAGAAGATCTCTAATAAACTATTAAACTACAAAATGGACCTGTAATTATGATTTGTGATAAATAGGAGGAAAAGACAGGTGAGACAGAATAATTTATGAGGGGGTCCACTTCTTTGAGAAATTTAGATTTAGAGTAATATTTATTTATGACATTTGAGGGTATATATATATTTAAGCTGAGGACAGTAGAATGAGTAGGATCTGGCCAGATGAAAGTAGAGAATAAAATTCCCATCAAAGAGAAAAACCTGACCTAACACTGGAAGGATATTGGCACGTTTAAGGAACTAAAAGAAAGTCAATGTGCCTACATATATGAGTCACCAGGAGAATGTCAAACAATGAGACTTGAGAGGTAGGCATGGTCCATATCATGCAGGGTCTTGAGGGCCATGTTAAGGAGTTTGTATTTCATTTAAATGTGATGATGGCCATTTAATGATTTCAAATTGGGGAATTATATGATCATAATTCCAGTTTTAAAATATCATTTGAGGAGTGTCTGGGTGGTTCACCCAGTTAACCATCTTACTCTTGATTTTAGCTCACATCATGATCTCAGAGTTGGGAGATTGAGCCCCGCATTGGCTCTGCACTGGGCATGGAGCCTGCTTAAGATTCTCTCTCTCTCCTTCTCTCTCTTCCCTTCCCCACAAGCATGCTTTTGACGAGAAATGATTAGATAGTTAACAGGATAACCCAGGGACAGTAGGGCAAGAAAGTCAGGAGAAAAGCGTAGTACCTGTGAGTGATCTGCCACAATGAGAACTGCAAAACGTCTACTGAATTTGGAAAAGTGCATCATTGGTAATACTCTCCAAAGCAATTCTGCTAAAATGCTAGGTTCAGAAGTCAGACTGAATTGGGATTAAAACTGAATGAGAAGCAGAGTGGAGACAGCAAGTGCAGATAAGCTTTTCTTCTAAGCTATAACATTTTTTTACTGCCTCAGCATTGATATTTTCTCCCATCACTTATATAATGCTGATGCTGAGCTCAAGAACCTTCAAGAACCTTTGGCTTTGAAAAAGTATAGAGTATTTGGGGAAAAGATACCATTTTGGAGATATGTAAACAAGAAAACATTTTAAACATACATTCCCTTCTTCCCCCACTTCTTTTTTTAAGTCAGTGGATACTACTAGAGCAAGTTTAAATGCCTAGAGAAATAATCCAGTGGAGTACATGCAAGGAGGTTGAAGATACAGGTAGTATAATCCCTTCAATAAAATACAATGATTATTAAGAATTGTGCATGTTCTTTTCCAGATTTTTTCTACTTCGGTATCTACTTTTTTATCACAAAAGTAGAAATAAATAGTATAAACTTCAAAATATTCTATAGTCTTATAATATACAGGAAGTATAATGTTCATTTTGGATATTGAAATCAAAGGACTGATCCAGTAATTGAATATTGTTCTTTAGATTGGTAATAGTTGCTATAAAGATGAAATAGTGTGGATTTAGTTGCAGAAATAATCAGTTTTCTTTATCTTGAGGCTGAAGTTGCCAAGTGACTTTTAGTTTAAAAGTAAATGTTGTAGACAGACGAGCAGAAAACAGGTTGCAGATATAAATGCATAAACTTTCTTCATGAAGTCCGATTCAAATTAATAAAATAAAAACATAGCAGATACCAGACTAGAAAATAGAAAAGAACATTTAGGCAAGTATAGGGAATTGAGGAGGAGAGGAAGATAATCTTTCTTAGTAGGGAGAAAAGAAGAGGAGTAGACACAAGGTAGATGGCAAGAATTTGGATGTTGATACACCTGGGAGAAATGGTGACTGGAAATAAACCTGGGAAGCTGAGAGAAAGAAGTAGAAAATCATGCATGTTTGTTTGTTTTAAGATTTACTTATTTATTTGAGAGAGAGATAGAGAGTGTGAGAGGGAGAGATACAGGAAGAGAAGGAGAGAGAATTTCAAGCAGACTTCATGCTGAGCTCAGAGTCCAACTTGGAATCAGATCCCATGATCCTGAGATCATGACCTGAGCCAAAATCAAGAGTTGGGCACCCAACCAACTGAGCTACCCAGGCATTGTGAAAATCACATTTTTAAAACCAGATAGCTCACCTTTAAAAAGATAGATGAGACCAAAAAAAAAAAAAAAATACTCGTTAGCATTTATTTCATGTTTACCTAAAATTATTCACATGTTCCAATTTGTTCATAATTATTTGAGAATTAGTCATAGTCATTCTCATGTGCCTCCCTCTCTCTATCTGTTCTATTCCTGTCTTTTCTCTCTTTTCACTTCCCCAATTTTTCTTTATTTTCTCATTCAATTAAAAAATTTTAACTTTCACTTGTCCAGATCTCTCTTTTGAGGTCCACCTGCGTGCTAGAATATCCTACTGACATCCTTACATAATGTATCAGTCCTAATTATTCCACAATAGTATTCTTTCTCTGACTAACTCTACAATTCCAACTATTTACTAAGATGGGGTACTAGGAAATCTCCCTTCTCTTTCATCTCTCCTATAACCGATAACCAATCCTTCTTCAAATAATGTCAATCTTGCTTTTGTCCTAAGCTTGTCTTGAATCCAACCCTGATTTCTCATCTCCTTAACTTAAACCCTCACCATGTATTACACGGTGCACTGAAACATCCTACTAGTGATCCAACATGTGGACCCTGGTTGTTGTGCTACTGTTTTTGCTTCTCATCCTCAGTCCCATCCAATTAAATAACATTATTCCGTTGTTTCCCTACTATCAGGCTGTGTGGAGTGGAAATGCTGCCAGCCTCCTACCCTGAGGGATGGTCTTGTGATGGGTGTGCCATTAAGAGCAGCCTGCTACCCTAACGACAGTATTAGATTCAAGAATGACACACAACTAAAGATGATCTGTGAGACACTCACTCAACTTTAATTTCAATTGTTTGGGGTAATGTCAAATTTTTCGGAAGTATTGCTGAGCTGCATAGAACATTTAAGCCAAAAATTTCTAGTGGCAAATTCTCCAACCACGTGTAGAAAGAGAAGTTAACATAGAGGAAAATGGCACCTAGACTGAGGAGAGGGTTGCAACTTTCAGGTCAGGCCCATCCCCTGATCTCCATGGAGAAAAGAGGGACTGGAGACTGAGTTCAATCACCAATGGCCGATGATTTAATCAACCATGCCTATGTTGGAGGACCCCATAAAAATCCAAAAGGACAGGTTCAGAGATCTTCCCTGTTGGTGATTACATGGAGATGCAGAAAGAGTGACGTACCTGGAAAGAGTATGGAAGCTCCAAAGCCTTCCCCCCACACCTTGCTCAAAACATTTTTTCCATCAGCCTCTTCCTAAATTATATTCTTTAATAATAAAAGGGCAGTCAGTAAGTAAACTGTTTTATTGAGTTCTGTGAGCTTCTCTAGCAAATTAATAAAACCTGAGGAGGGGGTTGTGGAAACCTCTGATTTATAGTGAATCAGTCAGAAGCACAGGTAATAGGCTCTCCTTGTGATTAGTATTTGAGGTGGAAAGTAGGCAGTCTTGTGGAACTGAGCCCTTAATCTGTGGGATCTGATTCCAACTCCAGGTACATACTGTCAGAAGTGAGTTAAATTTTAGGACACCCAGCTGTGTCCCAGAATTGCTCAATTTGTAAAGCACTATTGAACATTTGTTGATCAGAACTAACAAGTGAAGTGGAGGATCCCTAAATCTATTCTTGGTTCCATAATTGTTCTTTCTCTCTTTTGTTCAGCTTCATTATTTTGCTATTTTGTCTGCTACATCTCTAATTCATTCCTCCACTTCTTCCAGCTGTTCATTGCATCAATCCTATTTCCGGTCTCACTTACTGCATTCTTCATCTCTGATGGATTCTTACTAAATTCTTTTACCTCTGTAGTAGGGTCTCCTTGATGGCTTCCATTCTTTTCCCAAGCCCCACGAGTATCCTTATGATTGGGCTTTAAATTTTCCATCAGGCGTGTTACTTCTGTTTCATTTAGATCTCTCGTCATGACCTCATCTTGTTCTTTCATTTGGGATGAATTCCTCTGTTCTTTTCTTTTGTCTAAGTTCCTACCTTCTTCTATGTGTTAGAAAAGCCAGTTATGTTTCCTGCTCCTGAGAGTAATGGCTTTATGAAGGAGAGGTTACCTAGTGTCCAGGGCCTGGTGCTGCAGGGAGTATCTCTGGTGTGTGCCCTGTGTCCTCTGGTGTTGGGTTTTGACTGCTATGTCCTTCAAGCCAGTGGTCTGCAGAGGCTCTCCTTACCTGCAGTGGGCAGCGTTTGGTCCTTGGCCAGAAATGTGGCAAGTTTTAACTAGCTGTGTTCTGGTCTGGCTGTGAAAGACACACTGGGGGAGTGTTTTCCCTTTCCAATTTGATATTCAAGATAGATTTAGCATATGTCATCATTATGAACTGGCAGCTGATGTGACTGAGGGGTCTTTGTTCTTATAGACTAAAAACCTATTATATTGCATATATATATTGTATATATATTATATAAATATATCATATTGCATGATGGAACATTAGAGAGCCGTTTCTCATATATATTTCAAATATATATCTCTATATCCATCATTTTCTAGGTATAAAAATTTATTGGTTTTTGATTATTTTCATTCAGTAAAATCCAAGAGGCTAGTGAAATAGAGGAGCAAGTTTTCACATGAGGCTATCAAGCGCTTGAAATATAACTGATATAACTGATACTAATTGTGACATTTTATAAATGTAAAAATAGACACTGATTTCGAAAACAATACAAAAAAGGAAAGCAGACAACCTCAATAATTTTTATATTGAATATATGTTGAAACATGATATTTTGGACATACCAGGTTAAGTAAAATATATTAAGAGTAAAAACCAAGAAGTTAGTGAAGATGTAGTTTTTTGTGGAGCCTATGTCCCTTATATGAAGCATTTTTGTTAATTATTTTTCTTATTGATTAAGATAACATATTATGAATTTGAAATGTGACTGGTTTAAAAGCCCCAAATAGTAGCCCCGGTGGCCCAGCGATTTAGTGCCACCTTCGGCCTGGGGTGTGATCCTGGAGACCCAGCATCGAGTCCCACATCAGGTTCCCCACAGAGAGCCTGCTTCTCCCTCTGTCCCTCTATCTCTTTCTCTCTCTGTGTCTCTCATGAATAAATAAATAAAATCTTTAAAAAAATAAAAAATAAATAAAAATCTCCAAATATTACCCTTTAATTTATTAGAATGAGGCTCAACAAGGATATCCAAAATATATTATAATAAGGTTTCCTTTTTCTTTGTTTTTAATGCATTACAGTCTGGTATACGTAGGACTTCCAGGGTAATCACGTTTTATAGATTTTTATCAATGTTTTTGCATATACATGTTAAGAAGAAAATACAGAAATAATTTGTTTCCTTTTCTTTAAAATTCTTTATATATGGCAACTATATTAAACACTTTACATTTATTTTTATTTCTTTTTATTTAAAGTTATTCAAGTTGTTTCTGTCTTCCTAAAAGACTTTTATACTTTGTATTATTAAGGGGTAAAAAGAATTACTTATTTGCTTTACCTCTTATAAAACTGTCTCTGAAGAACATAATAAATAAAATTTAAACTTCAATTTCCAGTATTGAAATTCTTACTATTTAGTGCATAACTCACATGTAACTTCTTATTTGGAAACATAAAACTGAGCAAAGTACTATTTCTGGAGGGGATTACATCTGGCTGTACATTTGGAAACCAGCTCAATGTGTTTGAAGGGAAGATATAATTGTGTAAATTAGTGGGAAGAAAGGTTATCAACATTTTTGCATTTGTATTTTAATTTTATGTATTATATGTTCTATTCTAATTTATATACCTATTGATTTCAGTGACATCAAATGATATTATACACTTATTCTGGCAGTTGTTAACCTCATGAATTTTATAGACCATGCTGACTCTGATGATTCCTTCATGTATACCAAGCTTTAGAAGTATCTATCAAAAACAAAACAAAACAAAATAAAACCCAAAAACCCTGGCTGCAGAATCTGCATTCCAGTAATATAAGAATTCTGCAATGTTAAGATTAAAACAATTTTCATTTTAGTTGATTCTAAAAGAAATATGGCTAACAACAGAAACCAAAACAATATAATAACAATAAATTAAAACTGCATAGAAATATTTAAAATAGAAAGTGAAAAAAAATATTTCTCAGGCAAGCATTTTAAGACTTATTTTCAAGAGTCTATGTGAACAGAATTTGTGTGTACTTAATCACCTCTAGAATTCATTAAGGATATACAAAATCATCCAGAATAAGATTCTTGCTAAGCAATTGTAGTCTGGAAGCTATATATTGCAAGGAAAGACTAGGAATATCTACTGAAACAGGAAGCACCCAACAAGGACATGGTATGCTGCCAGGAGGACATTTCAGTTTCCAGGACACCAGAATATCACATCTGATGTGCATCAGATATTAGATTCCAGGAAATAAAAATAATAAAAAAAATTGGCAAAAGAGCTAGTCAATAAAAGGCCAAATACATAGAGCAGTGAACAAAACAGAGAATGATGCTACTTTCATTAGCATTAGTTTTGGTAGTCACGTGGGGTGTTGGCTTCAGCCAGGACTGTGTTTACTCATGTTAATCAAAACCTCTGAAAGGTAAGATTCTCTAAATATGCCATCATCAGCCATAGACAGAAATGTGGCAGTAACCACATTATTTCCTCAATCTTCAAACCTTCCTTCCCTACTAACTTTTCTCAGCCTATAAGAAATTTCATATCACATCTACCATACAAACAACTAGGTAAACAAACCTACATCCAAGAAATATGCCCTCCTTTGACCCCAAATCCTCCAATTGTTGCACTATTTCTTACTTTTTTGTAACCACCAAAATTCTAGAGAAATTTTCAATTGACTGTCTCTACTTACTTACTTTCAATTTATTACTCCGACTAGTGTAATCTTCTGTCCCCCAAGACTGTCTATTGGAATTCCTTTCAGTTAGGGTTCCAAAGGGTTGAACTCCTTGTTGGGGCATCCAAGAGATTTTTTTCAGTCTTTCTCTTTCTATGCACTATTGGCTATACAATCACTTTATCTTGAATCTTATTCAGTACTCATGAGTTCCTTCCAAGGCTCCTCCATGGTTCTTTTGCCACTCACGTCTTGAACATCAGTATCCATTCTTGACGCATATTTTTCATTCATTTTTATTAATTTTGTGAATAATCATCTGTTGATGATTTCTCATTATGTATCTGAACCTTGACTAACTTCAGAGCTTCAAACATTTTATCTTTTGCTTTCCATATCTTCTTGATCTATCAGTCAACATATAACCTAAAGTAATGCATAATCTCTCCGTTTACATCTCCCATACCAGTTCCTCTTAGAGCGTCACTTATCTCTATTAGTCTCTTCTTGTGAAGAGTCACCTCAGACTTTTCCATATCTTTCCCCACACTCAAAATCAGTCAGCAAAATGCAGATATCTCCTAAGTATATCTTTAATTTTTATCTGTTTCCTAGCCTACTTTAATAAAGGTTATAACTAGTAACTAATAAAGGATAGCTAACATTTATTGAATGCTCACTATGATGTAGGCACTGTGCCAAGTGCTTTTTTTATTGATCCAATACCCTTATAAGATAAAGGCTGTAACTAATTTCATTTTAAAATTGAGGACATTAAGGTGTAAGATGATAAGTCATTTTACCAAGGTCCCATCCAAAGTGAATGATGAAGTCAGGGTTTGAGTCTAGGCATTCTGGTACCAAAGCCTGCCTCCTAAGCATGACTCAAATTGAATTTCATCATTTCAAAAGTCTCTTAGAAATAAGCCATTTCAGCTTATGTTTATGATGAACCCACCATGTCCACCAGCCCAATCCTGCTTTCATTTGAGCTGTTTTCAAATGGACTTGGCGTTGGGTATTTTGGGGGGAACTAGAGCTATCAAAGTGCCAGCATAGTTTTGTGGTCACTGGCCCTGAGTTGTGCCACTCAGGTCCTGTTTCCTGCTGAAGTAGAAGAATGCCACTCTCCACCTGGGAACTGACAGTTTTTAGCAGAGTTTGTGGTTTGATGAAACCTTCAGTTTGTGGGTACATATGACCTCTACATGCATAATGCACAGAGACGAGATGGTCCTCAGCAAGAAGCAAGCTAATTTCCGGTAAATGAGGAACTGTCTCATACACATCATACCCAACTTCCAGGGCAGATATGTGATTGTGGGACTTGGAACCTAAACTCATTTGGGATCTTCTCTGAGAAAAATAACATTTGTGGGGGCACCTGGGTGGCTCAGTCGGTTAAGTGTCCACTCTTGACTTTGGCTCAAGTTGTTATCTCAGGATCCTGAGATCAAGTCCCACACCAAGCTCCAGACTGGGCATGGAGCCTGCCTAAGATTCTCTCTCTGCCCCTCCCCCCTTTTAAATAATAATAATAGCAATAACATTTATGATCATAAAATTATGATCATGAAATTATGATCAGTTTGAATGTGCTGAATGGGCTGTGCAGTGGTCTGATGCTTGGTCTTCTTTAGTTTTATGGTACATCTGCTTCTATATACTTCACTAAATACCAGAATCTTGTTGATTCAACGTTTCCCTCCATGAATGATTTTCCCATATGTTCCAAGTAAATTTTATCCATGAGTCATAAGTGAAAAGTTTGAATGTATAGTACACAGGAAAACTTGAAGTGATAGAGATTACAAAGTGGAATGAAGAAACTGACATAAATCTTATAATTAGTAAAAGTCTTGAAGGCCAAAAAAACTGAAGAGAAACTAACTACTCAATGAAGTACCAAAGAAAGGAATCACCCAATTTCTAGTTTTTACCTCCTCTCAGCAATTTTAAAGTCAGTTTCTTCTGCATTACATGATCTTAAATTAATTTTTTCATTCATTTCTTCACTTCAAATCTTAAAAATATATGTGCAAATATGCATATATGTATGTGTGCATAAATATGCTCATGTATATCTTTGAAGAGTCAAATGTTATTTTAACTTGGATATTTTATATTATGACTTTGTGATAGAAGCTCTTAAAATTTTGATCTCATTCAAAGTTCTACAATTGAATATCTTATTATGAATTCTACTGTTCTGGTGTTACACTAATAAAGCAAGTTGTAACATCAGTAATCAAGAGTGAATCATCCTCATCACTGTGTTTAAAGCCGCGTCTATTGTAATTAGGATTCTTTTGAGAAAAACTTGTTGACTTTGTACTTCACCTAATTGAACTGTTTTGTTGGTCAGGTATGTATTTCCTTTGACTTTTGGCTTGAGGTTGATTTGGTTCCCTAAAATTGGCATCCATAATATACCACTTGACATCCAAGAGAGAAGTGACCTTGAGTATATAATAATTTGACAATCACAACTGTAGTAATTTCTCCTTGGAGAATAAAAAGAAACATTACTTGAGGCTTCTTATAATGAATTCTAGTGATAACTCATTCTTTCCTGCAGTGTACAGAAAAAGAACTAGATTCCAGATAGTAGCTCTGTTCACTCACTACTCTTAAAGCCTTTCTTATGATGTGAAAGCATTTTCTTTGAGAACACAAAGACTCATATTAAAATGAAGTTTGTTTTTGCCCTGGCTGAAAACATCTCTTCTTTCTCATATTGTAGAAAGTCAGTATTTTTACTTTTTATTAGTATTTGAAGTAAAGCAGAAAGTGGCCTTTGCTCTTTTCCAAGGGGCCACACTACTGTAGTCCTCCTAAGAGATGGAATAACTACAACATTTCTTTATAATAGTTAGTGGTTCCTCCATAGCCGTCTCAATTCAAGCTTTGTTTGCTGTATTGGGAAAAAATTTAAATGCTATGCAAGAGTGCCTTTTCCTAGCATTTCAGGAACACCCACAATTCTTATGTTTTCTTTCCAATGTCTATTCTTTACATACCTTTATTCTATACCTACCTGCTCTGTTTGTACAATTTACAGGTTAATCCCACTCCCTCTAAAGAAGAAAGTGTTGGCTATTTTGTCTATAAATCCTATGTAGAACATCTTAATAAAAATAAATATTTAATCTAGATAAAATTTAAATACTAAAAGAATGCTATAATAAATTCTATAATGAATTACATAAATTATTAGTCAATGAGAAAAGACTTTTGAAACATGTCACCATTTTTCCTCATCAGTACTGTGTTGTTTCAATGAAAATGTGTGTGTTGGAACACCTGGGTGGCTTAGTGGTTGAGCGTCTGCCTTTGGCTCAGGGCATGATACTGGGGTCCCGGGATCGAATCCCGCATTGGGCTTCCTGCATGGAGCCTGCTTCTCCCTCTGCCTATGTTTCTGCCTCTCTCTCTCTCTCTCTCTCTGTGTGTGTGTGTCTCTCGTGGATAAATAAATAAAAACTCTTTAAAAAAAAAGAAAAAGAAAATGTGTGTGTTAAACACCCCATGAAAGATAAAGAAGGCTTAAGAATAAGAAAACCAGACAAGATAGACTATACAAAAATGGGAAGGGGGGAGTCCCTTATATTTTATTAATCCTTAAAATGATTTTCAGTAAACCATTGAATGAACTTTGACCTGGCCTATTTCTTTTGTTTTTTAATCTGTTATATGCTTCATAAAAGGTGAAATATGTAAAGCATGTGTATTTTATGGGGAAATTTTCCCCCAATAGCCCCCGAACGCACTGAAGAGGCAAAGTCACACTGTTCAGTGAGTTCAAAAATCTAGATTCTGATGACAGCACAGCTACCATGTATTTGGGAGCCTTGCCAGCTTTTTTCTTCGTCTGTGATGCAGTATCCCCATCCATAAAACTGAAAGTATTAGATGGTTTGTAAGGTGCTTCCTCATCAATGATTCTGTGGATACTAAATAAAATGTAAAACCAGGAAATAAGAAAAATGCACATAACATTGCTCCAGATGGTGAGAATCATGGTCTCTTACGGGTGCCCCAGACATTGTTACCAGTCACTTCCCCCTCCTCTTTTGACAACTTCCACCTCTCTCCTCCCTATGTCTTGGTGCTGGATGTCTCTATAGGTATAATTCTCCAGAAAGGAAATTGGGTTAAGTGTCCCATGGAGTAAATTCTGATTGCTGGTTCCAGGAGTCTAAGCCATCTAGAAACTAATGAAAAAGAAGTTGCAATGAGGAAATAGAAGCTAAATCTACCCAACATAGTTATCTCTCCAGAAGAGAAATGAGGAAAAAGAACTGATGCACATACGTTGGCTCTTCAAGCAGGGACTTGTTTCGCAAATGTGAGTCCTTGAAATGGGTTGGATCAGCAAGGCTGTATCACTGAAGCAGTAGGAGCTATGGAGCTGTGTGAACAAAAGAGGAGCAATTTTGTCTCTATTGCAACAGGATTTACAGACAAAGGAAAAAGCATATTGATTAAATGAATCATAAATAACACTATATTAAGAGGTTGTTTTAGGCCTAGTCCAGACATGACATTTAGCAGAGGAGAAATACTTGGTTTAAGTAGTTGATTTCTACTATTTTAAATCAAAAGTTTTAGCTCTTGGTTAATTTATTTGAAGATAATATTTAGAATTTCTTTGGGATATAAAACAATCACCTTTAAGCATTTAATCAGATAGTTTTAAATATTTAAAAGATGAAACTATTATACTGATATACATTTTTTTTTCTTTTTTTAAGTCCTTTTTTAATCAAACACAGATCTGGGATTTTTTAATACTGAAATTAGGTAAATACATACTATTTTTTTTAATATAGCTCAATGGAATAGATATCAGCAACATGCAAAGGCTGCTGGACCGATACCAAATCTATTTGGCAGTCACTATGTTCACTGTTTCTCTTCACTATCTAATTGTAGACGAATAGCTGGTGTACTTTGCTATAATTCATTACTTCATTTTTAATAAATCATTTGGAAATTATCTTATTACAGGTAAAAGTATTTATCACCCAGGAATCTCATTCTTCAATAGTAATGGCTGCTCTTAACTAACATTACATTGAAATTAAGAATAGATATATTTGACATTTCAATATTGCTTGCAGTCACTGAAGCATGGCATTTTATGTTACATTTAGTAATAACAGTTGAGGCTCAGGACATTTATGAGGTATAAATGATGGGAAGGGAGGAGTTGATATATACGAAGATTACTTTGACTTCAGTTATTCATTATACTTCAGAAAATACTTGGTAATAAGGTTGTTCTTCAGATTTTGGGGGAGTAAAAAGAGGAGTTTACATTGTTTTTTTAATTGTGAGTGTGTGTGTGTGTGTGTGTGTGTGGAGAGAGAGAGAGAGAGAGAGAGAGAGAGAGAGAGAGAATAGAATGTCTTATATAGAAGAGCATTTACTATATAATACCAGGGCAAAGTAATGGTTTTTAAAAGTAGATAAGGGTTGATTTGGGGGTAAAAACTTGCTTATGAAATTTTTCTGCAGTTATAATAATGTTTCATAACTTGAAATGAGTTTAGGTTATACGAGTGCATGTATTTATCAAAGTTTGGGAAATTTACACTTAACATTTCATTGCATTTAAATTTTACATTAAAAGAAAAGATTGATTAAAATTCAAACTCTAGTTAATAAGCATGCTGCAAAGTTTAGGGAGGGAGAGTGTGTTGATACTTTGAAATGCATTAAAATATGATGGATAATGGGCCTCACATGGGGAATAAACATGCCGGAATAACTAGGTAAGCAAAGGAAAAATGCTACAAAAGAGAACTAGTCTTCCAGATATTGAAACATAGTATAAAGCTCTATGAGTAAAATAATGTGGGGGTGTCTGGGTGGCTCAGTTAGTTAAGCATCTGACTCTTGGTTTCAGTTCAGATCATGATCTCATAGGTCTTGAAATCAAATCTCACCTTGGGCTCCATGCTCACTGGGGAGTCTGCTTGAAGCTTCTCTCCATCTGCCCCCCCCCCCACTCAATCTCTCTGTCTCTCTATCTCTCTCTCTCTCTCCTTCTCTCCCTCTCTCGCAAATAAATAAATCTTTAAAAAAAGTAAAATAGTGTGATAGTGGGGCATGGGAACACAGAAAAGTGAAATGAATAGAAAATATAGGAGATAATTATAAGAATAAATTGAAGTTTAATATATGACAAAAGTGATGTCTGAAATCACTGTCCTAGTGCTAATAAGTGAGGCTGAAACAACTGATTAGGGATCCCTGGGTGGCGCAGCGGTTTAGCGCCTGCATTTGGCCCAGGGCGCGATCCTGGAGACCCGGGATCGGATCCCACGTCGGGCTCCCAGTGCATGGAGCCTGCTTCTCTCTCTGCCTGTTTCTCTGTCTCTCTCTATCTCTCTGTGTGACTATCATAAATAAATAAGAAAAAATTAAAAAAAAAAAAAAAGAAACAACTGATTAGTTATTCGGAAAAAGATATAATTAGATCCATGCTGCACACCATACAAAAGAATAAGTATCATATCAACCGGCAACCTAAATTCAAAACAAAACAATTTCTTTGTAACGTGAGTGAAGGGAATACTCTCTATCTGTAACTATAATGCACATACAATAAAAGAAAATTTTGAAACATTTGAATGCATAAAATAAAATTTGCATGGCAAAATATAAGTAAAATGGAAGGACAAATATCAAACAATAGAAAATAGTGATAAAAGGTTAATATCACTGTAGAATGAAGGTCCGAAAAATTGAGGGATGCAAAGCAAAACAGGCAAAGAAACAAACAAAACCTTCAATAGAAAAATGGACAAAGAATTAGAACAGATATTTATACAGACACACACTCACACTCACACAAACACACACATAGAGACAAAGTTGACTATTAAACATACTGAAAAATATTTGACTTCATTCCCAATTGGAAAAATGCAAGTTAAAACTACTTTGAGATATCTTTTCTAATTTAGCAGACTGGTGAAAATTTAAGTTTGATAATACATTCTGTTTGCAAATCTATGGGAAAACAAAAATTATGAAACATTGATGAAGGGAAAGCAAATTGGTACAACCTTTATACTGAGAGATTTGTTAATATCTATAAAAATTATATATTCATTTACCTTTGCATCAACAATTCTTTTATTTTTATTTATTTATTTTTTTTTGCATCAACAATTCTTTTAGAAATTTACCACAGGATACCGTTTAAAATGTATGGAAAAAATGCATGCACAAGATATATATTAAAGGCAATAATCATCAATGGATAGTATAATAGGTGAAATGTTGATAAAAACAAAAAATATACAAAATCTCAAGTTATCTTCTCACAAGTTATTTATTATAATGAGGAAAGTACTGTACATTAAAGAAGCCTGACAGGTACCACCGACTCAAGTGATCCTTGTTAACACTGGTAATGGTACATGTCAGCATCATGGACCTCGTGCTGGGATGCACTAAGAATGATGCAACCTTATCCAAAATGGTTCCCTGAACCTGAATCTAATGATGTGGAAACATCAGACAGATCTGCCTTCCCCCTAAATGATGGTCCTCTTGCTGCCATTAGTAACAATGGCTGTGCTCAATGAAAAATCTTGTGAAGGAAAAATACTCATTTCTTATTTAAAACTAGGTGTGGAGAAATATACAAGAAGAGAAATTCATGATGCATATAGTCTTTTAATTGATACTTAATTTAGTAGAAATTAAGCCCTGCAATTATTATTTGGTATTTTTTAATATTCCATTTTAGTAGGTAATGCAATTTGGTTTCTATCCTTTAATTTCTGCATTTACTTCACACATGGGACTTTGATTTTAATTTTGTTCTTTTCATGGATTTAAAATAGTTTTGTGAATATATATAACAGAGTATTTAAATTCTATGCCAGGGAACAAAATATAGTTCCCTGCATCATTTCTTCAGTATTAGAAATCCATCCATGATATTCAATTTCATTGAATATTATTAAATATAACTTATGTTGATTTGTATGTATATATATTTATAGATACAGGTGTAGATGAATATATACACACACAGTCCTTTATAGTAAGCAAACCTAGAAATAAATGAAATAAAAAATAAATGAAAACATTTTCTGAGCCAAAGCAAAAAATTATCACATATTTGACTTCATACATGTAGACACTTCAATATGACCCTATTCAAATAAAATGCACAATTACCTCTGTAATTTCTCCCCACTATTCATTCTATCCCAAATTCATAATCTAAAGATGCAGTTGTGCCTCTGGAAACAGAACTAATTGTCTTCATAGTCAAGATAATTAAAGGATTTCTAGGCTTAGGGCATCCTTACAGAGTTGTCAACTGTGTGCAATGCAGCTAAAAAGTGACTGTATACACTCTATTTATAATTCTGTGTGCCTTGTCAAGGCTGGAAGAAGGAGGGCCTTTTTCTGGGCACAGAGGCCTATTTGCTTTTATGTATTTGGTAGCAGGACTCCACTGTCCAGAAGGAGCATATTTTCTAATGACACAATGGTTAGGATAGGTTGGTTGTGGCCCTGATTCTAGTTGAACATGTCCATTTTACATCTTTCCTAATCCTGTGTGTCTCTTTCATTACCATTTTGATCTTAAAATCTAATTTCCATGTAATAAATACCTGGTCCATGAACGGAGTGTATTTTTTTTTTTTTTGAACTTGTGTATCAATACGCTTGATCTAATAAAAGCAGAACCCCAGTTTTTTCATAGTGAATTATTTTCTTTCTCTGATATTTCAGGGACTGCAATATTCTATTTCTGAATTCATCCCTAGATTTGGTCCCTGATATTGGATACTAAGTCCTGCAAATATCCCCAATTTCTCTATTGGTATGTCTTCATTTTGCTTGTTGCTAGGCACCCCATGGTGACGCTTTCATCCCTTGCCAGCACCTGGCTGTTCTTGACACAGATTTTTACTCTGAAACATCATCTATCACAGTTTACTCCGGATATAGAGCTTTGCTTGATCAATTGAAAATTTCTTTTTTAAATAAATATTTCTGGAAAAAAAAAGAAAATTTCATTTATTCTCAGTAATTCCATCTTTCACAAATGTATGATTTATAACCAATATATAGTTTAGTATATATATAAATTCTCAAGTATTGGATAAGTAATTTTTTTTAATTTTCAAATAATTCTATGACTAGAAATTCTCATTAGAAAAATACTAAGACAGGGGCAGCAGGGTGGCTCAGCGGTTTACGCTGCCTTCAGCCCAGAGCGTGATCCTGGAGACCCGGGATCGAGTCCCACGTGGGGGTCCCTGCATGGAGCCTGCTTCTCCCTCTGCCTGTGTCTCTGCCTCTCTCTCTCTCTCTCTTTCTCTCTCTCTCCCTCTCTCATGAATAAATAAATAAAATATTAAAAGAAAAAAAAAAACTAAGACAAAAGGGATCCTTTCAGGGAATCTTTTGTCTTTTCTTGAAAACTGTAGCCTACAACATTGTAGGGAATTTCCCACACATTCACAGTGACTCCGTTTCCTCAATGTGTTGAATAACCTAATAACTTATTTATATGAGAAGGAAAAGAGAATAAATATATAAAATGTATCAGTATTTTAGGACAGTGAACAATTGAATATCCCTGGGGAAAATATGAAGCAGGACTTGAGCCATACCTTGAACACTATGTGTAATTTCTTCAGTAAATACAAGGAATTCTAGAGATAAAGGCATGAGAAAGATTTGTCTCCTAAAGGAGCTTTGAGATGTTCAATATTGCTAAGAGTTAAATGCTATAGTGAGAGGAGAAAGTAACATTAAGTGGCCTAAGCCCGATCTAGAAGAGCCTTTAGATTTTAGCATTAGGCAATGAAAGAGGCATCATAAACATTTGAAGAAAAGAGTAGATTTTTGGATCTGTATTTTGGTCTGCATTGAGAAAGATATAGTTTGGGGATCAAGAATGTTCCATAAATGCACTGTATTGACCCCATGTGTTAACTGAAAAAAGAGGTGATTGTCTATGGAAAGGGTGCAATAGCACGAAGCATAAGAAAGATACTGAGGGAGGAATCTTCAGGATTTGGGGACTCCTAATGTCACCATCACTGTCATGTCAACATCAAAGTGTCTGGCTTTGAACCTGGGTGGGTGGTGGTTTCATTTTCTCAGAGAAGTGAAAGCATGAGTTGCGAATATATATAACACAGGGTATTTAAGTTCATAGGTTAAGTTGACTTGACATAAATGATGGCCCAAGCAAAGCTCAATTCAGTCAGAATCCAAGCCAACTGATATAAAAATTAGTGTTATTTTCACTAATAAATATAAGGACTTAAACCTATAAATGGCAATATTAGTAATTTTGTTGGAAAGCCACTTTAATTATATTTATCATTTTCAATAACATTGAATTATTTTCATTGTTAAAATACTTTCAATAGCATGAAAGAGTTATATTGAGAGGTCACAGAAAGGGCTGATCCTGGAGACCCGGGATCATAAATTCATGTTCCAAAACCACAAAGCTACACACAGCATTTACTCAAATATATTATTTTTACTTTTAGCTATGGAGTTGGATTATAGTTCATTTCCAAAATTTAGGAGAATTCATCACAATAGAAAGGATACAAAACTTCCTTGTACAATAATCACATTTATGTCTTAAAAATAAATAACTATTGGCATCATGTGAGTAACTCTAACAGGAGTGTATAAATGCCATTTATTTGGTAAAAATTAGATCTATAAAGTTTTGTGTTTTTGTTTTTAATATAAACCGGATTCAACTGAGTGTACCTAATCTGTTAAAGTCAAGGTCAGGTCAGTTTAAACCCCAAAAGAATAATCTGTGGAAGTCCAGAGCCCTTTCTGATATTTACTCAGTTCCTTGGTGGTAATCACTCTTTTGTGATTATTTTTATGAGGACTTTTCTATTCCTCACAGCACAATCCAGATACTAAACAGGGCTTCTTTCTCAACATAGAGACGTGCTCACATAACCACTAATTCAGTACATCTATGAGTAGGGTGCATATAATGGACAACAGGAGAGGAGGATGGGTTACATTGCAACACTGTAGTCAAATATGGGCTTTAGATATAATTCACCTTTAAAATGTCTTCCAGGGGCACCTGGGTGACTCAGTCAGTTGAGCATCCTGCTCTTGGTTTCACAGTGGTCCTGAGATTGAGCAATGCGTGGGCTGCCGGCTCAGCGGAGTCTACTTGAGATTCTCTCTCTTCCTCTCTCTCCCTCTCTCTCTTTCTCTCTTTCTAAAATAAACAAACAAATCTTTTTAAAAAATAAAAGTAAATAAAATTGTGGAGGCCGAGAAAAATTAAGGCCATCCCACCTAAAGTTTAGCATTAGCACAACTACAGTTATCCTAGGCCCCTGTGAATAAGAGCTGAACTTTATGGGAAAAACTGCAGAATGTCCTCAATGTCCTCGGCAGGGAATCCCATATCAGAAAGACAACAGAGCTCACACCCCTGATAGAAAGCCCCATATTAGAATGAGAACAGAGCTCAATGCCCTTAAGCCCCATATCCGAATGTAAACAGAACTTGAGAAATTCCTCCACCCCTCCTGGAGGTCCCCTAGACCAGCCCATAAAACCCTGCTGTAACCCCCCTGGGGGTCCAAGCCCCTGCTCCGCTGGGTCGGGTGCACCTGGGCCCAAGCTCCAGCTTGCTAATAAACCGTCCTGCGCTTGCATCGATGTAGGCTCCTCGGTGGTTCCTTGGATTCGCGATCTTGGGCACAACAAAAATGTCCTCAGGATATCACGTCATGGGACACCTGAGGGGCTCAGCGGTTGAGCATCTGCCTTCGGCCCAGGGTGTGATCCTGGGGTCGGGGGATGGAGTCCCATGTTGGGCTCCCTGCAGGGGGCCTGCGTCTTCCTGAGTCTCTGCCTCTCTCTGTGTCTCTCATGAATAAATATATAAATAAAATCTTAAAAAAAAAAAAAAAGGTATACATCACTTTAAAGGCTCCTGGACTCTTTAGCTTCCCATTATTTTACTTGCTATCTCCTCTCCCTAGCCTCTTTTCACTCCTTTCCTTACTGTTTTCTGCCTCAATCTCCAGTCTCCTGGAGGGAAGCAAAGGTTTCTCCAATCTAGTTTAGCTCCAGTAGTTTTGATTTCCTTTGTATCCTGGGAATGCATACCTTCAGGCTCATACCTGCTTCCCTTGGTGCCTTATCACAGAATTCTGCTTAACAAAGGCAGTTTTCTCCCTTAGGGGGAAAGACCTTATTTTATTGTGAAAACATAGAATAGTCAGAGTTCCAGAGTTTGAATCCCAGTTCTATCACTTAGAAACAAATGATAGTCTTCTATATCCATAGTTTAGCTTAGTGCACCTGAGGCTGAGTTTAAATTACCAAAGCAAATAATCCTCCCTCTGACCTATCATCAGAAGGTCAAAAGCAGCTTAACACTAGGTCATGGTACTGGTGTTATTCCCATCAGTTCACTTCATCATGTAGGTATTTTATTATCTCACATCATCACAAGAAAGGTGAATATAGCACAATACCATATTTTGAGAGAAAGAGCCCACATTCATATAACTTTTATTACAATATATAGTTACAATTTTTCAATTTTATTATTGGTTATTGCTGTCAATTTCCTACTGTGCCCATTTGATAAACTTTATCATGAGTATACACGTATAGGAAAAACATAGCATATATAGGGTGCGGTTTTATCATGGCTTCGGTCATCCACTGGAAAGGTCATGAAACGTGTCTTCCAATGATAAGAAGAGACTATTGTACTGAACTCATCTGAACACTAGATTCTTGACCTACTATCAAATGGGAGTAACAATATAACTAATCCATAAGGAATGTTATAAGGATTATGAATTGCTGACTCTATAAAAGGCCACCACAATAACTACCACATTGGCATAGAGTCCTAGGAGTCTTGCATGGAGGAGGCTAAGGTAGATATTTATAGAGATTGGGAGGTCTGGACTTACGTGGTTTAAGACTGATCTTTCAATGCAGGAGTCTTTCTGAGACTGGTCAAGTATGTGATATAATACTTTAGGATCGGTGGACATAATGAGGAAAATAAAATCAATTGATAAGCAGTTTGCCTAGTTAAGTTCTATATCATCTTGAGAAGACAGTTGAGCAACTTATTCTCAACCTATCCCTAGAAGGGGATCGTTTGAGCAATTTATTGTTTGAATCCATTTATTTTCTGGAAGTTCTTGTAGCATGCAGTAAGGCTATTTATGAGTTTATAGCTTTGTCATAATTCTGATAGTTAACCTATGTGGTTGCAGGAGGTTTCAGTTCTCAGGGTCAAATGAGAATGAAGCAATATACTCAGATGTCTTCTGTGTGATTAAGAGTTTAAAAAATGTTTATCACTCAGTATTGGTTATCTTATTCTGATGTTTCTTACATCAGGGCTTGACTGCTGGAGGAGATGGCCTACCCCTGGCTGAGGAATGCAATGTTTGATAATTGGACTAACCCACAGGGTAAAGCTAGTCGTGGGCTAGTAGCGGGGAGCCAGGTGCTAGATAGTGAGCTCACGGATATTCGAGAGCAGGCAGGAAGCAGAGGCAGGCAGACAGAACATGGCCCTGGGAGTTTTTTCCAGCAGAAAATAATAAGCAGAGATGAAGGGAAGTAAGCAGGAAGGTTTACTGGCAGGCAGCCACAGGCAGCCAGAGATATGTAAGATTAGGGCAATAAATGATTTAGAAGGACTGGAAGAGAAAGAGGCGGGACCTGCTTTCCACACGACTATGCTAGACAAACTAGTAAAGCAGCTCTCCTGCCATGACGTCCAGACACCAGACCCAGGAGTGAGGTAGAAATGGCACAAGAACTGAGGACAAAAGACAAGTTACTAGAACACGGCAATGTGCAGAAGCCTGTCAGCAGCAAAGCTGACCCAAAATAATCATAGGCTTTATCTGCAATGTTCTGTACAGTGCTTCGTAATGTAAGAAATAGCATAATAATAAATTACATTCACATAATCCCTGTATAGTTTCATTTGTTTTCTGTAAGAGTTCTGCAATATAGAAATAACAGCAGTCTTCCTTCTATTTACTTGATGACAAAACCAAAATTTAATGAGTCTGCTCACGGATCCTATATGGCAGGACAGGGAGGCCAACATAGTTTCCAGGGACAGAGCTTGCTCTAAATGCCAAATAGGAATGATGTTACCTGTGTTAGAGGGGGCTGCGTTATAATACACAGACTCGCAGACCTTATACTCTTTCACCTCCCTATCCTCAGCTCGTTTATTTGCCCGACTCCAGAAGCTGGAAAGACAAAACCAACTGAAGATACAAAAAAAAAAAAAAAAAAAAAGAAGGATAAAAAGGAAAGCTGGTATTTCTACTCCTCTAGTTCAGACAATAACAATACAGAGCTATGATCAAGAAGTTGATCTGATAATTCATACGTAGCCTGCCTCATTGTGAAGATTCCATGCATCAACCCCTTATTAAATGTATTTTGTGATATGCAGAGTACTAAATTCTGAAAAGGCAGAGTAAATAATATTAACCTTCCTTCTTTTGAAGAATCCCCTCGCCTATTGAATTAGGTAGCTATATTGTGAAAAAGCATATGTCATAAAGATTGAGGCATACCCGAGGTACAAGGCTGAAGAAGGGGGCTGTGCAGTCTCTGAGATTAGTGAGGGATGTAGAAAGAAATTCCCTGGCTTTCTGTTCCTGTTTCCTACAGTATGGTACTCTCCTACTTGAGATCCTTATGATGCATTTATTTTTTTCAGATGTTATTTATTTATTCATGAGAGACACACACAGAGAGACACAGAGACATAGGCAGAGAGAAAAGCAGGCTCCATGCAGGGAGCCCGACGTGGGACTCAATCCGGGGTCTCCCGGATCACATCCTGGACTGAAGGCAGACGCTTAACCCCTGAGCCACCCAGGTGTCTCCTTATGATGTATTTCAAGCAGAAGGCAACAAGCAAGGGATTTTTGGAAGTGCTTCTAGCCCAGTCACCCTCCCATTTCACCCTTCCAAATACTTAAAAGAGAACAGAAGGTACAAGAAGTAGATCTGATAGCAAATAGGCCAAGAATCAGTACAGGGTCCAACTGGGTTTTAAAATAAAGGTGCTTGGGACATGTAAGTTTTAAAAACAATTAGTCAATATTGTTGAAGGCAACATAATATATAAATCAACATATAGAAACCCATGCAAAATTAAGTGCTTCATTTTACTTGAGGCCCCAAGCTGTTCAGTTATTATGAAAGAATCACTTTGCTGTTGCCCGAGTTTTCTTTGCATGGATGCATTGGCAAAAGATGAAATTTCCCTCTGTGAATATGAATTTTAATGGTTGGGAAACAAAGAAACCACACATAATTCTGCAAGGTTCAAGGCAATTCCCACAGCTATTAAAAATAAGAAGTATATAGAGGACTTGCATTGTAAGTCTTTATTTTTAATTACTATTATTAATCTTCTTGATTGAGGCAGTAAAAGGTAACCACTGACTCACTGAGCAGCAATTCAACAAGTCATGCAAACTACGATGTTGACAGTCTTTGTAGTCCTAAATGGATTGTGTCTAACTAAACCACTGTATAATTATGGATCCTTTGTGATTTCACATTCTCATCTTATAGTCAATTTTTCTTTCTTTGATGTGGCATATTGTGTTCAGTAACTTATCTGAAAACATCAATATGGTTTTGAAAAGGATAAAATCAAATTGTAACAGTCTATGTTCCTATAATGTGTGCATAGCCGAGGGGAAAGATGGTAAATAGGTATGCTATCTCAGTGTATTTCCATGTTCCAGACATTGGAAATTCTACCCCCATATTCTCTCTAAATAAGAGCAGCTGGGTTTATTTCTCATATATTTATAAATCAACAGCAGATACAGAGAAGACTGGATGACATTAGTGTACTTTCAGATGACAGAAAATATTGTAAAGGAATTGAAGACTTTCTGACTTCAGTGCTTACAATTATAGGAAAATGCACTTTATTCATTTCACCTGATATAACTGCAAAAAGAGATGTATTAACCTTAAGCATCTTATTTTAAAATGTTGATGCAAGAAAAAGGTTTTATACACACACACGTGTGCACTGATAGATGTATATATATGCATACACACACATATATGTATATTTAAAGCCAATGTTTCTGTTAAAGAACTTTAAACAACCTTTTCCAGCTCTGGCCGCACATTCAAATTCCCAACAGAGATCTTTTTATAAATCCCATTGCACCTGGCCACACCCTAGACACCTTAAGTCAGAAATTCTGTGGTTGAAATCCACACATCAGTATTTTTTTCCAGCTCATGGGATTATTTCAATGTGCAGCCAAGATGAAGAGTCATAGATATATTATTACAGAATTAAAAAGAAATAAACTTTCACTTCAAGTATTATAGATTTGGCATGTCATAATATAGTATAAATATGAAATGCTATTATAATAAAGCTTATGATTTTACTAGAATACCAGATTTCAGGACCTTAGTTTGAGTAGTGGGCATCAAATATTCCCTTCAAATTGATGAAAATTGCTATTGCAGTCTGCCACTTTTACTCTCCAAGTTAATTACATATGCATTGTGTTCCCACAATAATGTCAACTTTTGCCAATCCCATTTAGATGTTTACATAAAAGAATAATAATATCTTCATAGGACAGATTGCTAAAAGCTTATTTGGTCTATATGTACATAATTTCAATGAAAGCTGTTTTCTGTGCTTTGTTTTAATCAAATGATTCCAGGGGAATAGCTATTTCTCTATTTGTTTTAAAGAAATATATTTGAATGTAAGATTAAGGCATATTTTTAAATTCAAATTTTTTCTAATATTCCAGACAGCAATAATATCATTTAAAACATTTGATGTAGCATATAGTGTGGGAAATAAATCACCACTGTTGCTAATATGATTAAGGAATAAAATATATTAATATTATTTATTACTTTATTATGCAGAATACTGAACCAGTTCTGTGACTTGAGACTTGCATTTTGTAAAATGAACATTTGTATTAGTTAAGTTTGAAAGCTGTTTCCAAATCTACCATTTGGGGATTTTGAGCTTCAATCTGCAGACCAAGCAATGTCTACTACACATTTCAGATTACCTACTTTATTCTTACTATGTAAAAGATAAAAAAGCTGAGGTGGACAGTGTGAAATAATTCTTGCAATATCACAAAGAAGTTGTTTGCCATGTGTCAGAAGAAAAGGTTTTTAGAAAGGTTCAATCTAAGTACTTATCCCACTTGCATCACATAGCCCTCTTGTTTTTGTTTTGTTTGTTTTTAATTATTTTTTAAAAAACAGTGAGTTGAAAGCTCTGACAACTTAGATACCTAAAGGTCTTTAAAACACACACAAACACACACACACAGAAAACTAAAACCTGGGCAGCCCTGGTGGCGCAGCGGTTTGGTGCCGCTTGCAGCCTGGGGTGTGATCCTGGAGACCCGGGATCAAGTCCCGCATCAGGCTCCCTGCATGGAGCCTGCTTCTCCCTCTGTCTGTGTCTCTGCCTCTCTCTCTCTGTGTCTATGAATAAATAAATAAAATCTTAAAAAAAAAGAAAAGAAAACTAAAACTAAATAACCCATTTAGTACTCTTTCTTGGCTAAACAAGAAATTATTCTATTCACCTGTTATTGTAATCATTGTAATAATTATTACAATTATTCATATTCTATTCACCTGTTCTAAGATGCACCCTTTTAGTTTTACGCGTCTGAAATCAGGATGAGTTTTACAGTCGATGGTTAGTTAGAATCGTTGTCAACCAGCTGGCAGTTGTTATAGAAGCCGTATTTCCTAAGATTGTATGAATGTGGTCATGACTGTTCACATAGTCCTGCTTCACCTAAGTTATTAACTACACTATTTATACTACAGGTGCAGAGTTAATTGTCATTCAACATTCCCTCAGAGAAGTTACAGTCTGATTCAATATTGGAACAAAAAGTTATTGCATGAAAAGAAAGGCAAGGAAACAGTGACAAGTGTTAAATTTCCTAAGAGGAAGCAAATGTTCATTGTTGGAGCAGTGACCACAACTCTATATTTTCTTGCTAATCAACAGCTGACTGATTTATATAGCCTTATTTCTTATCATGTCAACCAGGCAACAATATCACCAGAGATCTCATTAGAAATGCAGAATCTTGGGCAGCCCCGGTGGTGCAGCGGGACCCTGGATCGTGTCCCAGGTCCCAGGTGGATCGTGTCCCAGGTCAGGCTCCCTGCATGGAGCCTGCTTCTCCCTCTGCCTGTGTCTCTCTCTCTTTCTCCGTCTCTATGAATAAATAAATAAATAAATCTTTAAAAAAATAAATAAACTAGGAGTGATGATTTAAAAAAAAGAAAGAAAAAACAAGAAATGCAGAATCTTGAGGCACCTGCGCTAGTTGTTTAATCATACAACTCTTGATTTCCGCTCAGGTCAAGATCTCAGGGTTGTGATGTCGATCCTAAGTCCAGCTCGCTCTGGGCATGGAGCCTGCTTAAGATTCTCTCTCTTCTTCTGTGCCCCCTAAAAAAAAAAAAAAAAGAATGCAGTATCTTGGGCCCATCCCAAATCTACGGAATCAGAATCTGCATTTTATCAAGATGCCCATATCATTTCTTTGCCCCTTAAAATTTGAAAAGCATAACTTTATAGTATGAAGGAAGATACCCACAAGAAGACGAAGCCATTTTATATTTTGTTACTGAGATGTGTGCTTAGTGTATGCCTCTCAGATGTTAAGCAATGCAACCTAAAGCTAGAAAAAGCCTCTTAGAATAGATGAAAGAAACTTCAAAGCAACATAAAGCTGATGTGACTGATTTATAAACAAGCATGACAATATTGATAGAAATCTATGTTCAAGTAAATTTAAAGGCTTGTTCCATAAGCTCTATCTAGGTATTAAATAGACTCTAGTGATAAGAAAGTATATGCTGTGATTTATTTGACACTTTTTCCTTTCCTAGTAATACATAAGATGATGGTGTATCTTACTACGGGTGAAACAGTAGATGTGATGAAATACAGAAAATGGTAAAAGTACAGTGTATCACAACCCCATTAGAAACCATGGAAATAACTCCTGTTCATAAGCCTCTATGAACTGCAGATAGGAGGATAAACTGACATTGAAAATAATTGATATTATTCTAGAAATTATTTTATGATGAAAGTTTTCTGTGCTAAATAATTGTTTACATAGGAAGAAAAGGAAGAATTAATAAACATATTAGCCACATTTTATTTTTATGCTACATTAAATAATGACACAGCAGAAATTTTCTCTAAACATAATAGTTACATTAATAGTAAATTAGTTCATTATCTATTGTCATATATATTGAATATAAAATTAACATTGTGAGTAGATTTTTTTAACAAAAACAAAGCATGATAGATGTATTTTAAGAAGCTGGATTTGAATATTGCTTTTAGTTTGGTATTTTAAAAGGTTTATCTACCCATATGATCCTCTGTTTTGTTTCTTAAATTCCACGTATGAATGAGATCATATAATAATTATCTTTCTTTGATTGACTTATTTTGCTCATAGGGGAAGAGAAGAAAAAAATAAAATGAGACAAAATCAGAGAGGGAGACAAACCATTGAGGCCCTTAAACATAGGGAACGAACTGAGGGTCCTTGGAGAGGAGGGGGGTGTGGAGGTGTCGTAACTGGGTGATGGACATTAAGGAGGGTACGTGATGTGATGAGCACTGGGTGTAGTCACTGACTTCTACCTCTGAAACCAATAATACATTATATGTTGATTAATTACATTCAAATAAAATTTTAAAAAGTATCCTTGAAGGAAAGAAAAAAAAAGACATAAGGGATGGACCCATGGAATTCCAAGGTCCCCCCATATTCAACTCCTGAGACCAAGACCTGGCTGGTTTCCATCAAAGCTATCCACATTGCTTCAAATCACCCTCTGTGTTTACTGCCTTCCAGTTAACTTGTTTTGCCTTAAACATCAGCTTTTAAATAAATGAAAGACTTAAAAAAATCTATCTAAATATCTCATTCATTTTTTTCTTTATTGGCATTTAGAATACAAATCATAAACATACATGCATACATAACATACAAAAAAAACCCATAAATCACTTTTTTTCCAGCGATATTGGTAAGCCCTTATATCCTTGGGTTAAGCCAGTAATTGTTGACTGTTGGATGCTTTCAGCCTGATTTTCCAGTTTTATTTCTTTATTGATAATAATCATGATGGTCTTTATCATACTTTTTGCTCAGTATGCTGTTTTGTTAAGCCAGAAGAATGAAGGTTTGAGGAAAATCATGGTGAGAACATGTCTGATTCACAAAGGTGGCTGAGTCCATTTGGTAATAAACTGTTTGGATGCCTAAGTCACATGCTGATGAGGCATATAAGAACCCATTTGAATCTTGCCACTAGAATGGGAGAAGATGGCTGTGAATCAAAGAACTTTTTCTCAGTAAATTTTGATTTTCCTATATACACAATATGTTTTATAATGTGAGTAATTAATGAATGCTTTTCAAATAAATATATACAGAAAAAATGTCGTAGTTCAGGTACAGTACCTTCTTGCCTGACTATATTGTAGATTTCACTAAGTAGATGATATTTTAGACTGTTTTAAAAGATGATTAATGTTTCAATAGGCATACAATCAGTATTTGTTTAATTTTATACCCTTATGCCCCACATTTTATTGAATTTTTTCACTCATCTATGAAGAAGACTAATTTTAATACTTATTTTGTGTCATGCATTAGATCATTCATGAGTGGTAGCAAGTATCTAGTTCATTTTATTTTATGGAATTAATTCTCTAGCCCTTTAGAACATTTTATATGAAACAATAACCTAAGGTGAATAAACTTCTATTCCTGTTCCAGATACCCAATGACATTTTTTTTCTCTAAAATTTTATAATTACATGATTTAAATATCTGAATGTTGACAAGTTGTTGGGGATGAAGACCATCTGCCTGTCCTGATCACCTAGGACACTACATATATCATTTATCCAAATGTACCTTTTTAATTTGATTTCTTGAAAAGTAAAATCTGGACTTCTTTGGATTTATAAGCAAAACTAAGTTTTTTCTCAAAACATCAATTTTTAAAAGTAATGAGAATTATTGTGGGCTCTGTGCAACTGGTATCATCTGTTTCACCTAAAAGTTTTTTCTTGAAAATGCAGCTCTCAGGGTTCACCTCAGACTGACTAAACCTGAATCTGCATTTTAACAAATCTCTAGGTGATTCCTATGCACATCAGAGTTTGGGAAGTGCTGGTAGCCTTCACCTTTTCTTGACCTCCAATCTGCAAAGTAAATCCTAGCCCCTAAACTCTTCCTTCAAAGTAGACATGGTTATAGCATATTCAAACAGAATGGAAAACACACGACTAGATTTTAGAATAGAAAAATAATCTCAGTTTTACATGCTTCAAAACCCTGTGAACATGTCTTTTCATGTTCTTAAGACTTTTTGAGTTATACTATTTTTTTTTCTAAACAAGGAATTAAATTATATACACTAAATGAATTCTTATGTCCCTGTTGTACCCTGGTCTTCTACTGATAGTCTTGGAATGTTATTTTGGCTTTCTTACACTTGTGGAGATCATGCTGCTTTGTTCCCTACAGGAATTAAAATAAGGGACATCTGGGTGGCTCAGCAGTTGAGTGTCTGCCTCGGGCTCAGGACGTGACCCTGAAGTCCTGGGATTGAATCCCACATCGGGCTCCCTGTAAGGAGCCTGCTCTTCCCTCTGCCTGTGTCTCTGCCTCTCTCTGTGTCTCTCATGAATAAATAAATAAAATCTTTAAAAATGGAATTAAAATAAAATATTAGTAATTATGCATATTTAATTTTCAAAATGCCACATAATTACAACATTTATTAAAAGGAAAATTATTTTACATAATCATAAAATGTTTCCTTAGTAAGGGGCATTCAAGTATAAAGTTGTTACCAGGGATATTTTTTATTACAATGATCAGAATGAAAAATGAATTTATTAGCATGTCTCTCTTCTTTCTTTTCCAGATGCAAGACAAAGGTCTACGCTGATGAACTTCCAAACACAAGCGTAGTCATTGTGTTTCACAATGAAGCTTGGAGCACTCTCCTTAGAACTGTTTATAGTGTTATAAATCGTTCCCCACGTTATCTGCTCTCTGAAGTCATCTTGGTAGATGATGCTAGTGAAAGAGGTATAAATATTTTTCCCACTATATATATTTTTTAATCAGAACACTTTATTATGGTCAAATAGATAGCCAGCCAATGATCTGTATTTTCCTTATAATTATACTAGCCCTGAAATCACCTATCAGATTTTCATCAATATACCTGGTTAATGCCAATTCCAGGAATATGAAACTAATTCTTTCAGTTTCTTTCATGATTTCATTTGATCTGTACTAACCTAAGAAATCAGCCGAAGTGATTTTTTAAAATGTTTATTTTTTTCCAGCTTAAATGATAATATGATTGAGCATTAATACGATTTCGAGGACATTTATCTGTGTGTGTGTGTGTGTGTGTGTGTGTGTCGGTAAAAGCAACATAACTTATAAATAAGTCTTCATTTGTGCTCTTGTGGCCCAATTTCTAAATTAGAGTCTGGTATATTAACTTCCTATTATATCCTTATCTTTGCCAGTCAACTTGATAGAGTTATTGTGAAATATATATTAAATTACTGATAAAATCTCTATATATTTATTTCACCTAATCCCAAATAATGTCAATAGGAGCTGGCTACCATTTCTATGTGTTGAATTCCATCTGGGCAGGAGTATCTCTATGTCTTAAAATAGTTTCAAAACTTTATAAATTCTTATTGCACATTACAGATTTTCTCAAGTTGACATTAGAGAATTATGTGAAAAATTTAGAGGTGCCGGTAAAAATTATTAGAATGGAAGAGCGTTCTGGGTTAATACGTGCCCGCCTTCGAGGAGCAGCTGCTTCAAAAGGGCAGGTCATAACTTTTCTCGATGCACACTGTGAATGCACCTTAGGATGGCTGGAGCCTTTGCTGGCAAGAATAAAAGAAGACAGGTAAGAATACATGCATTATGTCTGCCTGGGTTTGAGCCTGTTAGGACAGTTCTAGGTAGCGGTCAAAACTTCTTCATAAATTGCTATTTTTAGGAAGTTTATTTTCTAGCTTTTAAAAAGCACCCCTCCCCCATTTAATAAAGCCTTATTTGTGCTGGATATTAATATTTGATTAAGAAATAATCAATTTAAACAGGAAAAAATGTTATTCATTTTGTAGGTGATAGAAATGAGTCCAGTTTGACATAGTGTCATGTTTTATAAAATACATTTCAAAGCACCTCATTGTGTTCCCACAACCACCCTGTGAGATACATAATATAGATGTTCTTATCTGTACCTAATTGAGAGGAATAAAGAAGTTAAGTAGCTTGTCCCAGTTACTAGAAGTGTTGGGAGCAACAGTATATTTCTTTCCATTCCCAGACCAGTGTTCACTGCCCTTATTCAAAGTCTGGTTCAAAACCACCTAGAGGATCTTAAAAATGAAGACACACACTCATACATCCCACTGTATGGAATCACAGTAAAACAGACAAAACAAAACAAAAACAGAAAACAGAGCACAACTATTAGAATTTTAATTATTTAAACAATGTTGCCAATTTGTACATACAGATTGTGAAATCTGAAAAATTGAATGGCACTTTATAGAAATTAAGAAACCTGATACTTACCTGCAATTCTTTCTGCTAATGATGCTATCAAGTACAAGCTTTTCTTACAGATATTCCTAAACATTGATGATAAATGATTATAATCCCTAAGTACCTAATGAAGACAACTGTGTAGAATGCTCTGATACAATAACAAAGCATTGCATAACACCTCGTTTGCATAGTCATTTCACTTACCATAGAAAGGTCTTCTTAAAATTGCAGTTTTTAATTAAGCTTCCAAGACAAGGGCTGCTTAGTGTGAGCTCCTCCAGCTACATCATGTAATCGGCAGGATTTGGTACTTGCCAGGAAGATAGATGGAGGTTGTCAGTAAAATGAAGCATAGCAGTTGAAGAAAGCAGTGGGAACCTTTTAGTCAACTGAGTGTAGTACACAGCTAATAACATTTTTCCACGCCATGCATTGTACAGTATGCACAGGAGGGTAAGACTGGCAAAGTAAAATGAACTTAGAACATCTTAAATGCATTTCCTGGCAACTTTTCATACATTATGCTGCTTTTTTAAACATGTGTTTCATATTCAACTTACTGAATTTTTAATATAATATTGTTCAATATCATCATGCATAGATCATTTATTTTTTAATCTAACAATATGTTTAGATTGTATTTGCATCTAATGAATTCTAATGTCTTGTCCTGCTTATACATTCTAAAGTTGCCATAACTAGATAATAAAGTGCTATTCAAGATTATTAGATCTGATTTTGCTTCCCTACAAATTGTCATTAAATTTAATGAAGAAAGAGAGAAAGACATTGATTTTGTAGGGGCCAGAATTACCAAGAAACTTTTCCAAGGCTAGATGAATTCTATTGATTTCTGAGAACTCTAGGCTTTGGCCAATTGTGTGGAATAGAAAACCTAATTGAAAATGAGCATTTGTGATACTGGTGTTACAAAACCAGAATAAAATAATGGACAACATCTATTTGCTTTCCACATTTCTGGGTGATTCAAAAGCATATTTGTATATTTACCTCCCATCAGATATGAAAAATAAGCTCTGCTCTTTGGAATTAGCTACAAGCAATGCAAACTTGAGTAGACCTGAACATTTGCTATAGAGATGACAGATATCTCAAAATAAAACATATAAGCCAGGAGTAGAGGAAGACTGGAGAAAGCATAACACGGATTAAAAGAATATCCAGTCTTCTCCTATTGTGGAAGTTACTTATCCTAAAAAAGCCACCATGAAGAACACCCACTCTCCTGGCTCTCCCTCTTAACTTTAAGAAGAAATAGATCTTTAGATACAACACAGAAACTTAAATTGCTTATTTTTCCCTATTTTAAAATATGCAGATTGTTATAGTTAATTCTGAGGTCTAGGTCAACACACTTAGAAATTGTTATGTCCCTAATATCTTTCAGAGGAAACATTTACTTACACCGATAATGATGATTTTTATTGTTGCTTCTGTTTCTTGATTTTTACTTGTTTACTTTTTCTAGTAGATATTGGCCCCAGGAAAATTTTTTCAGAACTCTTTAAACTAACCTATACCCTTTGAGATTCAAAATACCAGGTCTAATTCGTCATCATCCATTCACTATTTCTGCATGCTATTGCTTTTCAGTGGGCTCTTACTAAAATGATGCATAATATCGAAGTAGCTCTACTAATCATGCTGTGGGTGGAGGTTTTATGAAAAATAGACCATGTTCATTCTGCTGAGTTAGTATTTAGAATACATTTGGATATCAGCTTGAAGACCAATTAGTGTATTTGATTAGATTGTAAATGATAGAATGGAGTAGAGACTGTAAGGAAATGTAAATGGAAATGATTCCATAAAGAAAAAAGATAAAACGAAAATAAAGTTATATTAAAGTAACAAAATGATTAAATTTCAATTTAACATCTATACTGGATCTGAAGAAGCTAATGTAGTATTTAAATTATTATTTATATGTAAACTGGTTTCGATTTTTCTGCAGGAAAACAGTGGTATGCCCTATCATTGATGTAATTAGTGATGATACCTTTGAATATATGGCTGGGTCAGACATGACTTATGGGGGTTTTAACTGGAAACTGAATTTCCGTTGGTATCCTGTTCCCCAAAGAGAAATGGATAGAAGGAAAGGAGATAGAACATTACCTGTAAGGTATGTAGCTCATATCTTCCAAAGGCTAGCATGTTTATTTCTATAATAATTAAGGAGTATTATGAATTTGTGCTCTCATTTTTAAGTCTTATAAAGGCATATACTTTTTATTCATATACACATTTACATTATCATTGCTTACATGATTATCTAAGAATCAATGACAATATTAAATTTAGTTTAAATTAGCACAGGTAAATTTAATTATTGGCAGAAGTGCCAAATTTCTTTTGAAACTTTGTGTATTCTTATATTCAAAATATATTTATTGCGAATTTTCTGTGTGACAGCCTTGATGCTTCCAATAAATATGTATCTTACCAAAATGTATATGCTTTATAATAGAGATATTCTCAAAATTGAAATAAGTAAAAATGTTTTGGTAGATATTCTAAATTTACTCACTTCAAAGAGCTGTCTTCCTTATAGTTATATAAGAAAGATCCATTTGGAAAATTTTAATATATTAACAATTATGACAGATATTATTGTTTGATCTAAATTAGCTAAAATAGCTATTTAATTTGAAGTATTGATTCATAAAATATGTTTGCTCTTAATACAAAATAAGAAATATCATTTGTATCTTTAGTTGTCTAGATCAGCATTACTCACTTTATTTACATAAAATGACCACCTTCTTATTTTAACATATTATTGTGTATCACTTGCTTGCAACCAAAACTTGATTTCCTAACAACATATTGGAGAGGGAGATCACTAGTTTTGCTTTTTAAAGATAAATTTGGCAAATCATGATTTAGTTTGAACAATAGAGAATTGCTCTAACATCCTAAAACAGTATCTGTGACCCGTTATCTAAACAAGGATGTCTCCTAACCTACTGAAGTAATGACTTATCTGTTGGCAAGACTAATTACCTAATGAATGAATTAAAACTAAAAATTGGCTCATGGAAGAGAACAACTTTGTTATAGAACAGTTAATATTGAGACAGTTAATCCTCTTAAGGAGATATTGCTACATCAAAGAGGAAAAATAAAACGTGGCTCCAAATAATTGCATAAAAACATGAAGTTATTATTTCAGCATTTAAAGTATAACTTAATAGTCTTTAAATCTTGCTGTAATCTTCAAATTCACTAAGCTTATTGACCGCTGATCTTGACCAGCTGAGGAAAGACAGTCACTCTTAATACCATTGTTTATTAGAAATCCTGTTTTCACAGATCATGGCTTCATTTAATGTTACCTGATTTTTCAGCTTCGGAACCCACGTGAAAATTATCAGAATACTTGACTACTACACTCAAATATAATGTGTTTATTCATCTGAGAATGAAGTTTGAAAGATGATGTAGTTATTTTTAAACACATTGGCAAAAGATATATTTTTTAAAATGCATTGGTTTTTTAAATACATTCGCAAAAGGATTTTCTTGATTTTCTCAGAGTGAAAAGGTAGATAATTAAGAGTTAGCCAACATTCATGGTTAGGAATTTCTGACCTCAAAAAAAAAAAAAAAAAGGAATTTCTGATCTCATTCACAAAAGTAAATATCTACATAGCAATCAGCCATTATTTCTCATCATTCATTAATTAAAACAAAAAAGGAAACATTCAACTTGCTATGTTTTTTTTTTTTTTTTTTTTTTTTTTTTTTTTTTTTTAATTTTTATTTATTTATGATAGTCACAGAGAGAGAAAGAGAGAGAGGCAGAGACACAGGCAGAGGGAGAAGCAGGCTCCATGCACCGGGAGCCCGACGTGGGATTCGATCCGGGGTCTCCAGGATCGCGCCCTGGGCCAAAGGCAGGCGCCAAACCGCTGCGCCACCCAGGGATCCCAACTTGCTATGTTTTGACCGCAACTTGTGTTTTTACTGTAGTGACATGGAGACCCAATAAAATCTCAGTATCTTTTATCTATTTCCCTCAGTAACAGCACAGTATTTTACTTTCTAAAATGCTGAGGGAGCTGGAACAAGAGAAACAGAGAAACCTCAGTCTTTGCTGAAGTTTCCAGATTTTTATGGCAAAAGGTTAATTAATTCACGGGCTGTGTTGTAGCAGCCTGCATGTAATTTTCATCAGCATAGCTGTAATGTGAACTTTCTTTGTACTTGTAATCTATTACTCGAAGACGTGATCATTTTTCTCACATTCGTACAAACAGATAAATCATTCTAGGTGTTGAAGACAAATTTTTTTTCTCCTACTTGATTAACAGAATTCTGAATAGCTAAGGTGATTAAAATGAGGTTAAATTTTAGTTTTCTTAGTGAAATGCTTCATTTAAAATGTCAGTTATGACAGAACTTTCTAGCGACTATAATTGGCTAGTAGTCATCATTTAGAAATACAATCATGCATAGGGAACCAACTTGAACTTGTGACTTAGCCTTAGTTATACCACATTTAAAGTAAAATTTATAATGGCTATGGATATTATTCTATTGTCAACGTCTGGCTTTGATATTTTCATTTTGATACTAAATGAAGTTTGTAAAATACTTGGTATTTTGAAGTTATGAATATGGAATAATAGCACACATAATCTTGAATGTTTGGTTTTCTTTAATTAGTAAACTCTCCTTGACATTTTAGCAGTCATAGTATACGACTTTTCAATAGTGTCTCAATTATATGTGCAACAGTAGGAATCATCAAGTTGTTAAACCAGAGGTCATAAACCAGGAGCTTGTGTGTCAGACATGCTCTGTAGTTGTGGGGGTTTTGGCATATACAGTGTTTTACATTTTTAAAAATTACCAACATTTTAAAAATGAGATGTTCTAAGTAAAAATATGAATTTTTATTTATTCTTGAAAATTCAGATCTTACTACAATGGTCATGTATTCATACTTGGCACCATCAGGTGGAGTTGAGTAGAAGCTACCATTTAGAAATGGCCTGAAAGTTTAGCTCAGTACTCCAATCCCTTTTTTTTGTGTGTTCCTGATTCTGAGGCTGAAAATCAGTATCCATTTGTCATCATTCTTGCTTTAAGCAATGTTTCTTGGTACCTGTGTCCCAGACGAAGGTGAGAGAAATAGCTTATTGCAACTAATCAACCTCACATGTTGATTTTATTTGCCTCGCTATAATCTTCTAACTTTGTGACTTAGAGGCTACTGCCTGGGAAATGACTGAGTTTGAACTCATCAAACATGTTAGCTCTGCATGAATATGCATCTGTATTACCTCATGGAACAGGCAACAAGTAACATAAGTTATCTGTCAGTGCAGTTAATCTCCCAAATAATATCATTAGTTTAGGGTGTATTATACATTTTTCTGGTATATATAACTTTTGAGGTGATATGGCTCAGGCTATTGAAATGACTTAGATTACAAATCCAAATGTACATGCTTACCCATTGTTGAGCATGTGCTGGGTTCTGCACATACAAAGATGAATCTGGCTCTCTCTGCTCTGAAGCAGCTCACTGGTGCTGGCTATATATATCCTAGACAAGGGAATGAGGGAGCCCATGTGGCCAGAGTGTTGATGCACAGGAGTTAGACTACATCAATTGCTAGAGTGGTATGTGCTTCTGGAACAATCTGACTTTAACCTTATTAATACTCTTAGTTCCCTAATTATGCCCTCTAGTAACCCTCAATAAATAATTATCAAGATATTACTTTCTACTTTAATTTCTCATTAGTTAAAATAGATTACTTTGTTTAAAAACCTACTAGTTATTTCTCGTCTTTATAACTTTCTTTACCCTTATGGACTCTTTTATATTTAGTCATTATTAAAATTCTTGACATGACTTTCTTCATTCTTACTTGGAATACCATGTTCAGTATCTTCCTAAGGTAAAACAAAAGAGTCTTATATTCTCTTCTAATATTTGCTATCATAATAAATCAAACATAGATGTAATGATGGGTTTTATTCTTTACACATTTCACTTACTTAGATATCCCTTTTTATTAACATTTTTCTGATATTATACATTTATTTTACTCTCAACTGGAATTAGAAATTTATAAAGAAGATCAAATAAATTAAACATTATTATAATATCTCAGATTATAATTACTATTCCTTTATTGTGAAAAACTCATAGTATGTTCACATTTATTATTTCCTGTAAACTTATAGTATGATATCATAGAAGAAGCATTGAAGCTCTCTTTGGAGGATCTGGATTTTATTTCAAACTCCTTCAATTGAGAAATAACACATTCTTCTCATCTGTGGGAAGGAAAATTATTCCGTTTTGCTTAACTCATGAAGTGCTAACATATTAAATGAGAAATATATTTGAAAGGAGTGACTTTAAATTTATTTCTGAAAATGTAAGGTAACAAATATATGCATCACTAAATAAATGTGACAAGTATCTAAAAGTATAAAGAAGGAGAACACCAATGAGCCACCTCTTTTAATATCTTACTATATATCCTTCCAGAACATTTCTTTTTGGACAGATTTCTCCACAGTTTAAAAATGGATATATTTTTATCTATGCCATTAATTTTTTTTCAAAAATAAAAATTGTAATGGCTACTAGCATCTTATTTACTTAGCTCTTTTACTTTTTTTTTTAAAGATGTATTTATTTATTTTAGAGAGAGAGAGAGATTGAGAAAGACTGGGGGATAGAGCAAAGGGAAAGAGAGAATCCTCAAGCAGACTCCCACTGAGCATGGCACCCAACATGAGGTTCAATCCTAGGACCTTAGGATCGTGACCTGAGCCAAAATCAAGAGATTGATACTCACTCAACAGACTGAGCCACCTAGGTGCCACAGCTCTTTTATTGTTTATAAAAACAACTGGAAAAAAAAAATAAAAAAATAAAAAATAAATAAAAAATAAAAACAACTGGAAGTTTTTTTACACTTTATTTTTTGCCAATTTTGTCTTCTGATTTTTTTATATAATGTGATCTTTTTAGAATTATGCAATTAAGAAATACAAAATTTGTTTTAATATTTTTGATACTGTTTACCAGTTTGATTCCCCCTCAAAATTATCAGAATCTAATTTATAGTTCCTCTAGTAAGTATAATAAAAAAACACTTATTTATTATTTTATTCTGTAAAATGTTTTACAAATGAAACACAATATTTCCTATTATTTAATAGGAAATTAAAAATATATTTCTTAATTTTTGTCTGTCAGATTTTCTCTATTCTATTTTTCTCAATCCAATGAAAATATATTTTTACCTTGGAGAAAAGAAGCAGAGACAGATGCTCTCAAATCCTGTGATTTTTATAATAGGAGATACTAACACAAAGCACAGGGAAGGCTTATAAGCATAAGCACATGCTTATGTGAAGAACAAAGACTTTGAAGGAAAAAGTTGAACTTAGGAATATACCAACTGTTCAGCATTCTTACCTATTTATGTTAAGAATTAATACATGTTGTTTTTGAAAGAAAAAAAATCCCACCTTAGGTGGAGTATGCTAATCTATATTCTTTAAAGAAAACACCACATTTATATTATATTATTTCCTAATAGTTTAGAAGATAATTTACAAGACTTTCCTAGCAGTCTGTTGAGATGAGATGAAAACAGGGTATTAACCAAAACATTTAAAAACATCTGGCCCCATTGTTTATTTTGACTCTTCCTACGGGCAAAATGAAAGTAAAAGGAAAGATAAAAAATTTGCACCAATTACTGTACATCCTCTTGGAAGCTTAGTTTGTTGTGAGGATTATAAAAAGGATTAAGGGGCAGCCCCAGTGGCTCAGCGGTTTAGTGCTGCCTTCAGCCTAGGGCATGATCCTGGAGACCTGGGATCAAGTCCCATGTCAGGCTCCCTGCATGGAGCCTGTTTCTCCCTCTGCCTGTGTCTCTGCCTCTCTCTCTCTCTGTGTGTGTCTCTCATGAATGAATAAATAAATAAAATTAAAAAAAAAATGAAAAAGGATTAAGGAAAATGGGAGAAAAAAAAAACTATTCCTTTCCTGGCATATAGGTATTTAAGTACAAGTTAAGGTATTTGATTCCAATTCTTGTTGGTAAATGGGATCTTTGGCAGCAAAACAAGCCATTTGCCCATACTAAGCAGAACTTTCTTTTTTTTTTTTTTCTTCTCCTTTAAAAATAGCTTTGAAACTGTGTTCCACAGACTGAAAGATTGAGCTCTCTTCCTTCTTCAGAGCCTAAACCAGCATGGGTTCTTAAAGTGATAGTTTCTTCTCTAGCAAAAGCATCATCTTCTTACACAAGTATATGTTCAAATGATATCTTGGTGTACAATATTTCACTAAACCCCATTTATTTTCTCTGAAAAACCTTTAAATATATTCAACATTTGATTATTCACCACTCTAATAAAATAAGTTCTGCTTTTGCTTCCTTCCTGTCTCTTCCACTTTCTATATTGGGGATAGTAGACAGAGAAAGGAGGAAAGGAGAGAAACTCACAGCATCTAATTTTCCTTTGATTTCTAAACATGCAAAATGGTTAACCAAATTATATTTAATGATTTTGAAAAAATAAGATTATGTGAATATTTCAGCTATTTATGCCTCATATTTGTGTAAAAAAATATGTTTATCATTTCTCTTTATTTTGACTTATAATAGATGAGAAATGTTCTTAACACAAAGCTAAGTACTTACAGTGTAGATATTGTGTTTATTTGATCATTGCAAAATACAGCCTGAAACTGTCCTATAGTCTCAAATATTTAGATTTTTTTCCCAGAGACCTTACTTATTTACTGAGTAAGATTAATAGAATCCTATTATAAAGGGAAAGACTAGTGAGAAGAAATGATGTTTCAAAAACTTTGAAAGAAATTGCTTTGAAGAGTAGTGGTAAAATTCATAGGAAAATACAGTGCATAAATTTGGGGCTAGAAACCAGGGAAAGTGTATTTCTAATTAGCTACCCCAAGTTCTTTGGTGTATATGGATACACTGAGAGAGGATTAATTGGTAGAGAGGAAGAGAGGTACTTAGGAAGAGGGAGAGAAAAAAGAAGGAAGTGAAATAAAGAAAAGGGAAGGGAAATAAAAGAAAGATTGTTTCCTTAATTGGGCCACTAACTACCTGGGGGCTCTTGAACAAGTCATTTAAACACATTGCAACTAAGTTTGGTTGGCCAGATCTATAGGGCTTTTAGAGTTCTAAAATACTACAATTATATTAAAAATTAATTAGACTCTGAAAATAATTTTTAAAAAGCTGATTATAATCTTGCCAAACACAGATGTTTTCCTTATTAAAATTAATTTTTAAAATGTGTAGTTCTTGTTTTGTGCTGATACTATTCTAATAGTATTATATACATTAATACATGTATCCTCCTTTTATAGATGATTAAATTGGAACACAGAGTTTAAGTAGCTCACTGAAGGTCACACTGTGGGGTTGAGTTTTAAACCCAGTCAATCTGGATACAAAGTCCATGCTCCTAAAAACTAAACTTATTCCCCTCTTGAATCTCCTGTAGTCTACCTGCTTTTCACATACATGGTGGTTATCCTGGTGTAAAATACCTGATATATCATCTTATTGTTGAAAATGTAGACATCACAGTTTAGCATTACTGAATCATCAAATGTGTTCTATCATATTTTTTTTTACATTTGCCAACTTCTGGTGAAATACTTCAGTATTTTTGCATGTCAAATGCTTATTTTTTTTTTTTTTTTGGAGTCCTTTCCTATATTCTACATTTTACAAAGCTTTGTATCTTTAATTCTAAAATACTATCAAACTCAATTCCCCAAACCTCTACCAGATGATAAAATCCTGGAATTAGCAAAGGCATTTTCATTACTCATCAGTTTAGCAGTTGTGAAGAAAGTATTATTTTTGTAATTTCAGAAATAAAATTGCAGGTGATTTTTAATTTACAGATAGATTGTTTTGTGGCCATGGGGATACATGCTTATTTGTTTATTTCACTTATTTAACAATTGTCTATTAATAGTCTAATAATATTAAACCAACATATTAGCTATATGTATATATAGGTGGTAAAATATATGCAGAAATAAGCGTTATACTCAACAAGAAGTAACAAAGTGCCTTGAGAGAGAAAGAGACTGAGGGCTGCTGAAGGAAGCAGAAGGGGATGATTATATCCAGATTGCAGGGAGGGGGCAGGGAGGGGGAGGATGTGGACACGTTTACCAGGCTGGTAAAGTTATTATTAACAGTTACACACTGAATACAGGGAAAGAGTTAAAAGGAATGGAAGTGCTCTTTGGGTGGCACCACATTACTGATGCCACAATAAGGAGCTGGAATTTCTTTTCTTCTTTCTTTCCTTCCTACTTTCTTTTTAAGAGAGAGAGAGAGTATGCATGTGGGGGGGGGGGGGTGAGGGGAGGATGGAGGCAGAGAGAGAAAGAGAGAATCTTAAGTAGGCTCCATGCTCAGGATGGAACCAGGCACAGGGCTTAATCTCACAACCTTGAGAGATCATAACCTGAGCCAGTGGTCAGACAGAGCTTTACCAACAAAGCTATCCAAAAGTTGCTAAATGGGGTTTTATCATTTCATATTGAGATTCTGGAAGGAAATAGAGGACATTGAAGGAGAAGCATATGTGGAAGCGGGTAGCACATCCTCAGTGCTAAGTTGTACACCCCTAGCAGGGTCAAAGGGATTGTTTTAAGAAGACATATAGAAAGCAATTAGATAAACACAAACAATGTAGAAAAAAACAATGAAAAAAAAAGCACAGACTAGGACTCTGTCTCACAGAGAGGACAATTACAGGCATATAATGAAGGAGGCTATACAGGTAAGGAGTATAGGGAGAGGAAAGTTCCCCTGACATAATGGGACAAAGAAAAATTATTAAGTGCTCACAGGTGCAAGACACTATTGTAATTGTATATTATACTCATGTTACAAATATGCAGTTAGGAACTTGAGACTGCCAGCAAGGGAAAGAGGAGGAAGGGAGATCAAGAAGAGTCATAAGAGGGATGCCCGGGTGGCTCAGCGGTTAAGTGCCTGCCTTTGGCCCAGGGTGTGATCCTGGAGACCCAGGATGGAGTCCCATGTAGGGCTCCCTGCATGGAGCCTGCCTGTCTCTGCCACTCTCTGTCTCTCTGTCTCTCATGAATAAATAAATTAAAATCTTAGAAAAGAAGAAGAAGAAGAAGAAGAAGAAGAAGAAGAAGAAGAAGAAGAAGAAGAAGAAGAAGAAGAAGAAGAAGAAGAAGAAAGAGGAGAGGAAGAAAGAAGAAGAAGAACCATAAGATGAACAGGAAGCCTCTCGGGAAAAATGCAATTGGAATCAGAGGTGAAAAGTGTTTTAAGCAGAGAGACTGAATTGTTTTCAAATGCTTCCAAAGGAAGACATTTTAAGGAAAACCTATTGGAGTTCAGAATCAACAAGGCCCTTTTAGCAAGAAGTTATTCTAGAGGTGGGAGCAGGATCCAGATTCCAGCTAGAAGGTTAAGAGGAGTTGAGGGAGTTTATAGAAACTTTATCTTTTCAATAAGGTTACCAGTGAAGAGAATAGAAAGTAAATATCCCTCATTTCAGTGAGTAGTAGGATGGAGTGAAGAACTATTTGGGTTTAGGACAGAACTTGATTGAGCAGTACCATAAATTCAAGAGGATGATCTAGAAATCAAAGGTATAATACATAAATGTAATAGTCAATGAGCAAGTGGCTGAAAGAGTAGTCAGGAAAGAGCTGGCTGAGGGCAATAGAGTGCATGTTAGGTCACAATGAAGAAAGGAGCTATTCTTTCCTTTGAGGCTGGAGGAAAAGAGGTCAGAAGGGACATACACATACTGAGGTAGAGACCGGGAGTTTTGATTTCATGGCTGAGGAAACTGTGATTTTATGCATTGCCTTAATCTCCAGTGTTTTGAGAAGAGCCCAATACTTTTAGATAAGGGTCAGTCAAAAAAAATGAGACAGGTGAACAAATTAACACAGATAAAAGGATTGGTAGCTGTTTGTAGGCTAAGCAGAGAGTACTGGGACTTGAAGTATTACTAGTTGACCTCATCTTGTTACTGTTTCAATGACTCTCTGGATCCTGGGAGCACAGTGGATAATGCACCGGTAGGCTTACCCAGACACTGATAGCTACGAAAAGAATCAGATAAGGAAAGGACAGAGAACTTAGAATGCTAAATGGTTTTTTTGTTTTTTGTGTTTTTTTTCACTGACATGGCGGAACCTTGGAGAGAGTAAGAGGAAGGAAAGGAACAATTTCTGAAAGAGGTTGTTATGTGAGAATAAGGAATAGCTAAGGAACCCTAAACACCAATGTAGGATAAAAAAGTGACCATCGTAGGACTGAAACAGGAGGGGGTAAAAAAGAGAAAATTGTGTTCAGAGAGGCACATTTCAGATTCAACTTCTTGGACCTGAAGGAGATTCAAGTGATTTTAAAATCCAAACTGAGGATGTGTATGGGAAGTCAAAAAGAATTTTTTTTAAGATTTTATTTATTTATTCATGAGAATACACAGAGAGGAGAGAGAGAGAGGCAGAGACACAGGCAGAGGGAGAAACAGGCTCCATCCGGGGAGCCCGAGGCGGGACTCGATCCCGGGTCTTCAGGGTCACGCCCTGGGCCGAAGGCGGCGCTGAACCGCTGAGCCCCCGGGGCTGCCCTGGGAAGTCAAAATTAAGAGAAGGACACTCAAGACCTATGAATGATTATTGGCAATGAGGATGACAAAGAAAGATACACCACGTGACCTTATTAACTCTTTGTTATGTGCTGGGAGCCCTGCTAAGGGCTTTACTTCTGCTAACTCAGTTCACCTTCACCTACTGCGTGCGTGGTACGTAATATGCACAGCCACTGGGCTGATTATTCTCCCCTCCCCACAAAAGGTATTGAATTGGTTAATAATTTCAAGACATATATAGGTTTTTAATTTTCTAAGCACCCTGAGCACTCAAGGTCCACACAGGCCTATGCAGATAATTCATTAGGGACAGTACAGAACAGTTAACTTAGAATAGAACATGTTGCATAACCTTGGCTATGGCTGTAGATATTACATAAGGCACAGGCTCGGACTGTTTGAGAGAGCTGACAGTGCAAATACAAAAAAAAACCTCTCTAGGAGCATCTGTCTTCAGAAAATACAAGATTTTTTTTTGAGGAATTGTGATTTTATGTTCTTATTTTTGTTACTTTTTAAGCATAACTGAAACTTTTGAGTCATTCTTATGTTTAAATATTTAAATTATTTTAGTCATTTATTATACATTTCTCACAAATTTATACAAATTATGACCAACTGTAAGATGAACTTCAATGCATGTATTTAAGCTAAGTGCATCAGTGCTTTATTAGTAAATAGGTAAGTGGTAAGCACTCTGAACTGATCATTAAAAATGCATCACTTAACATTCTGAAGCACTTGCTTGCATTATGATAAGATAATCGCAGCAATTTTTGTTCCTAGTTTCATTAAATAGACTACCCAGCACTATTACACCTTGTATAGTTATTGCCACAGAGTTCCAAAACCCCAATCAGGTGAGGGTCGGGGCTACTCCATAATTACCATCTGTTTAGCTCTGTTAGTGTTTCTCATTATAACTCAGAAGGTCAATGATACTGTTCCTGATAGCAATGCAGCAAGGCCAGAAGCAATAAAATAGTTCTGAGACTAAGGAGGCTCTGCTCCTCCAGCTGATGGACAGTTCATTGCTTGCATATAAACCAGTGAGAGCACCGGGAGAAACAGAGAACTTTGCAATGTGGTCGATATCCAAGTACAATAATATTTGGTGGTTTTTCAATAAACTACATTGTTCAATTAGAGGACATGAGCATATCCCGTGGCAGAGGAGCATATAATCTCGAGAAAAGCAACATTTGTTTTTCGTTTTGTTTTCACAACCTCAGACTCTGGATGAGCATTTCAAATTCCCTAGACAGGTTTTTCTTCTTTAGTAGCACATTAGAATCACCAGGGGACTTTACACACTACCAAAGGTCTGGACCCACCCCACGCCAATTAAATATGAATCTGTGGAGAGTGATACCCAAGCATGGAAATGTGTTTTTTAAAAGTGCTTCAAGTGTCTCTAATGTGCTAGGAAGGTTTAAAACCTCTACTCAACAATTAACATTAAACGATAATAATTGTCAGTATACATAGATCCATTTGTGAAAAACCGGAATTTTTCTTTTTAGTTTCAACGCCTACTACTTGTATAAGAAGACATGCATAGTTCATACATTAACCACTGACTTTAATTAATCTTTTAAAATGAGTTAATAAGTAATCTTTCGAAAATTTAACATCTAACTTCGTGTTCTTATAGAGAAATTTCAAATCAATGTGAAATTTGATTGTGAGAATCAAACGGCATTTATTCCTGGGAAGAACTTTTAGAATCTGTGCGAAATAGATACGGGATTTATGTTTATCCATAGGGTCGTATAATTAACTCTATCGTTTTACTTGGGTAAGGAGAATAAACCATTATATGTAAAGCTCTTACCTCAAAAAAATACTTAATGTAACTATCATTAGATACTTATTGCCTATAAACATTTTACAGTGTTTAATAGTTTTCATATTTAAATAGACTATAGATCTTTACATAGAGAAACCGTTTCCACAGGTTTCTAGAATTCACATTAAAATGATTTATAATTAGGTGACAAAAGATCACAACTGCTAGCTTCCTGACCAGTTAGTTAATCTCTTTAAGGGTAGAGCTAAGAGCACTCACTTCTCTTCACTCTGCCTTGCAGAAGAATAGAGATGCCCCCCTCTTAGGGGGCCAGTGTTCCTTATCTCTTTGATCACCTATAAGAAAGATATAGACTAATCTAAATTTAGTTTTACAGCAAATGTGAAATAAAATGCTACTTATAATTTTTAAACCTCTGACACCTTGGCTTTATGTTGCTAGTTTGAGATTTTTGAGTACTATTTTTTTTTTTTAATTTAAAATGTCTCAAAACTATTTGCTACAGTCTCATTAAACTCCACACATTGTTTTCAAAAGATATTCTTTTCTTTTTGTTTTTTTTTCAACTAGGACCCCTACTATGGCTGGTGGCCTATTTTCTATTGACAGAAACTACTTTGAAGAGATAGGAACTTACGATGCAGGAATGGATATCTGGGGTGGAGAGAATCTTGAAATGTCTTTTAGGGTAATTGCATTTTACTTTATTTTTTTTTACTCTGAACACACTATGCTGTAGCATGCACATATAGAGCCAATAATTTACTGTCAAATCTTTTTTATTTTTTTGTGAAGTGATGCAAATTATTGATCAGTTGGTCATTTTAATACTTATTCAGAAGCTTTGCTAGTCTTTTTGCATGCAATATTTACTGTTAAATGGGAAATTATAGCTATCTTTAAAGTTTTCAAAAATAATTCTTTTATTCATCGTACAAAGACTTTAGGGCTTTCAGTTTTTGAAATAAAGAAGGGCTTTATTTTTTAAATAAAGCATTACCCTGTAAAATCACTTTGTGTTTTCAAACTGAAACTTGGAAGTAATTATGTTACCTGAATTTGCAAGTGCTGTCTGGGTTATTCTCAAATACCTTTAAGAATAACCTGTGGTCAAAGGAACTCTGGATAATTCTGCAAGTAGCATGACTGATTTCACAACTATAGACATTATTGTTTGATGAATCAGTTTGAATAATGCAAATTCACTTATTAAATGGCCTTCCAAGCAAGTGAAAATTAAGGATGAATCCTTCATGCATATGATATTGGAGAGCATATGAATAATTTTTATATTTTGTTGTATATGGAAATTTAAAAAACAGACACATAAATGTGCCTTCATGCTAACAAATGATAAGAGCTAGAATAGTGGTTTTTTCTTCAAACCACATGTATTATTATTTTTAAATGAATTAAGTTAATAATACTGTTTTCTTTCTTCCTTCCTAGAATTTAACATAAAATATTCAAAATACTATATTAATTTTGCCAAAATTATGCAATGAAATTATTAAAGTTTAGATATATTTATCCATGAAGTTCAAGAGTTAAGACTTTTAATTTCTCATTTAGAAAGTCATTTGTTTTTCACTAATAAAATATAAATATATGATGTGTAAGAAAAGTCAAAATTTGAGAATAAAAATTACTTTGAATTTATATAATGTGGGATATAGTGGATCTCAGATAATCTGAATTATTTTAGAATAATGGTCTTATTATGCCATTTTTTGCCTATAAAGCTTCCTACAGACAAATGTTTCAAAACATCATTAGCTAATGGAATTTTATTCTTTCCATATTGGCTTATGTACTTATGGTCAGTTTAGAACTTGCCCCATAAGATTAAGTACCATACTCAGAAATGTATTCTTGACACCACGCACATCATATATCTGCACAAATTTAAGTATATTTGGGGACCCAAACTTTTCATTGGGTGTAGTAGTTCTCATAGTGCAGAAAATAAGAGATGACAGTTAAAAAAATAAAAACAAAGAAATGAAAGGAAGGAAAGAAGGAAGGGAGGGAGGAAAGAGGAAAGGAAGGGAGAAGGGCTAAAGGAAGGTAGTCCATTGAAAAGCTAAAAAGAAAATTTGCAGTTACCCTAAGATGTAGCAATGAGAGTATTTACCCATTCACTAACCAATGTTCCTTGGATGTTTTGCTGGGATTACATAAGAAAAAAATATCAATATAACAATATTGCTATTATCTGTGATCCTATTGCTCACCTTTTCTTCCTAAGATTTCTATTCACCTCTTTTTTCTCACCTATTAAGCTTGATTCTCTGCCAATGGATTCCCTTAACTTTCATCACATAGTTCCCATATTGGATGGATGCTCTTTAACTAATTGAAAGGTTGTTAGGGAGCGGCTTAGTGGAATAATATGAAAAACCAGGAGAACATGAGAAATGCAGCAGATACATCAATGCACCAAAAAAGAAGATTTGGGAATATGGTAGGTGAAGCAGATACTAGATGGACAGAGTGAAATGCAACTGGTGGCCATAAGAATGACCAGACCCCTAGAAAATGGCACAGGAGGTTAGTTGTGATTGGTTATTTGACATTACAAAGAAATAAAGCACAGTAACACCCCCTTATCTGTGGCTTCACTTTCCATGGTTTCAGTTACCTATGGCCAACTGTAGTGCAGAAGCAGATGATCTTCCTTCTGATGTATTTTCAGAAGGTCAACAGTAGTAGCCTAATGCTGTGTCACAGTGCCTGCATCATTCACCTCACTTCATCTCATTATGTAGACACTTTACCATCTCATATCATCACAAGAAGGGTGAGTACAGTGCAATAAGGTATTTCCAGAGAAACAGACCACATTCACATAAATTTTATTATAGTAAATTCTTATAATTGTTCTATTTTATTATTAGTGATCACTGGTAATCCCTCACTGTGCTTAATTTACAAATTAAACTTTACCATAGGTATGTATCTATAGAAAAAAAAACATAGTATATGTAGGATTTGATACCATCTTTGGTTTCAGGCATCCACTAGGGGCTTGGAACATATCACCCATGGATAAGGGGAGACTAATGTAAAAAGTGACTGTTTTGAATATTTTAAAATGTATCACTGTCTTTAGTTTCCATATGCTTTCAGAAAAAACAAAACATATATTTTGCTTTCTATTATACTCTTGATTCATGTTTTACTCTTCTTTTTATGATGTGGATGTAAATGTGTTAATAGTACTCTAGCTAAGGAAGATATTGAATAAGAGAAAATGCTAGAACAGTATATTAGGAAAAGAATGAGACTCTCTCTGTAGAATAATTTCATGAAAAGGTATATGACTTAATGAAATGATAATATGTTGAGGGTTTAAAATCAGAAAACCCTAGACTAATATCCAGGTCAATCATTATATAACGGACATATATTGAGCATGTAGTATGTGCTTTATACTTTTCAGATATTGAGACTACAAAAATGAATAAGGCATGATAATTTTGCTACCAAAGAACCACATTTCTATGAGAGAGATACATAGGTAATATTGACAGTAAAAATGTGATAATTTATTTTATAAAAATATGTATGAGATTTTCTTGTCTCTGTCATGTTAATATAGGCAAATCACTTAACCTACACTGTGAAAAGCTGAATATAATAATAACGAAGTTAGTGTTTTGTAGCTCTAGCTTAGGGTAAGTAAAAAACAGAAATATTAAGGGCTTGCAAAACATGAGGATTTTGGCTGGCCTTAAGGAGTTCAAGGCAAATCAAAGGATTGAATTTGTGTGGATTTATTTACATAACAGTATCACTGGATCTTTGATGCCCCGACTACTGTAAGTACTGAGAGATGTTGAAAATGGAATGAAAACTATAGACCTCCCAAGAAAGATACATCCTATCTCTTATACGCAACAAGTCTGAATATAGTTTCAAAGGGTGGAAGAAACCCTTGACTTCTCAGGATAAACATCTTTGGTATAAAACAATAGTGACTTCTAATACTTATAAATCTTATAAGTAGAGCAGTTGAGAATTGAACTGTAGCATTCTGAGGCCAGTGGCTATATTATTATTGTACCACTACTTCCCCCACTAAGATTTATATCTTCATAACAAGATAGTCCTAACAGCTGATAGTATTATCAGGAAAGAAGGGAGGAGCTAACAAGCAAATGTGATTTTCCTCCACGGTTCTGAGATGGTTGCCTCATCTAGTGATCTTATCTTCCTCTTACAGGCTTTAGCCTCTTATGCTAGATGATAACACATTTAACAATGGTGTGAATGTGTACAGGTAGATCCTAATGCTTCTGAAAACTTGGTCTCATATATTGCTCTCCACTCCATGACATCACACTAAAAATAACATAAATCCTAAGAATACTGTTTAAACATAAACGTTAATTTATTTAACCGATATTCGTTGAGCTCTTATTCATTAGTTGTAGGGGATACATTAGTGAACAAAACAGACAAAACTGTGTGTCCTTATGGTACTTATATTTTAGTGGAGGCAAACAATAAACAAAAGAAGTAAAATATATTAAAATATTAGTGATAATTGTTAAAGAGAAAACATAAGGAAGGAAAGAGGAATATGATGATAGATGTTGGAGATGGGTAGGGATTGAAATTTTAGGTAGGACAGACTAGAAATGAATATCCATATAGTTGATGACAAGATGAACCTAGTATGGTATGAATTTACCTCTATCAAAAGAGTCATCTATCTTTAAATGATATTCCTGATGCCAACGTAAGTACCACCCGAACAGCATTATCACCCAAAGTCCTTGCCTTTTATGAGCAATAGCACAGGAGTAGTATTCCCAAGAATGCATAATGTTTTGTTCCTTTTAAAATGAGATAATCTGCCATTGTTGAACCAGTTGAGGTCGTGGAAAAAGAGAACAAGAAGGCAGTCACAAGAGTATCCCACTTCTTTGAAAGGTAGACTAGTGGTTACAAAAATGGGAGCCGGGTGATTGAGTTCAAAACCTGGCTGAGCACTTCCTGGCTGTATAAACTTGGATAAGGTAGCATGTCTTTTAAGCTTTTGTTTGCTTATACCTGGATAAAGGAAGGTTGTAGTACTTTCCTGATATGTTTTTGAGGTAGATTAAATGAGGTTGTATAAATAGTGCTAAGTACCCTACATACCACACATAAAGTGTGTCATAAATGAGAGTTGTTATTGTTGTATTGGTTGTAAGCTGTGCAACTTTGAGCAAGTCACAACATTCTTAATCATCAGATAGTAACAACCTTGACCTTGATAATCTGTCCTTGACGATAAATAATCAAATGAGAGAATACACATGAAAATCCCTTTAAAACAAGAATATGCAATACTTAGATAAGATGTTCCTGCTCTAAGTTTTAGTCAAGGTGTGGTTTTAAAACATCTCTGCTCAGAAAAGAAATTAAATGTAAAAAAAAAAAAAAAGAACCTTTCATTTTTGATAGCTGCAACATCCTTTGAGATAACTACAGACATCCTAGGAACCTAGACTTTAAATATTTACCCATACTCATATTGTTGAAATAAAACACTCAAGTGTCATCTAGACTTGATGCAACAGGTACAAGATTTACACACACACAGACCTGAATCAATTAAAAAATGGACAAAATATATGAAGTAAGAGTTTTAAAGCATTAGATAGCAGGTCATGCAGGACAATGGTCTGAGAGATGGGAAACAAAAACGAGAGCCCTTAAGCTTGCCTCAGTTTACTGCCTTGAGAAATTGTCTAGATGTCAGCAACAGAAGGGGACCTTGGCAGATTTTGGTGGACTCCTGAGTTGAGAAGATGAAGCCAAATGTCTGGGAAGACCCTAGGCAGCTGGATAGAATATGTGAGAAGAGAGGGTTTCACAGAGATAACTCAGGAAATACTGAGTACTAATCAGTGCATATGTGTGAGAAAACAACTAAAAATGAGGGTAAAAAAATCAGCAAGATTGCAAGCTTATTGCCCAATGCTCACTTAGGACCAGCAGTAGTGCCTGTGCTCTCCACCCAGGGTGATTCATGGGGTACGGAGAAAGATCAACATTGGGAACTATATAATACATTTCTAAATAGCCTGTGGATCAAAGAAACAGTCAAAAGTGAAATTAATCATATTTTTTAACTGAATGAAAATGAGAACACAGCATATTAAAGTTTGTGGTACCCCTAAGCAATACTTAGGAGGAATTTAGAACACTAAACATCTATATTAGAAAGAAAAAAATAATATCTAAGATTAATGACTTCAGCTTCCACCTTCACAAAATAGAGAAAAGGAAAGTAACCCAAATATGTATAAGAAAAAGGAAAAAATAAAGATTGGAGTAAATTGTGAAATAGAAAGGAGTAAAAGTTTATTTTTTTATTTTATTTTTTTTTAAGATTTTATTTATTTATTTATTTATTTATTTATTTATTTATTTATTTATTTATGATAGACACAGAGAGGCAGAGACACAGGCAGAGGGAGAAGCAGGCCCCATCTAGGGAGCCCAATGTGGGACTCGATCCCAGGACTCCAGGATCAGGCCCTGGGATGAAGGTGGCGCTAAACCGCTGAGCCACCCAGGCTTCCCTAAAAGTTTAGATGAAAGCAATAAAATTAAAAGCTGTTTACTTGAGAAGATCAATAAAACTGATATATTCTAGCCAAACTAAATAGGAAAAATAGGGTGAGGACACAATTGCCAATATTGAGAATGAGCAAGGTAACCCCCTTATGGACTCTGCAGATATTTAAAGGGTTATAAAGTAATATTATGAACAACATTATGACAATAAACTTGACAATTATGACAACGAACAAAAAATATAAAACTTAAAATTATAAAAGAAAACATAAAAGAAAAACTGTTCTGACTTCTGAACAGGCAATCCAAAAAGTACAAATTGACAAATTAGAATTCATCAAAATGAAAAGTTTTTGCTCTTCAAAGCTTCTGTCAAGAGACTGAAAGGACAAGCTCCTGACAGGAAGAAACTGGCAACAAATAATATACCTGATAATGGACTTGTGTCCAGAAAAACAAAACAAAACAAGCTCTCAAAACTCAATACTAAGAATAAAAATCAACCCATTAAAAATGGCTCAAAGATTTGAACAGATACTTCACAAAGGCAGGCATAAAGATAGCAAGTAAGCACATGAGAAAATCGTTAATATCATTTGTTATTAGAGAAATGAAATGAAACCCATAATGAAATCACACTAACCCATCTATTAGAATGGCTACAATTAAAAAGGACCATATTGGTAAAGAATTTTGAAGAACGTGCAAAGGAGGTGGGAATGTAAATGGTAACAATAACTCTGGAAAAGTTTTACTCTTTTTTTAATTTTCTTTTTTTCTTTTTTTTTCTTTTTTTCGTTTTTAAGATTTTTATTTATTCATGAGAGACACAGAGAGAGAGAGAGTGAGAGAGAGACAGAGACACAGGTAGAGGGAGAAGCAGGCTCCATGCAGGGAGCCCGACGTGGGACTCGATCCTGGGACTCCAGGATCAGGCCCTGGGCTGAAGGCGGTGCTAAACCGCGGTGCCACTCGGGCTGCCCTTTTATTTTATTTTATTTTTTAAAGATTTAATTTATTTATTTGACAGAGAGAGAAAACACAAGCAGGTGGAAGGAAAGAGGGGGAAGCAAGCTCCCCACTAAACAGGGATACTCATGAGGAGCTTTATCCCAGGACCCGGAGATCATGACCCTAGCCAAAGGCACTCAACTCTCTGAGCCACCCAGGAGCCCTCTTTTTTTTTTTAATTTATTTTTTATCGGTGTTCAATTTGCCAATATATAGAATAACACCCAGTGCTCATCCCGTCAAGTGCCCCTCTCAGTGCCCATCACCCAGTCACCCCCACCCCCCATCCACCTCCTTTTCCACCCCCCCCCCAGTTCGTTTCCCACAGGAGTCTCTCTTGTTCTGTCTCCCTTTCTGATATTTCCCACTCATTTTTTCTCCTTTCCCCTTTATTCCCTTTCACTATTTTTTATATTCCCCAAATGAATGAGACCATATAATGTTTGTCCTTTTCCAATTGACTTATTTCACTCAGCATAATACCCTCCAGGTCCATCCACGTCGAAGCAAATGGTGGGTATTTGTCGTGTCTAATGGCTGAGGAATATTCCATTGTATACAGAGACCACAGTCTCTTTATCCATTCATCTTTCAATGGACACCGAGGCCAGGAGCCCAGTTTTGCTCAAGATTTCTTAAGCAACTCCTAGGTATTTACTCAAAGGAAAGAAAAGCAAATGTCCATACGAAGAGAAGAGACATACACTAATGTTCATAGCAGTTTTATTTGCAGCGGTCAAAAGGCAGAAACAATCCAAATGTTCGTTAAAAGGTGAATGGATAAACTATGGTTTGTCCATACATGGAATACTACTCAGAAAAATTAAAGAACTCTTGATACACCTGACAAGATTTTGAATTTTGAGAGAATTTCTTTGAATCAAATAAGCCAGACAAAATAGATTACATATTGTAAGAGTCCATTCATATAGAATTTTTGTAAATGAAAGCTAGTCCATAAGAGACAAGAAGCAAATAAGTCATCTAGGAACAAGGTATTGGGAGGGGAGAGGAAAGGTAGAAGGAGGGGAGACATGAAAACTTTGAGGGGTAAGGGGTATACTCATATGTTGCATATGTTGCAATATGTGCATATGCAATATGATGATGATGTCACATATGCAACTTAAATTATGCAGGCCTATATATGTTAATTATACTTCAGTAAAGCTGTCAAAATATTCACATACACATTCTCTCTCTCTCTCTCTCTCTCTCTCTCTCTCTTTGCAAGTACCCACCAACAAGAGAGATATATAGAGAAAATGTAATGGATGGTATCTAGTCAACTGTAGACCTCTGTACTTTACACTCTCACTGTATGTTAGCCCAGTTATTTTAAATATCCTGTTAATGGGAGTCTAACAATCTACCTCTCAAGACAGTGTGTGGAATAAATGAGACTTAAAGGAGTTTTTAATAAGCTATATCAGACTATGGAAATATTAATTTTATTATTATCATTGCCCTTAAAATATAAACTATTTTATCAATAACCAGTATTTTAATCAGAAGGTTGGAATAAGAAAATTAAGTGCCTCAATTTTCTTTTTCTTCCAAATCACAATGAAAACAGTGGTATATTTATCTGAAGGATATAACCAAGTGAAATGTCTTATGATGTGAAATCCATTTATTTCTAAATTGCACAAGCAATGAAGTGGAAAAGAAATGAGAGCTGACATAATAAATAATGGAAAAATGAAAGGCAAAGGTTCTTACTGAGCAGAAGAGTATGGTAAATGAGGCAAAGAAGTTTGCAGACTTTTGGAGGATTGTAGTATGCAGGTTCTTGAAAGCAAAGAAAGTAAAGAACTTGCTAGAAATGCCCACATAGTTAAAATATTGATGAGTAAAAATGTCAGTTACAGTAATTTGTTAGAAATAATTTTAGACAAAAGTCTATTTCTGTTAGAATTCCATCTCTTTTAAAATTTAATTCATGCAAATTTGAGCAGAGTTGATTGTATGTCAGTGTATAAAACTTGACTGTTTAGCTAGCTAGTCATAGAAACTGGACTGTAATAGAAATATTTCAGTTAAGTGAACTTAATCTCACCATGTTCATGTGTTATTCACAATTTTGGTGGCTATGGTTTTGTGGAACCCTTTTCTTTAAATATGATAAAGCACTCTCTTAACGTTAATATAGAGATGTCTTTGCCTCTTTTTCTGCCCAGCTTTCTTGAGATATAATTGACAAAATTTGTATATATTTGGAGTTTACAACATGATGATTTGATAAATATATATATTGTCAAATGATTATACCACTATCAAGCTAATTAACATATCCATCATCTCACATAGTCGCCTTTTGTGTGTGTGATGAGAACACTTAAGATCAATTCTTATCAAAATTCAAGTATATAATACAATGTTATTAACTATGGTCACCATACTGTACATTAAATCTCAGAACTTACTTCTCTTATAACTGAAAGTTTGTACCCTAATATCCTCTTTTTTGAAAAAGGCTGGGCAGAGGGTTGGAGGATGTGGGGCACCTGCCTGGCTCAGTCAGTGGAGCATGAGACTCTTGATCTGGGAGCTCTGAGTTTGAGCCCCACATTGGGTGTAGAAATCATATAAAAATAAAAGCTTTAAAAAAATAAATGATAATTTTTTAAAAAGGCTAAGAGGTCATAAATTGATATCATGTTCATGTATAGCCTCATTAAAGAATATAAACCAATGTTAATGATTATTCAGTCCAGCAACCTTCCCTCTGGTTACCTATTTGGTGCAAGGTAAACCTTAAACACATTGCAAATAGCTTGAATTTTTAGTTTCTGTGCTTATGATTAAATCTTCTGGCATTTGGGCCACCACCGTATCCTCAACCATTGTTTAAACATATCTCTTTATTTAATCGCTAAACAGAATAAAATATTTCTAGGTAAGAGGTAGCTAAGACATTGTTTCTAAAGACTGTGTTACATCTATTATATATGTTTAAGGATTGGGTCAATAGGAGCCATATAATGATATTCAACTAAGGTTTCTATAAAGGACTCTATTTTTTCCAAAATAAAGGTGTTAGAATTTTATTTTGAATGTTTGATTACAAAACACCTGATTTCACATGGTCACTTAGAAAAATCAAGTGAACAGGAAATTAGATATTAATCAAACTTTAGGACAATGTTCTCAAACTTTGACAGAACTTATTTGGCTTTTAAAGTTCTAATAGTGGGATCCCCGGGTGGCGCAGCGGTTTGGCGCCTGCCTTTGGCCCAGGGCGCGATCCTGGAGACCCGGGATCGAATCCCACATAGGGCTCCCGGTGCATGGAGCCTGCTTCTCCTTCTGCCTGTGTCTCTGCCCCTCTCTCTCTCTCTCACTGTGTGCCTATCATAAATAAATTTAAAAATTTTAAAAAATAAAAAAATAAAGTTCCAATAGTCTAAGGCTTGGTTATCTTGATATAATAACTATACCTCTTCATTTAAACTTTCTGGTTCATAAAACCAGATATGAGAAAAAACTTGTATTGGATAGTCATCAGTATGATTCTTTGCCTTGCAAACTTACTACATGGAGACATAGTTTTAGATATACAAGGCATTGTAGAAGGCTTAGGTATGTCAGAAGTTGTTATTAATCTCTGGCTCTTTTTTATAGTCATGTATTTATCTCTTAAAGTGATTTTTTTGGAAAAATAATTTTTGAGTTGTACTCAGTACTACAATCTAATGTCTTCTTGAAATAATAATATTTACTGCTTTTTATTCCACAATCTTTCACAGTCTTATCACATGTTTCTGAAGAAAATGTAAACATATACTATATTTATCAATACTCATCTAGTCTATCCCCTTCTGTCTCCACTGTTTATTCTATCCATTTATATATCTATCCTTCTAATTTATGTGTATGTGAGTCTATGTGAGTATAAATAATTAAATATTTATAAAGACCTAGAATGTGAGTCTTTAGTAGTTATTATTGTAAAGGATATAATGTAACAATAAATATATGAATTTTTAAAGTTTATAGCATAATAGGTCTGTATTGCAAATGAGTGCTGAGTGTGGTACCAGCAGACATCCTGAAGGAGTTGGGACTCAAATAATTGAGAGAATTAGGGAATTATGAAACCCTGGAAGATGGATAGGAATTAAAAGTATAGAAAGAGGAAGAAATTGAATAAACATGATATAAATAATACATTTCCATAAATGTATAAGGCAGAGATAAATCATATTTTTATAAGATTTATCCAGAAATACACTTTGGAAATATATTTTATTCAAAGATAACTCTAAATTTTGTTCTATCTTCTTGGATTAAACTACTTAATAGAATTAAAGGTACACCAAGGAGAAATTATTGATTTCTCAACTCTGATAAAAAAAACATCTTTAACAATGTTATTCTTTAACAAATAGAGGCTTATTTCAAACATTCTCAGCAGAATTTCCATGTATATATTCAATAGGCCAGGTATACCTGGCTTTTTTCATGAGTTTTAGTACATTAAGAAACTAACAATCTGTACTAGAGACAAATATCTGAAATGTTGGGAAACACACTCCAACTCTGTGTTTTCTCATCTTTCTCTGCTAATACACACAAATATCTCATACACACCCACATTTACTATAAAAATATTTATGATCCTTCTGATCCTAAATATGAAAGAACTTAACTGTTTAAATTTATGGTAATAAAAACAGCTATATGAAGAATGTTAATGTGCTCAGATTATTGCACAGAAAAGTTTGACACCTTCTGTTATGGCCAGATTTTACTAACACCTCCCATTAAGTGTACTTGATCATAGAAAATGGTGCTGAGAAACAAGCACTTATCCTACTGATTTATATTTGAAGGGCATCTAAAATATTCTGATGATGAAATATTTAGCTTTCTTTTTGTGTCTAAATATGTGCTGCTGTGAATTAACTTTGAAATATTTATTTTCCAAATAACTTCTAAAAAACATTTCTAGTATTGAAATTTTAAGGATCATTGATATATATTGGCTTGATTAAATGGAATAAATCTGACATTAAATTCAAATAAACCTTGTAAACTTAGTTCAGAAAATGTACTAATAGTAATTTAATTTTATAACCTTATGCTAGAGGTATATGGTAGACAATAAATGAGTAAAGCAAATTAGCCCACTAATTTCAGATAAAGACAAGCACATTGAATAAAATAAAATGAGGAGCAGAGCCCTGCATTACCTTAGAGTGTTCAGGGAAGACCTCTGAGGAAGTATTTTAGTTAAGACCAATTGACAAGGAGAATCCAGTTGCCCAAGTATTTATTTAAGTAGGGAACATTCAGGGTAGAGCATAATGCAGGATAGGGTAAATACAAAAAACCTGAAGTACCTGGATGGCTCAGGGGATTAAGCATCTTTACTCCTGATTTCAGCTTAGGTCATGATCTCAGGGTCCTGAGATCTGAGTCAGTGCTGGGCATAAGCCTGCTTAAGATTCTCTCTTAATCATAGAAAACAATGAAGGCTGATGAAGGGGAGGGGAGTGGGAGGATGGGGTAACTGGGTGATGGACAGTAAGGAGGGAATGTGACGTGATGAGCACTGGGTGTTATATAAGACTGATGAATCACTGACCTCTACCTCTGAAACTAATAATACACTATACGTTAATGAATTGAATTTAAACATAAGTAAATAGGTTAAAAAAAAAAAGATTCTTTCTCCCTCTCCCTGTGTCCTACCCCTTCATCCCCCTACCCCCACTTATGCACTCTCTATTTCTCGAAAAAGAAAATATGCCTTAGGCAACTATGAAATGGTGAGCTGAATTCTTGCATTCCAAGTCTACAGGATCACAAATATCCCAAGCTCTCAGATCTATAGTCCCGTGGGTCTCCCTTGTGCTTTGAGCCATACATAAGTTTAGGCTAGAATGTCTGGTCTCCCCACCTTGTGTTTTCCCACTTGAAAATTACATGAATAACATATAACTAAATTATGAAATATGTATTTTTCAGAACTAGGGTTCAAGTGACAGAATTAATGAAGTATCCACTAAAAACTCATGAAATTGAAGCAATTATTTTTATATGCCAGTATTTGATACCTTAAAGATTTCTAGGACATAATTCCAAAACTGTTGTTTCTATATTTATATGCATTCAGTTGGGAAACCTCGTGCACCTTACTAGCCAAAATTAATGCATTCGAACTTGAATTCATGCAATTTTTATTAAAGAGCTAAATTTAAATCTCTATGGTAACTATTGCAATAAATGTGCAACATCTTAAGCTATGATTATACTGTCACACTTAGTGATGTCTATCTTAAGTACATGACTACCAATCGTTTTACTGTTGTTCTAGTCAACCAGAAATGTAGTTAAAAAAGGAAAGCAATTATGACACTTATTTAAATAAGGCTGACTGATTTCAGCAATAACATTCTAGATACTAGGAATGATTCTTTTGAAGGTGTGAAATAATGTGGAGGGAATACTTAGATCCAACTGTTCAGAATTTGGGTATTAAGTATCAATAAAATGGGCTTTTAAGTATCGTTTAAAAGGTAATTGTAGATCTTTTTAAATTTTATTAAGTTTTTATTTTATTTTATTTTATTTTATTTTGTACTTGTAGATTTTTTAAATTATCCTTAAAACTAAATCCAAATTAACAGTCTTACTACATCTGCAAAAATTCAAACCTGATGAATTAAAAATCCTTAGCTTTTATAATCTAACTAGCCACTGGTTTACACTGCGAATAGGGTAAAATTGAAATCAAAATTTTGGTGTAGAATTCTTAGCTCTTCTCTACACCATCATGCTGTGTAAATACTAAAATATATTTCTTCATGAACATTCCATTATCAAATGTTTGACTACATTTTTCTATTCATTTAATTACTTCATAGTCCAGCAATATGCAATTCCAATTTTTTATTTTTTCTCTATCTAATTGGCCAGCCAAATTCTTCGTGTTTATATTTAAATTCTGGGATTTAACTGGCCAGCTAATTTTATATTCTATACTTTAATTTTTTTTTTTTTTTTATATTCTATACTTTAAACCAGTCAAACAAAGCTACTGGGGTTTGACCAATTATCATGCCTTCTACAATTCTTTAATTGAGATAAGGAAATATAAATAAATTGTTCAAGGGCAAAGTGTCCCACACAATTTCTATAAAGATGTATCTGGATAGTGATTAGGACTGATGTAAAGCTCATGCTCCTTGATCATTTCCCTGACCCTGCTAGAGAAGACATTAGGAACTATAAGATTTCTTTTCATAGTTGGAGAACAGAGAAGAAATTCCTGGTTCTTTAAGGTCATGGGAAGTTAAAGACATACCTGAAGAAGTTGGAAATGTGTTGCAATGTTGAGGCAAAGTATAGAGAAGGTGACAGATTTGAGAGTTAGCTTTACAGAATTTATAATTAAATGAGCATGTGAGAATCAATGAGTTTGCCAAGAAAGAAAATAGGGAGAGCAGAATAGGAAGGCATGTCCTTAGGTAGCACCTACATTTAGGGGTGGGAGAAAAAAAGGGAAACTGAATGCTAAGTCAAGACTGTCAGAGAAGAGCAAGTATATATCACAAAAACTTAGAAAGTTATGGTGATTGTCAACAGTGTCAAATGCTACAGAGAAGAAAGAATAATGAAAGCTCATAAAAAGCTTCATGAGCAGTTGCAGATGATAGAATCAAGATACTAGAATATAAGATGTGAAGAAAATTGGATTGTGAAGATATGTAGAGGAAAAAAAAAAAAACTCTTTTAAGAAGTTGCCCAGCAAGTAGAAAACACATAGTAACTTAAAGCGTAAATATGATCACATTGATTATCTTATATTTGCTATTACTTTATTTTGTCATGTGGGGGTAAGATAAAATGTAAGCTGATAGGAAGGATTCGAAAAAGTAGGTGATATTTAAAAATAAAGAGGAAGGCACAATTAAGAAAAATACTTGCAGGTATTGAAAGAATCTTAAAGATACTAAGGGATTTCTGTTCAACACTTTCTAGTTTGTACCAGTTTTATGTTCATCATTTTCCTGTGTCCTTACCAGAACACTGTAGTGAGTGGTCATCACTGTCTTATTCTCTAAATAATGGTTTTGAGGTTCAAAGAAACTAAGTCATGTGGCTAGAAATCGGCAGGACTGAACATCAACCCCACATCCTCTGCTCCAAGACTAGTCCTCCTCTATTCTGAGTTCAAGATCCCAAGGGCAGGGGTTAACTTTGGAGAGAAGAGTTGACTTGTATTCCTAAAGCAACTAAGGCAACATGAGATGTTTTCAAGGTAGAAATGCATAGAAAGTCAGTCAGCTGTTCCTAAAGGCAAAGAAGTAGAAAGCCGGGAATTCTCCACAGAGAGGGTGGTCCTGATATCCAGGTTTGATAAGAAGAGCAAATTTTGGATGAAACACACCTTTAGCAGGCATTTGAACCGGGATTGGTGTTCTCTATTAAAGAACCTTTAAATGTCACGAGAATGACATCTTACAGTTCTAACAAAACAGAGACCAGAACTTCTCTTCGCTGTGCTTGCGCATCATGTCTGGACAAATAAACTTTGCACTGCACTCTCCTTGTTTGTGACTAAGTGAGCAAAGTGACATGCTACATGTAGCTATTTTCATGGTTATTTCTTCACTTTTTTTAAAAGTATGTTATAGCGTATATTGACTACTACCAATTTATTTTAAAAGATCAAAAACTCAAAGGAGTATTATTTTCCTTCACAGTGGGTCTTATGGGTATTTGTAATGAGTGCTGGAGGTGACATCAATATGGATGTTTTATGTTTCACATTTATCTCACTAAGCATTTTATAGCAAAAAAAAAAAAAAAAAGATGCCTGTAAGATGGTTTTTTGGAAGGGAATCATAGTTTTCCATTGATAGCATTAGAGCTCTATATGGGCTCCCTAGGGAAGGTATTTATCTGAAGCAAAACTTATAGCTTCCGATAAAAATGTCTCAGGTTCTTGACAAGGAACAAAATGTCTCTAGCTGACTAAAAACTAGGAAAAGAAAATTCTGCCCATGAAGGGATTAGTGTTAGGATAAGTACCTCTTAAACCAGCCCTTGAAGGCTGCTCTTCAACTGTCAAATGCAAAGTGATGAGTGGACGGTACTGCGCCCAGTACCAACGGTGGCCCCTGGCTGGGCTGTGAGCTCCTCGAGGCCGGAGCCCGCACGGTGCTGGACACACACTTGGTGGCCGGGATGTCCTCTGCAAAGAGGCACCAGCCGGGCCTGAAGAAAAATGCTGGAGAGGGGAGGGGCCATTTCTTCCTCTCCACTTTATTCCGGGCCTTACATTCGAAACGCATTTGACCACTTCACAATTTGCAAAGGAAATGTCATTTAAACATAAAATGCCTCGGCCCAGTCCTGAGGTAGACCCTCGACGGCCGGAGAGCGCAGCGAGTAACTGCAGGGCCTCTTCCTGAGGTACCAGGTTTCCTTCCCTGACCCCATCCACCTTCTCTTTAAGTATCTCTGGCATCTGGAAGAGGCAGGCGACGCCGTGACCCAGGGCAGCTGGGCCCCCCGGTGGTCTACTGGCCCGGAGAGAAGCGTCGGGCTGCAATCCAGGGCCGCACCCGCAGCTGTGGGAGCTGCTCTGCGGCTGGAAGCAGCAGCCGTTCCTGGGATGGGACAGGCAGTCGGATCATCAGACCCGGGAGCGCACCAGTGTAGAAGGCAAAATACCTGACCCGAATATCATTTAGTAAGTCACAGACCTTTCCCATCTAGTTCTCAAAGATCTCATCTACATACAGTTTTTTTCACATTCAAGATTTATTGATAGGGTCAACTGTACAATGAGGAAAGCACAGATTCCACTAATTCTACTCTTGTCTTAGTTAATACCCCCCTAAAATTCTCTGAAAATACTTCCAAAACCTCTAGTACTTATCACACTTTAAAATCATTGATCATTGAAAGCTGAAAAAGTATGACCGCTTCTCATATTACTTCCGCTCTTTTTTATGAATTATCTGCTTGCACCAATCTATACTAATATAAAAAGCAATACTTTTTTTTTTGTAAATATGAAAAGCCAGACACTAATTTTCTTAACCAGAACCACCTTATATTACGTAGGATTTGCAATATCCGGTAGGCTGCTTTATGTTTTTCATTTCTTGCCTGCTATACCCATACATGTCATTTAGGCAGAAGATGGAAGGTTTGCCTTAACACAATCAGGATCTAAAGGAGAATTGGGAATTTCTTCAATATCAGCAGTCCTGATAAGATGTGGAATAATGACAAGTAACAAGTCTCCTGACACCAAGAAATACAGTAGCTATGATGTGTGGTAATTCTGAAGGTCAGAAAGCTCCAAGACAAAGAAAGTCATTGAGAGGCAAAAAGTGATAGGTAGTAGAATGTACACCATAAAGTATTGGTGCCTCTGAACTGGCGGTGTCTCCACTACGCGTGTTGACTGCTGGGGACAGGTGCTTGGATCTGAGGACAGTGGGAGAGGAGGTAAAAAGACCGTGTCTGTGACCCTACCGCCTCACATACGCCGGCTCCTATGCACACTCCCTTAGCTCCATTTCAAAACAGACCCCCCACTTCAAACCACACCCAGTATGGCACCCCTATCTATTCTTCTGCTCTATCTTCTTTTCCTCTGCCTTCCTTGTACCCATGTCCCCTTCCCTCCCACCACTAATTCCCAAGTCATTTGGTAGGTCTTTGGCAAAGCAAAAAGATAAAGATGGGTTGGGACACTTTCCTTGAAGACATTTATTTCAGAATTAATGTGTTAGGTCTTGTAGAAAGTGAGTGGGTATGAAAGGGTCCATTTTGAACTTCGGGCTTTCAGGAAATTCATTTCTAAGTTGAAAAGAAATCATGGGGCACCTGGGTGGCTCAGTGGTTGAGCATCTGCCTTTGGCTCAGGTTGTGATCCTGGGGTCCTGGGATCCAGGCCCGTATCAGGCTCGCCACGGGGAGCCTGCTTCTCCCTCCACCCCTCCCGCTGCTTTCTCTCTGTCTCTCAAATACATAAAACCTTGAAAAACAAAAAGATCAGATTCAAGATGCCCAAGGATAATAAGTACTTTTTATCAGGTACTTTACCTGATAACTGGAAAATTTAGTAGCAAATTGGTGGGATATGACATAGTGTAAGTTTGACTCAGATTTGTCTGAGTCATATTTCATATTTGCCAATATGAAAAGAAGATACTTAGATTACTCGAATATATGTTGATTTCCTGAAAAATCCTCATTCTCTGAGAGAACAAGAGTAGTTTTGTTATTTCCCTGATTTTTTTTTTTAAGATTTTATTTATTTATTCATGAGAAACACAGAGAGTCAGAGACACAGTCAGAGGGAGAAGCAGACTCCATACAGGCAGCCCGATATGGGACTCAATCCCGGGACCCCCGAACATGACCTGAGCCAAAGGCAGATGCTCAACCATTGAGCCACCCAGGTGTGCCCCTCCCTGATTTTTATACTATTTGCAACCTTTCTAAACTAGGAAACTCCCAAATCTGAGGGGGAAAAACCCCACATTGATTGCCTCATAAGTTTTACAGTGTTATCTCTTTCATACTTTCTCATGATCAGAGAATAATATCTACACAACATGTCCTTCTAATACAGCTAAAGTCAAGTCAGCTTGCCTAATGTTGATTAAAATTTGGAGAGAGATGTATCATTCGTATCTAAAAAACTGATTCTTAAAAGTGGTTGTATGTCCCATATAAAGAGATCAATCTGTGGGATCCCTGGGTGGCGCAGCGGTTTGGCGCCTGCCTTTGGCCCAGGGCGGGATCCTGGAGACCCGGGATCAGATCCCACGTCGGGCTCCCGGTGCATGGAGCCTGCTTCTCCCTCTGCCTGTGTCTCTGCCTCTCTCTCGCTCTCTGTGACTATCATAAATAAAAATTAAAAAAAAAATTTTAAGAGATCAATCTGAATCCTAGAAATCTGGAAGAAAATTTAGCTATTATCAACCTCAATTTCTCTTCTTTTACGTATGAATTTTATGAGGACTCTCAAGATTAAGTGACTTATTGGACAACCTGGGTGGCTCAATCAGTTAAGCATCTGCCTTCAGCTCAGATCACGATCCTAGAGTCCTGGGATTGAGCCCCACATCCAGCTCCCTGCCCAGCAGGACATCTGTTTCTCCCTCTGCCCTTCACCTTCTTGTGCTCTCTCTCAAATAAATAAAATCTTGTAAAAAAAAAGACTAAGTGACTTACTCCAAATTTTACTTTCAGTTTGTGTTTATTTCAAGAATAGTTTTCCGATATTAAATCTAGTGCTTTTTCTTTTCCATTAAATGATAATTTTTGTTTTAAGAACTAAATTACCAAGTACTGGATGCATTGTTTGGGCAGGCTGACTCTGTGATTTCTTGCAACCCAGGTACACACTTACAGGCCACAGCAGCTTGCTGTATGAGAATCTTTATCTTGAGATGTTACGATATCAGGATGTGACCCCAGCTCTAGATTCCCCTTCCAGATCACATGAATCTCCCCAGTTACACTGTGAAGTGAAAATGAGGTCAAGTCAAGCCAACTAATTAAAGAAGACTTTTCCTCAATCAAAACAACTATGAGGAATAACTGGCAAATTTCATAACAAGAATAAATAGAAAATGCCTACTGAACCCCTTATACCTGTTCCCTTTAATTAGTGACTTCGTCACTTGTGATTGTGCCAGCCTATCAAGAATCACAGTGCCTGCACCATCTCTATGAAGTCTCTTTTAGACTTTGTTTCAGTTGTAAGAATTAAAGGATTTGTCATCAGTCTACTTGAATATGTATAAACAAAGTGGAGAATTAAAGTGCTGAGATGGGTTATTTGAAACAAACAATAAACAGAATGAAATACTGTGAAAACTGAGTAATCATTTTCTTGTTTCAGTTTTCCCTTTGCCAGAACTAAAAAAATAATCACTTTCGTTTCTAATTCCATCTTATGGTAGATACATTTTCTGTATGCTGTGTCATTTTCCAGATTTCCCTGTATCAATAATAATAAATCAGTAAGTCAGCCAATATGTACTGAGCTCCAAGATCAGCTATACATTTTTTAAACCTTGCAAACCCTGATTAAATGGTATATTTAAGTTCTGATTTTTTTTTTTTGCTATATGCGAATTAGGCCAATTTTGTAAAGTAAAACATGATGATGAAATTCAATTTTACAAAGTAAATTTTAATTTCATGTGATGATGATATTCAATTTCACAAAGTGAAACATGTGATGCTCTTCTCAGAGATAATAATGTGGTTGGGGAAATGATTGATATATGTAAATAAGATATATACATATACTTAAATATACATGCACATAGATATATATATACAAACATGGGCACGTGCGCACACAAGAACTTTTTACATGACACTCTATAGAGAATTGAGAGCTGCGTAGAGTGAGGTTGTAAGTGGTAGCTGCTGTGAGTCAGTAGAAACTGAGATCCATGAAAGCTGGCACAGTTAAGAACTGTCCACCCCAGAAGAAAATATATGTTGGGCTTGATAGGGAAACATGAAAAAGGGAAAGCACATACATTAATCTTTAGTCTTCATTCCCCAAATCATATCAAGTTAATACATTTCTCTATTTCCAATCCCATCACTCTGATCCAAGTCCTTTTCTTCACTTTCCTAGATTATTGGGGCAGTCTCTTCAATAAATCTTTCCCATTTACTCCATCTTGATTCATTTTTCACATAAAGGCAAAGTATCTTTATGAGCACTGATCTCACCACAACCTCACAACAACCCTCTGAGGTCTACTCTGTCAGTCTCATGTTATTACCCAAAACATGAAGCCCAGAAAGACAAAGTCACCAAGTTCACCCTGCTGTTAAGTGGCGGAGCTAGGATGTGACCTCAGGAGCTAGCGTCTACACTCTCACAGCCGTGGTGCCGCACGGCCTCTACGGTACGTTGTTGTTGCTGTTACTAAGGCCATATTAAACAGTGACTTTGTGCCAGAGATAGCCTGTGTGTGGGCTGGCGGTGGGGGGATAAAGATTAGTATAAAAACAAGCAGCTGCATGAATTTGGCACAACAGCTGTAAAATTAGAAATAGTAGCACTAGAACTGAGATTGCAGAGTTGGAGCTTATGAAGTTTATGAACCTTAATTAAAATGTCACTGATGTAGGTGCCAAAAAACATGAAAAGGATAATGGATGTTCGTTAATTGTCTTCTAGCTGGGGGAAGAAAATCAAGCAGATAGTCAAATGAGCAATGGGCATTTTACATTTTGATTAATAACCTTTTCTATCACCAAAAGACTCTCATAAAAATATCTGGGAAAGAAAACAAGTGACTGGCTAGCTTCAATCCTCTGTGGATAAAAGGACAGTTTGTATTTCGTCCATGGTCAGATTTACTTGAGAGATACAACGTGCAAATACTAATCCGTAGGAAGCCTGGAAAGTAACCATCAGATATGCTCCGAGATTCAAAGTAATCTGGACATCACATGCTCATGTGGATGAAACCTCATGTTTTATTCAGTTTCTGCTGCTTTTTCAGACACTGTAAAATAATTTCAGAGGAGAACAAAATGTAGTGTTCTAATTGGAAACTAATTGGTTATTCTTTTAAACTCTGCACTGTACCTAAAACCCTGGATGTTAATATTGCAATTCCAATAAGAGGCAAAACTTACCAAGGTTTAAACAAAGTATTTTTAAAGAAGCAACAATAGGTCCATTCACTACAGGTGTTGGTTTCCCTCAAAAACAACGATAAAAGTTAAGTAATATGCAGATAACCTTTTGCTTCGTCCCATATGAGGTGTCAGGCACAAAGCTTGATATACACTATCTTTTTAGGGTCTTAGGAAGTAGGTGTTATATCTCTATTTTTCAGAGGAAAAGTTAAAGTCTTGAAGACCTGAATAAGCTTCACGAGTATGCGCAGACAGTAAGCGACAGAACTGCTGGAGGAACTCTACTCCCTTATTTCCAAGCCCAGCTTTTTAATGACTGTGTCATATTCTTCCTTCTTTTTTTCTTTGCTTCCTTTCTTCCATTTTTCTGAAATATTTATTGAGAATATGCTACAGAAAATTATCGTGGTAATTATTGGGGTCCCTACTCAGTTTGAGTTATTCCCGCTTTAATACTTAACCATATGGTTTTCTGTAAACTCTTTATGTCTGAATTATTTCACATTACTGGGGTGTCTACTGAGTACAGGGTAACCATTTGGTCAACATCTGATCAACTAAATGTTTTGTTTTTGTATTAACTAACTAGGTCTTATTATGACCAGATATCAGCCTAATTAACGAGTGATGTTATGCATCCCTATCTCAATCTTTTCATTTTCGTGCAAATGTTGAGGAGAGGCTTTACCTGGGAAGCGCAATAAGAGTGTTAATCCACACGTTCTCTGAGCACTGAAGGCGATGGGAGAGGTACTTACTTTATTCCATTCTATTCAATAGTCTGTAGCTCACAAGCAAAGCCTCAGCCAAGAGATACTGAGTCACGGAACAGTCACCTCTACCTGTGTCACCTCTCCCAAATACACGTAAGAATGGCCTCCCTCTGTGGGGAGCAAAGTCAGGGCCAAGTCTGCTTTCTGTCTTGTAAGTCAACAGCCATTACTGCATTAGGCCTGTCCATGTGCACACAAAGTCCTATTGCAGTCCTATTAGCATGGTAATCAAAAATCAGCACTTGCATATCCCCTTACCTTTGCCTGTTAGGTGGGAAAGGAGACAGACCACTGGAACTTAATTTTTGAATATTTTCAAAGTAGATTTCCTTCTTCTTTCTGTGAACCTATTTGGGACAAAGAATCCAGAAGCCTACAAACCAGGGTAATGCCAAGAAGTGACAGAGTGGAAGTAAAGTGACTTCACTTACCTAACCACAGTGGTAATCCGTATTTGCAAAAAGGCAGATTGTGAACTCAGAAGCCAGCTGTCAGTCACTGGTTTGTATGTGACAGGGTTTATTGTGCAGGCTAAATTTAAAGAAGCACAATTAAAATGATTTTTTCCCTCTAATCATTGTATAATGCTGTGAGGAATATTCCCTTCCAATCCTGATGTCACTGAGGATATACTCAATAGCTTTCTAGCCACTTTCAGTTATTAAAAATACTAGTAACGTTCAGTTTAAAGCTTTGGCTTCATAAGCGGTATATGCCTCAAATTCTCTTCTCTCCCCCGGCGCATGCTGACAGAAGCACTTGGAAAGGGGAAGGCAGGGTCTTCTGGGGTCCCACTCCCCCAGGGCATGTCAAATAGGAGGGCTACAGAAATGTCAGGCCCTGCCTGATTGAATGTTCTCCGATGGCCGCCTGCTGCTGGCTCACTTGGTCGCACTTGGTTCTACTGGCCTTCATCCACGAGTCTTCTATGCACAGTTTCATTGTTTCCTCATATGTGTTCTCAGCTTCACCTTCTATCGTCTGTGTTATCCAAGAGCTTTTTGGCAGAGAGTTTAAATCTTAGTCTCTCCCTCACTCTGTATGGTCTGCAACTGCCTTCTCAAGGTTAACATCTTGCTTATCCGCCATCTTGCTGTCTCACAGCTCATTTTCCCTCTTCTGTATTCCATGGTCTGTAGAGTTGGGGAACCACAAAAGTCTTGGCCAGTTCTCCAAAGACTGTCCCTTACCAGGATTGCTACGTCACTGGAACCTCTACCAATTGTGCTGCAACGTGCTGGGCAATACCCCCTACCCCCTCCCCCCTGCAGCCACCTTCAGGATTCTCCAGGAGAGGAGTGTTTCCTAGTTTACTAGAATCAGGGTTTTCCTTACACTTGCAGCTTTCCCACGATCTCACTCATTACAGTCGGCTGTGTACTGATGGCAACACCAGCACCGTCTGATGATTTTACCGCTTGGCAATTATCCGACAGGGAGTGAAATGCCAGCATCTCCTTCACTTCTGTGGCTCCCCCACATGAGCTGGGTGAAGCAGGAGAGCAGCTCTTCCTTCGTGCCTCATCCGCAGAGGAGGAGGAACCCTGCCGTGGACGCTGCACAATGAAGAGAATATCTGAAGTTCCCTCCCCAGTGAAACACACCATGTGCTATTTCTTCTGAATTTGGGGCTCCTTGCTGAACGGCTCGGTCACAGCACAAATACCTGAGTCTTCACTAAATCATGTTTTTAAGAGAGTGATAATGTGAATTTGCCTAAATGGTTACTTTAGTAAAATTAAAAATTAAGATTGTATCATTTAGCAACTTGTTTGTCACAAGTCACCAACCATTTCTAATGTTTATTTGTTGTGCTGTGACCTCCAAAGAGCTTCCTCAATTCCCAGAGCATGTGGAATAACAGTGGCATTTCATTTCATTAGACTACTCTGCTTAATCTGATACCAAAAATATAATGCTGTTTAAAACACCTTCAAAATATGTCTGTTTAAATCTCCTCATTCTGCCACGGATGCTTTTTTAAATATTAATCTTGGTAGTTAATTTTGAGTTACTCATGTTTCCATTCAACCAACATGCAGTGACATCTCCTGTGTAACCAGCACCGGGCTTGGCTGCAGGTGGGGGGTAGGGGTAAACAATGACCAGATCGCTCCGTTGCCCTTTTAAAGTCTATGTTCTAGTGCAGGGAGTGCACAGCCAAACAAATAAATAGACTACAGGTTGTGATAAGCAAAGAGGGAAATAAATAAGGTGCTAATTCAGAAAACAATTGGAGAGGGGCCCTTTAAATATGGAAATTAGGGAAGAGCTCTGTGATGCAGGGATGCTTTGGCCAAGATGAGAAGTATGGGACAGAGGCAGTCCGATAGTCCATAGTCGTATTCCAGGTGTAGGGAAAGCACGCATGGAGGCTTTGTTGTGTGAGCGTATGCGATCTGTTATTCCAGGAAATGGCAGAGGGCCAATATCCCCAGTGCTGACTGACAGCGGGAGAGCATCGCGTAGGGCCTGCGAGGCCCTGCTGAAGGATCTGGTTTATATTCACAGTTCAGTAAAAAACTATGGAAGTATTTAAACATGGAAGTAAAATGAAATGATTAGTTTTTTTAAAGACCACTGTGCTTTCTCGGTTCAAAACGAATTATAGGAGAGCAACAGTGAGAGCAGCAAGACAATTAAGAGTCTACTGCAATTGAAACACAAGAGATGTTGGTGGACAGACAAGGATGGTGGTGGACAGATGGAGAGAGATGGATATATAGAGAATTATTAATTTTATAGATAGCAAAGGCAGGATTTGTTAACAGATTGAATATAAGTGATGAAAAAAAAAAAGTCAATAATGACCTCTAGGGTTTACCAAGACCAAGGGGGAGGAGCTTCTGTTTACTTTTTCATTTTTCCTTCTTTTTCTTGTTGTTGTTGTTTTATGGTTTTGAGGTTTTGGGTTTTCTTGTTGTTTTGATTTGTCTGTATGTTTGTTTGACCTCCTGAGTTAGTGGTGGCACCAATTATTGATGATTAAAAGGACTAAAAAGGTAAAACCTGGCTGATAGGGCAGGGATGAACTAACAGTTCCACTTCAGACTTGTTTATTCAGGTGCGTCTGAGACATGTGAGAGCAGATACCAAGTTGGTGTTTGAATACACAGTCTGGATCCCAGAGAAGAGGCTTGGGTTGAGATGTCACTGTTGAGGTTGAGTATTCAGATCCTATGTAAAAAAATGACAGGAGTGAATAAGACCATCAGGAGAATGAATAAAGGAAGGTAGAAGCTAACATTTCAATATAAATTTAGAGCGAAAAACATATAAACAGTGAGTACTGGGAGGGAGGAAAAGCAGGACAATCCAAGAAAGGAAGTCCACTAGATATTCATTAAAGGAAAAATTTGTGTTTTTCACCATGGCAATTTTGGAGGAGCTACCAAAATAAACAGCATTTCACTATGAGTAGGAAGGTGGATGAAAATTCGGAAGGCAAACAACATGTATCCATTAAAATTTTATGTTAATTTACATTGAAGGGAAACAGAGAATGAGATACTTTGAACCAAGAGAATGTGGACCAAGGGAAGGACTTTTGATGTGTTTGTAACCTTTTCAGTGTTTATTTTTTAAATCTGTTTTAAAGATAGGAGATTAATGAGATGTTATGTGAAGGTAACCATAATCTAGTAATGAGCAAAATTATTGATGTTTCTGGAGGAAATCCAGGGGTGAACTAGACCAGTGACGTTCTAAGACAGACTTAGGCATATGGTCTAGACTGACATACAAGTATTGATTTATCTTTGATAGGAGAAGGATCAACTTCCTCCCTCATAATGGGACGGAAGAATGTAAAGATTGCTTAATTCCAAGACAGTTTATAGATTTAATGCTACAAAGATGACAGAGTTACCAGTTAAAAACTTTGATTATTTAAGAATGCTCTATCCTGTCTTTTGAGGGTATAGCGAATTATATTATTTTGTATTTCATTTATATTTTATACTTACATTTTAGTGTTAGGTTGAAATTTCTTTACTCTTAGTATTATGCTGCTTAAACAATTGGAAAATGAGAAAGAAAGGATCGCATAGGTAATGCACAAGCCGGTGTTGATGAATACAATTTGTTATTTGGCACCTCCCACCTTCTGGAAAAAATGAACGTGTCTTACTGCTACCCAAGCCCAAGGACAACCATCTTCTAAGATGAGTATTGCTTAAGAGGCCAGTTGGGGAAAACTTTATCTTTCAAAATAAGCAACTCTCCTTAAAATAAGAGCAATTATTAGTTACAGTATAAAATCCAATCCTTCCAATTATATATACTGATAACTATGGCTCTTGTTTATTGGGATAAATAACATGTGGCACAAAAGCTATGTGTTACATGTATGTAATAAACATATGCAGGTGTGTGTCATATGTCTGGATATCTATATATACCATGCACATATACATAATGTTATTAGTATACCTAAGGCTAAACAATGTGATTTCATAGAAATAAATGTATTAGGGATACTAAATAACTAGCCTCAACTGCACAGTAAGTCCAGGACAGTATGACATATGTTTCCTAGGAGTTTATAGTTTTAAGGGAGAGATAGTGAAGTAAAAATTGCTTATAAGACTGTAATCATTCTTCATGAAAGGATGTTCAAAGAGCACCTGGGTGACTGGGTTGGACGAGTGCTAGACTCTTGGTTTCAGCTCAAGTCATGAGCTTATGGGTTATCGGATCCAGCCCCAAACTGCACTCTGTGCTCAGTGGGGAGTCTGCTTGAGGATTCTCTCCCTCTTCCCCTACCCCCGCTTGTGCATGTGCTCTCTCTTTCTCTCTAAAATAAATCTTTTTTAAAAGGATGTTTAAAGTACAAAAGTCACAAAATACTAAACCTTTCCACATAGCTTCCTAGAATAAATGACCAGGGACAGATTTTGAAGGATGCATACATGTTGTGCAGATGTAAAGGAGTCCTAACACATTTTAATAAGAATGACATATCCAAAGTTGTAAGGGACAGGGGTCATGGGACAGCTGAGAATTAATGGTCATTAAAAAGTGCAGATGAATGGAATATAGTTGGTTTTTCTCCAAATCAAATTTAGTTCTTTACCATGGCATCTAACGTGTGCAAATTCATTAAATCATGGCAGATCTTAGATACTAAATATCTATTAAGTAGCAAATAGGTTAACTACTAGAAACTGAAAATTTGGTAGATAAAGGCACATGAAAAAATAAATGCATCTTAGTTTCACAAATCCAATGCTGTAGTATTTACACCTATCAAAGTATTCTAAATTAGAAACTTTTGCCGAGCTAGTATACCAGCTCTAAATTCTGTATCTATCTAATGTTTGCTTGAACCATGTACAATCTAAAGATTTGGACTTAGTTAGCCTCAGTTACTTGTTAGAAAATATTACTGCATTGTTGATAATGATTGTGATATGATGATTGTTCCTTTTCCCAGATTTGGCAATGTGGAGGTTCTCTGGAGATTGTGACTTGCTCCCACGTTGGTCACGTTTTTCGGAAGGCAACTCCATACACTTTCCCTGGTGGCACTGGTCATGTCATCAACAAAAACAACAGGAGACTAGCAGAAGTTTGGATGGATGAATTTAAAGATTTCTTCTATATCATATCCCCAGGTAAATAAATCTGACGTCTTTTTCCTCTGCAAGGGAAAATAAAATTTTAAACATGCTGAAGGTTTGTTTCTACAAATATTGCTACTTTTCGACTAGTTTAAATAAAATGTTGTTTATCACCATAGTAATGCCCAAAATTGTGTTTGTGAAAGTTGCACTATTAAGCCATTTTTCATCTAAAGTGAGAAAGACTACATTTCTCTCAAATGCCTAAATACTCTTTTTTCTTTGTTTCTTTCATGGCACAAGTTTTATGCTAGAAAAGGGGAGTAAGCAGTACACAGAGAGATCCACATGTATTAGCTCAATTTAAGGAAAAAAAATTTTAAGGAGAAGTAATCTTATATTTCCTTGTTTCACAAATAAACCTGGCTGAGTTGGTAAGAAATTTTGTTAATGTTTAAACAGAGATGCTTTCTACTGACTAAATGATTTCCTGAAGATATAGGGTGGTAAATTATGCAGATATTAAAATTTATGTTTTTAAAAAATATTAAATCACTGTCAATTACTCATTGATATGTGGAAAAGCATAACATAGGATAATAAAATATCCTACTTTAGTCACAGAGAGTAGATATGAAAATAAAAGTAAGGGTCAACTATCTCTGAATGGTGGCACTAGGAGTAATTTCATTATTTTCCTTATACTTTTCTAAATTTTTAAAAATAAAAATCATTTATTTTAAAAAATTCATTTAAAAAGAATTTAAAAGGAAAATACATTTTAATAAAGAATTTTAATTTTTTTAAAAGAACTAAAAAAGAAAAAAAAGGAGTGAGACAATTCCATACCCGGGTGCTATGATTATGATCTCATTTTTATAATTTTCTAGAATTTTTCCAACATACTACTTATAAAAATTACCTCTGATAACATTACATTGTTTTTTAAGGAAATGAGGCATTATGAGAAGACACAAACAAAGAGAAGACACAGGGGCTATCAAGATCTCAAAGTTTAGACAGAGACCAAAACATAAATTCATATGATGGGATCCAACCATACTGATAAAGTAATTTTTAAAGTTCTATTTCAATAGTTTATGTTTAGCCATGTGTTCATCAATGCCATTATTATATAGCCCAGAAGAACGAGAACAAAATATCATGCTCACCTCCTCTTTTTGTATGTTAAAATGTATTACATGGTTTGGAAAAACCAGTTTGGTTTCTAACTGGCATGCTCTAGTTTTTGAAAGTATAGATGAGGCTGTAAAAACTCTTCTTTTGTAGATAAAGAGGCAATAAGCAGTATAAGCCTTCTTATTAAGATCCAGTATTACTATGCAAAAGAAAAATGAGGGCAATGCATGTGTAAATGTGTGATTAAGAAGGATTTTTGTCACACTCTTCAAGCTTCTTCTATGTCAAGAAGCTATTGTCAGGAACTATGTCACGCATAGAAGTATTTCTCTTTATAGTAGAAAGCCAGTCCAGATACTCAGAGTTGAGTTCCGCAAGAACCTGTAAAATTCATAGCAAGGCGTTGACATTTATATAACCTTTTCATTTTCTTTTGATGATCCTTTCTGAATTCAAATCACTACTTGTAGAAATATATAAACTCAAATATGAAGAAAGGAGTAACGGAAGAAAGAAATGTGTTATGTGTGATTATATAAATTCATATTCAGGAATATAAGTAATTGAGAATTATTTCAACCAAGTGTATTATATCCACTCACAATGAATATTATTTGTTAAAAGTGCTGTGTTAGTCTTTTGTATAATTTTTCCATTGAATGAAAAAGGCAGATAAATGGTAGAACCATTTCTCGAACAGTAATGAAGTGACAAGTGTTAGAGTTTAAAGGGTAAAAAGGAAAGCTTGCTAACTGTTTAACTATTGACTTTATGTTGCTCAACAGGGACTGTGTATATTCTGGAAAGTGTAATTTTTACATTACAATAAATATCATTTGGAAGCGTATTGCTCTTAAGAGATGGGCTCATTTAAATCTGGAAAGGTATTTTGGAAACCAGGAAGAGGACATTTGGGGAATATGTTTGAAAACATCTACGAATTTCCTAATGGGCATTTATGTTTCTATATGTCTCCGAGACTGTCAGCATTGCTGAACATGGGACCTGCCTGCTGGTAGTATGGGCAAACAGGAAAAACCAAAAACACAAAACAATAAATTGCTTCTGTGGAAAAGGAAGGGAAATAAGTGGAAACTAGAGTTGGATGCCAAAAACAATTCTAGCCCTAGGCAGCTTTCAGAGCATCCAAAAATAGATAAAATAGGTTGTATTGGAAAATCAGGAATCTGTGAGTCGTATGATATTGAGCATTTTTTGAGTGAATAACGATTTTAGTCATTAGTGATGGTTTCTGATACTCTTAAAATCATGGATTCTTTGCTATCATCTAGAATTGTTGGGATTCTATTTTTCATCTTCTTGAGTAACAGGAAAGTTTGTAAAGAGAATGGTTGGTGCGTGGGGATAATAGGGGAATACATGCATGCACATCTGCACTTAGACTTACATCCTTTGCTCTAATATACATAGACACACACAAACACACCCATGTATTTATGAAAAACTCTAAAGAGCTTATATCGAGTTCTGTGTAATTCTCTAGAACTTCCTTAATCTGGCTAAGGAAATTGTTATAATTCTTTCTAGGGAATAATATTTTTTTTCATGTATCTCTTAATATCTATCTGTATCTATTGATTGAATGATCTATCAATCTGTTTTCTATTAATTTGCCCAAGTGGTTGGGCATCTTTTGTGAGGGGACTCTCACTTTTTACACCAGAGCTTCTATCACGGAATCTTATTCTCCTCTAATGCAATTGCTCAGAATGTGATCTTTAAGTACTGAGCCTTTATAAAATGAATTCTGACAACTTTGCTTCCTTTCAATATACCCCATAAGATACTCCATACCTACTTTATTATTTGGTTTCTGCTGGAGCTCTGTGCTGAAAAAACCCGGTATTCTTTCTCTCTCAAAAGTGTATGCTCTGCAGTTTTGATGTCATGGCCAATCCATTATTACCATGCACCATAGTGTTTTATGTTTATTACTTGTCTCTGTATCCAACGACTTGTAGTTACTGTGTTTAGCAACTTTCCTGTCACTTTGCAGTCCTTGAAACACTATGTGTTAAATAATTAGAAGAATCAGTGAATGACTAAATGAATGCACGTATTTTAAAAGGAAGCCACTTATGTTTCCTCTTTTCTACTGAATTCTCTATGGATGTCTGTTCTATACCAGGGAAACTCACAAGAATTGCAGCAAATTGGGAGCCTTTGCCCCATTTCTCTGATCTAACCCCTGATTAAGGACACAGTGATATGAGAGAGATGAAAGGTGCCCTTCATATATCTGCGATGTCATGCCACTGTGTTTGCCATCCCAAAAGAAGGTCCCCTTGGCTTACCTGTGTTCTCAGGGTGTGATGATTACATCATAATTATGGGGGCACACAGTAATACAATCTTCCCTTCCAGGACTAATATAAAATCAAACAGACACAATTTAGGTAGATAATAACATTCTGTAATAGAGCAACCTAATACAGGAGCCCAAAAACTTGAAAGAAGATTACTTTTACATATGCTGATTTTTATTTTTCTCATGACCCCCATTAGCTTAAAGTTACAATGGGATGTATAAGTGACTATGTATGTGAATTACCCTTCTCTGATTTTTTTTTTCAAAATATTTGCTCTATGTCCTAATGGTCTTTGCCTGTGCTCATTAGCCATTGGCAATATCGATAGAACTGGCAGTGTCTAATTATGTCTCCCAAACAGATGAATGAAGAGTAGAAATACTTTGAAATAGTGTTGAAGAACACGTTTCCAACATTTTAGTTTGCTTTTTGGCTGCCTTTTTTAGGATGCAAATACTATAGCATCATTGATTTTTAAAGCCCTGCAGGCTTTTAAAGTCTGAGGCAGTTTTTACTAGTAATTGGGCTGCTGTTTCAGCTTGAGGCAATCCGATTGTCTGAGCGAATTCTTTGAAATGAAGTGATGTAAGCAGAAACCACTTTTCACAGAGCAACCCACTGTAAATGGCAGCATGTTTTCCTAGTGGTCACAGGTAAAAAGCTTAAGAACTTTAAAATCGAGTGTAGTCATAACACTAACCATATATTTGAAACTCTGGCTCTTCTATAAATATTGATTTTCTTTTGGGGGCAGTAGATGTCTAACTGTTTATCAGTTGACATGGTGAGTAGAAGCAGCTGTCCTTATATAACCTCCAGTTGTTCTTCCTTTTCTTAATGAACAGCTTGTGCTCTTGTTTTGAAAAGAAAAAGCAAATAGAAAACAGAATTTAAAGATCCCCAAAGCAGACTTTAAAGATATTTGTAATGTAACTGGGAAAACAGCTTATTTTCCTTTGGCAATACCACAGCGTTTTGATCTGTATTCCAGATAAACAGAAACCACACATTTAGAAACACATCCTTGAACTTATTTTGAAGGTTAACTCGATTTGCTAACCTTTTAAAAATACTTTAGAAAAATCAGTTCATCAAAGGCAGCCTTTGTTAGCAGCATCTTTGGATCATTTTTAAAGTTTAAGAACTATATTCATTTCTATCTCCTACAATTTTTATCTATGAAATACAAATGTTTTTCAACATGCTGATTTTTTAAAGATACAATATTTAATAACCAACACTTTGAATGTAGGGCCTAATTTCTTTTGTAAGTCATAAAAATGTGGTTCCAGGCTGATTCCATAAGCACAGGTTTTAACGTTTCCCACAAAATGTGCAACATGCTGTTTTTTTTTTTTTTTTAATAATCCAGGGATATCAGTTTTTGGTTGGGTAAACATGAATTAATCTGAAATGAGTATAGCAATTCTGAACATAAAGTACATTGAACCTATGAATTTTGTATTTTTATTATTTAATAAACACTTTTTCAGCAGAATCAACCATGGTATCACTGAGTAAGTATGAAATAATGAGAAAATTTTAAATCACTTTAATATGCTATATTGTAATAACATGTAATTCACTTATCTGCTTGATACCATGAAATGCTAAATGTGGAAGTAAGGAAGGACAGCTATACTCAATGTTGTTGGTAAGTGGACAGGCAACCATTTTTCCTTGCTATGGTTCATTAAACACATTAAGTTCCATGATCTTTACTATGTGCCAGGTAGGGGGGATACAAACACAGAAAAGATGCTGCCTTTGTCTTGAAAAAATAAACTGTCTACGTCACATTTAATTAGTTTAAATGAAAAACGAAATTAAGCGCTTAGTACATGGGGGACACACCGTCAAGATTCAAAAGGATTACTGATGTGAACTACCTACATTTTACTTGATTTCTCTTTCTCACTCACAGGCATCAAAATCAAATTAATCTCTAAGTCCTTTCTAGTGTACCTGCTAAGTTTTCTCAAATCCTTTCAGTTACCCTCATTCTTCCAGTCATCTGCATCCAGAGAAACTCCTGATTATCCCGATGGGCCTCCAGCCTCAAAGCTTGCCCACTTTTTCACTTACTTTTACCATATTGCTGGAGGACACTCCTAAAACTAAATTTCATTTGATCCCTCACTTACCTAACAGCCTTTTAATGATTTGCCAGAAAATCAAAAACCCGAAATGTGGCCAACACAGCCCTGTGTGACCTGACACTCACCCAGCCTTGTGGCCTTTCTTCCAAATGTTTTCAGTCCTAGTTTTCCACGTGCCACTGGGTGAGACTACAATTCAGGATGCTCCCTCCAGCTTTTAGGTTTTTGCATATGTTTAAAATAGTATTTGATGAGTTAATAGTATTTGATGAGTTAATGGATGAGTTTACCTCTGCATAAAGTGCTATCATCATCCACGTGCATTCATCATTCACGGATCAGATTTATGTTCCTTTCCCTGAGAACTCCAATGGTTTTCGCGTGTTGGAGCATTTATGCATTTTTAGAGTATTTATTCCCTCCATTAAGCTATGTGAATAGAGAAACTATATCTGGGGAGGTTTTTTGTGTATTTGGTTGGTTGGTTTTTAGAGTTCATTGAGCTCAACTTTTTCTTACTGTATTTGTCAGAGGCAAATAAAATACATGTTTCAATCACCACTGTTGTCCCCCCTTCCCTAAAATAAATCTCTCTTAAGCATTTGATGTCCATACTTCAATTCCTTTTCCTATGCATTTGCATACATATACAGACATATATACATATATTAAGTAAATAAAATCATATAATATGTACTGTTTTAATTTCCTTTAACTATGTAGTATGTCCTGTAATATTTTACATATAATTCACATAGGATTATATCATTCCACTTTGCAGCTAAATAGTATTATATTGCATTGATATATTAAAACTTATTTAATCATACCAATAATGACAAGCATTTGTCAGGTTTTAGTTGTCTGTTATTATAAAAAGTTACAAAAGTATTCTTGAAACAATATCTTTGTGAACCTGAAGGATATTTCTGAAGAACATAGCAATTTAAGAGAGAGAGAGTTGGTGGAAAAACTGCCTGGATTAACTCAGATCCTCATTCCAAGTTACCCATCTGTATTTACTTAACCTATCTATACTTAGTTTTCTTACCCTAAAATGGGAGTTATAAAAATAGGGCCTTCCCCATAAAGTTTTTGAGACTTAAATGAAAAATGATATATAAAGCACTTAATACAATGCTTAGCAAATATTAAACACTCAATTAGTGTTAGATATTTGTTATTATTAGTTAGATATACTCATAGAAGTTGGCTTATTAGGTCTAAGAATATGTGCATTTATATTTTGGTAAATGTTTTCAAAACTTCCATTCAAAAAGACTATAACCATTATCCCACCAGAACTCTTGAGTCCTTACAATGTACTATCGCCACTATAGATTTTCAAGATTTTTATTTTTGCATATGTATGTGCATGTGCACATATATGTGCATATTTATTTATATTTGCATATAGATTTACATATATATCTAGTTTCTTTTTTCATATTGCTACTAGGAATGAACATCTTTTTTCATTACTTGGATTTCTTCTTTTTATTCATATCCTCTGTTCATTTTACTTTGGGATATCTTTTGCCCTTTTATATATTCATAGATCTTTATGTATTCTGATAACTAATCTTCTGTATGTTATATACACTGCACATGTTTTCTTCCAGACTATTACACATATTTTAACAATTGATATACAAAAAGATATCTTAAAAAAGAATAATTGTTGAAGGGAAATCTGACTGGTTTAGCCTTTATGGCTTTAGGGATTATTTTTCGTTAAAACATGCCCCCACAACCCTATCCCAAGCTTGACAAATTTAGAATGTGCCAGAAGTGTTTGTTAAGTGAATTAAGTTTAGTAAAATGCATGGGATTTTTTTTTTAAGAATGTAGTGATCTTTCTGGGAAATAATATAAGCAGAATGCCATCAGATGACTCTCTTTATGGGAAGTATTATCATCTTTATCCATGGAACATAAATAAAAATATTAGCTTCAACAGTTACATCAGCTTTAGCTAATCAGCTTTAACAGTTATAATTTTAAATAAATCTATTAAATGATTATATCAGTTCCCATTACAGCAATTCTTTCCAAGTATGTTGAATTATACTCATGGTTCAGAAAGTTAATAAACAGATGGTATAAATTATGTTTATTGAATGTTATGAAAATACTGAATTTGAACAGTAAAGGTGTATCATCGTATCCTGAGTCTTTAATTAACAACTCAGAAGCTCAGATAATTAGCCCCTCAAATAATTTTATTGTTACCAAATCTGGCTAGTTTCTAGAGTGAATAAATATTACTTAAATTCTAATACAGATTTATTCACAGAATTATCAGTACTTTCTAGGATTTAGATACCAAAATTATTCATACATTTAGTTTCTGCTTCTTCAAATGAAACAGATATAGCTCTAGTTTAATCACTGTGTGTGTACATGCATGTGTGTGTGTGTGTGTGTGTGTGTGTGTGTGCAACCTCTGCAATGTTCTGAAATTTCCAATAAGTAAATCCTACCCCATGAGTTGGATGGTCATGATTAATTTTCATTTCTTTAAGATGTGTTCAACTAGGCAAAATAGGAAATTACAATGTTTTTCAGATTTGTGTAAATGATCAAGAACACTTGGGTAAGAGTCATGGATTTTTACTGTCAAGAGTTAGCTAAGAGTTTTATATTTAATGTAAGAGCATTAAATATGGATCAAGCATGATCCAGGTGCATACAGAGGCTTCATTGTACCTAGTTTCATCCTGTCGTCTTCAGAGTGCCCCAATTTCATTACTTAATTTTAGCATAACTAAAATTGAACAGCTTAACACTTATATAATCAATTGCACTAAATTTCAATTCTAACTCTTAATTGAATGGCTCATTGACACTCAGTGGTAGTCAGTTACATAGTTATTGATGGTCAGATGGTTACAAATTATATATTTCTTATTTCAAATACTCTCAGGCTCAGTCTCCCACATTAGGTGTTCTGATAGATTATCTTTGCCTGGATTTCTATGTTATCAGCATCTTGTCGCTATTTTAAATAAAATTTGAGTTCAATTCTGTAGTTACTTATTTACATATACTCTCTGAAAAGTGAGCAGAGTCAAAGATAGCATTTAGAGAATAAGGAAACAATCTTTTCTAGATAATAGATAATGATAGTAGGTGGATTAAACTTCTCAACGTGCTAAATTGAAGCTCCTTAAAATAATCTTTGGCAAAAATAAAACAGTAAAAAAAAAAAAACTAGCCACATGCTTGCCTACCAGATATCAAACACTAATGACAGATTACCTCAGCATCCTAATACTTTACAGTCTTTTGGGGAGTAGCTCCTCTGTAGCATGTTAACACAAATTGTCTAAAAAATAAAACCTCAGGATGTCTGGGTGGCTCAGTAGTTGAGCGTCGGCCTTTGGCTCAAGGCATAATCCCGGGTCTGGGAATCAAGTCCCTCATTGGGCTCCCTGTGAGGAGCCTGCTTCTCCCTCTGCTTGTGTCTCTGCCTCTCTCTCTGGGTCTCTCATGAATAAATAACATCTCTTTAAAAAATAAAATAAAAAATAAAAACTCTATGGTTAGTAGTTATCTTTATCCAGTGGGGTAGAAAGCTAAAGAGCTTTGCAGTGAGTCCTCGGTAGAAAAGAATGTGGGGCAATAGTTATAGGCCAGGATGTAAAGGTGAATTAGGAAGACAGGGCTAGGGCTTTGCAAAGGAAAGTGGAAACAATTTCTGAAAAGTTAAGATGCCTATTTGACAAATCGGCTTGTTGCCTGCTTTTACCAGAAGCAGCACTGATATGAAGTAGTCACTGTTACTGTGGGATTGTCACTGCCTTAAGGGCAGGTGACTCGATAGCTGCCTGTAAGCCACCTGATGCAAAAGCTCTACTTTAGACCATGTGCAAACCTACACTTGGATTCATTAGCACATAGTCAATGAAGTAAGTACTAACTCATGTTTTAATTGCAGGAGACATGAGTCAAAATTAAGAGATTGTTATCGTTTACAAATAGATTTAAAGTGACAAAATAATGAAAATGAAGAACTCAGATTAGCATTCATCTTTGGTTAGTTAGGCCTAGCAAGTAAATTTTACTTATTTATTTATTCAGCAAGAAATTTTAAAATAATACATATTAGCAATTTGACTTAAGAATATTCTAAATATATGGAAATATTGATAAACATCAAACATTTAAACCTTTATAATTTATACAGCTGAAAATAAGATAAATGAAGTTATAGTGATGGTGTTCTTATGACTGAAAGTTATTGTCAGGATTGCTATTACTATATGAGCTCCATAATGACATTATTTTAATTTTTAGACTATTCTATATTATAAATTTTGTGCATTTTTGGTGCGTCATCTCAATTAACAAAATTTGAAAACAGATTAATTAGGGATTTTGTACAACTGAATAATTTAGGAAATTCTATTATATCAGCATTAACTATATTTCCAATAAAAAATTAACATTGGAATTAGAGAACATAGATCTCAAATGTCTGAATAAGTTATTTGATTGATCAAAATGAACACCAAATTGGATGTAGCTATATGTAACTAGCTTTCAATCTATATAAACAGCAGTGGAAGGAAGGGGGGCTTTGATTGGGATATAAGGTAAGAGAAGGTGCAATGTTTTTACTAAAAAGGGATATTATGTGGAAGAGCTTAGACATTTGTACAGATTTGGAAGAGAAGAAATTATAAGCAGATAATTTTAAGTTCTTGATCAAGAAGCTTTCCAGAAATACACCAAATTAATTTGCAATGCAATGAGCCTCTTATCTTTGGAAATATTCAAACAGAAGCTAGATGTCTGTCTTTTAGAGATGATTTAATGAGAATCGAATAAGAAGTTGGATTTGATTTCTTACCAGATCTTTCTTACTCTAAAATTCTACTATCAGAGAAACTTATAAATTAATGGATAAAAACACATTATATTTATTAGCACCTGGTTAAATAAAAAAAAAAACAGATTTCAATTCAAAATGAAAAACTTCTAATAAATTTTTCAACCATGACACAGGAAGCCTTGAAGAAAGGTAACTATATATACTCATTTGATTGTTTGGGACAGTCATGGTGCATGTTTGATATCTGGGCATAATTGTTAATTGTGTCCCCTTTCACTCACAACAGTGTCCCGATTTGAGCAATCAATTATTTAGTCATTCTGCTTATAAGGCATTGGGTAAGCTGTATGTGAAGGGACTATCTCTGGGAGGGGATAAGTGGACTGACAGAGATGGCAATCATTATGGCATTGAGTGGGACATAGACTTTTATGCAGACAAATGCTCATCTTAACAAAATCTAGAGAAAATCCGTAAGTGTTTTAGACTTTTGGACTATCAGTTTCAAGTAAGTGCTCTAGCTCAGTGACTTCTCTGACACCCAAAATAAATGTCCTTCCTTGAAATTCTATCTACAAAAAGATAGTTTTTGAAAAGCTATCTCTTTGAAGAAACAATGATGTCACCAAATTCTGATTCATCTTGATAATGTGTTTGCCAACATCTTATTAATTCGTGTGATTATATTAAGATTACTTTTTCATATGTAGTAAGTTTAAACTTTGCAAAATAGAGCATAAACTTATTCAATTTCTTGGTTACACCAGATATAAAAGAAAAATTGTGCTGAAATACATATATGAAATATATGTAGTGATATAGGAAGATATATTTTTCCACATAATAAAATGTATGCATGCATATATATATGCATATGCCTATGTATGCTTATTACATATGCTTATTTTCCACCTGAGAAAGAATACACACACACACACACACACACACACACACATTTATATGCGTATGTATATTTTTTCCAGATTAACAATTGTTTGGGACATACTAATTTCAATCTGATTTTTTGACTGTTTAATATATTATATTTTCTCTAGCAATAATAAAACTTCCTTACTTTTAATATATTGGAAGGTAAAGCCATATAAATTCTCATTTTGATTGAAATATCCTTAGAGGTTACATTATAGGTTACAATCTGATAGCAGATTTCCCTACACATTTGGAAAACTAAGTAGACATGCCATAATAATATTTGCCAGCACCCTTCTTTCCAAAACTAAAAAAAGTTCTCCTATGAAATTATTTTGTAATCTAGACAATTATGAAATCCTTCTCCAGAGAATATGTGTAGCAAGCATCCACGCAATTTCTGACTCCTGCCATTAAAATCCTGTGGCATCTATTGTAATTTATATTCAGTCAACCCCAAAATTGTAAAATGACCTTTCCTTCTTACTGTTGTTTATTTCTGCCTGATGGTTGCACTGCTAGTGGACATCTTGATGCTTGTATGTTCAACAATAAAACAGATGATTTGGATGAAATATTATCAAAATCAAGTATTTCCCATAATCATGAGTCCTGTTTTTGAGGGAGTCTGTATAATATAAGAATTAACTATTATTTCTGTGAATACTGTGAATCAGTATTTGAAAAGTAGACATTTTCAGGAGAAATTATATATCAAGGTTAGATTTTTCCCTGTCAAATCTGTAAAGTATACAATTAGAACATAATTTATTATCTCAAATTAACAGTTAACCAATCTAGTGTCTCCACCTTTGACAATGAAAATATAATTTCCTCATTCTCAAATAAAATAAGAAAAGTTGGAAACCAGTGCTGATAGGCTGAAGAACAATAGAAGGAGATTTTGCCTAGGCTGTGCTCTACGTTATTGCATTGCACTTTCCTGTGTTTAGAGTCACTGTATTTTGTTAACAAAGAAATAAACGAGAAAGCAAAGCAATGAGATGTGGGTTTCTTGCCAGGCTTCTTAGCGTAGACTCAATAGAGATGTTGCCCAGAAATGGTCATTTGTGTCAGACACCACAGTGTACTCACGGCAGCTTTCTTCCCCATGGTTGCAGTAAAGAGTAATAGAGGAGGGTGGTAGCCATGTGAGGAAAATTACTTATATGTGATCTAGTAGGAACCATGGCATGAAAGCTGTGTTTTATTTGTAAATATACTAGCATCTTCACTCTCCACAAATTTGATTTTAGTTTTTTTTTCTTATATTGAAGTTGAACATGATTCATAAAAGTACACAGTTTGTAAGTATATAGCTCAATGGGTTTTCAAACCCCAGACACACCTGTGTAACCAGCAGCCAGATCAAGCACTAGAACATTCCAAAGCATCCTACTTCCCCTGTCCCTAGAAGCGCCTCATGCCACTTCTGGCTACTACCCTTCCATGAATCCTGACTTCTAAGATCATAGATTTGCCTGTTCTTAAACTTTATAGAAATGGAATTATACAGGGTGTGCTCATCTGTGTCTGGCTTCTTTTGCTTGACATAATGTTGTGTAGATCAGCCATTCTCATTGTTATGTAGAATTCCATTATGTGACTACAACACGTTATATTGATTCATCTTTTTGTTGATGGGCATTTGGGTGGTTTCCAAGTTTGGAGCTATTGTGAACACTCTTGCTATGGGATCTTGTGTACTTGTCCTCGGATGAGCTTATGAATGCATTTATGTTCATATGGTCCTGGGAGTACAACTGTTGTATCATAAAACTGGTAGTTTTTCTTTTTTCTAACTATGGGTTTTATTTTTTTTTAACTTGAGTGTAGTTGACACATAATGCTACATTGGTTTCAGGTGTACAACTTAGTGATTTGACAAGTTATACATTATGCTGTGTTCACCACAAGTATAGCTGCCATATGTCCCATTACTTTGTTATTACAATATCGTTGACTGTATTCTTATGCTCTGCTTTTTATCCCCATGACTTTCTCATTCCATAACTGAAGACTTGTATCTCCCTCTCCTATTCACCCATTTTGCTGAACCACACTCCCCTCCCCTCTGGCATTCATCAGTTTTTTCTCTTTATTTATTATTCTGATTCTGCTCTGTATCTTTTTAAAGATTCCATTTGTGAGTAAAATCATGTGGTATTCCATTTTTTTCTGACTTATTTACTTAGCATGATTCTTTCTAGGTCCATCCTTGTGTACGTCAAATGGCACAACCTCATCCTTTCTTATATCTGTGTAATATTCCATTAAGTATATATACCACATTTCTTTCCCCATTCATCTATTGATGGGCACTTAGGTTGCTTCCATATCTTTGCTATTGTAAATAATACTGCAATAAACATAGGGGTGCATACATCTTTTCAAGTTAGTGTATTCTTTCATCCTGAGTAAATAGTCAGTAGTAAAATTACTGGATCATATTGTATTTCTATTTTTAATTTTTTGAAGAACTTCTATACTGGTTTCCATAGTGGCTCTACCAATTCATATTCCTACCAACAGTACATGAGGGTTTTTTCTCCACATCTTCGCAAACACTTGTTGTTTCTTATCTTCTTGATTTTAGGCATTCTAATAGGCATGAGGTGTGATTTTGGTTTGTATTTCCCTAATGATAAGTGCTGTTCAGCATTTTTTTTCATGTGTCCATTGGCTGTCTGTAGGTAATCTTTGAGAAAAATGTGTATTCAGCCCCTCTGCTCATTTTTAATTATATTTTTTGTGTATGTGTGTTGAGTTGTATGAGTTCTTTATATATTTTGAGTATTAACCCCTATTGGATATGTCATTTACAAATATCTTCTCCTATTCAGTCCATTGTCTTTTTGTTTTGTTGATGGTTTCCTTTCCTGTGCAGAAGATTTTTATTTTAATGTAGTCCCAATAGTTTATTTTTGCTTTATTTTCCATTGCCTTAGATGGGTCTATGAAAATGTTGCTATGGCTGAAGTCAGAGAGATTATTACCTTCTAGGATTTTTATGATTTCAGGTCTCACATATAGGTTTTAGTCCACTTTGAGTTTGTTTTTGTGTATTGTGTTAGAAAGTAATCCAAGTTCATTCTTATCAATGTAGTTGTCTAGTTTTCCCAGCTATTGAAAAGTCCGTATTTTCCCCATTGTTTATTCTTGTTTCCTTTGTCATAATTAAATGACCTTATAAATGTAGCCGTATTGCTGGGCTGTCTCTTCTTTTTCAGTGATCTATGTGTCTATTTTTGTGCCAGAACCAATACTGTTTTGATTACTACAGCTTTGTGGTATATCTTGAAATCTGGAATACCTCCAACTTTGTTCTTTCTCAGTATTGCTTTAGCTATCTGCGGTCTTCTGTGGTTGCATAGAAATTTCAGTATTATTTGTTCTAGTTTTACAAAAAAAGAAAAGTGCTGTTGATATTTTGATAGGGATTATATTGAATCTATAGCTTGCTTTGGGTAATATTGACATTTTGACAATGTTAATTGGGATGCCTGGGTGGCTCAGCCATTTAGCACCTTCCTTTGGCCCAAGGCGTGATCCTGGAGTCCTGGAATTGAGTCCCACATCGAGGTCCTTGCATGGAGTCTGCTTCTCTCTCTGAAAAATCTTTCCATTTGGTTGTGTCATCTTCAATTTTTTTCATCAGTGCTTTATAGTTTTGAGAGTATAGGTCTTTCACCTCTTTGGTTAAGTTTATGCCTAGGTATTTTATTCTTTTTGGGCAATTGTTAAGTAGTGTTGTTTTTACTTTTTCTGTGACTTGTTAGTGTATAGAAAATGTTACAGATTTCTGGATATTAATTTTGTATTAATTAATTAACCTGGTATTAACCTTGCCACTTTCCTGAATTAATTTATTAATTCTAGTAGTTTTATGGTGGAATCTTTAGTATTTTCTATGAATAGTATCCCATCATCTGCAAATAGTGACAATTTAACTCTTCTTTACCAGCATGGATGCCTCTCAATTCTTTTTCTTGTCTGATTGCTGTGGCTAAGACTTCTAGAATTATGTTGAAAAATGGCAAGAGTGGGCATCCTTGTCTTGTTCCTGACCTTAGAAGGAAAGCTTTTTTTACCATTGAGTATGATGTTAGCTGTGTGTTTTTCATATATGACCTTTATTATCTTGAGGTATGTTCCCTCTAACTCCACTTTGTTGAGAGTTTTTATCATGAATGGTGTTGAAACTTGTCAGAACAATTAAGTAGAAATATAACTGGATATTGTGCCATCCTTAGTTTGAAGGATTCTGATTCACAGTAGGAAGCTGTTTCAGGATGCAAACCATCTTTTAATCCTTCAGTCCTTTATAATTTTATCCCTGATTCCTGGTACTCAAAGTTGGTAGTAGTCAGGCTTTATTATTTATTTGTCTTCATTCCCATTTTCTATTACAGCATGACAAATTATCCCCAAACTTAGTGGCTTAACACAGAACCTTTTTTATGTCTCATGATTCTTTGGGTCAGGAGTTTAGGCAGGGCTCAACGCAGTACTTCCTCTGCTTCATCCGGTGTTGACTGAAGTCGCTCAGCGATATTCAGCTGGCACTTGGCTGGTCTGAAGAGCCCAAGATGGCTTCTCTTCCATGCCTGGCACCTTGCCCTGATGGCCAAAAGGCTGGGCTATGCTAGGATGGTCAACTGAAGTGCTTATTTGTGGCTTCTCCAGCAGAGTGGTCCTAAGGTACTCAGATTAACTATCAAGGAGGCTCTAGAGAAAGCTTTAGAGCAAATGCTTCCAGAGGGCAAGGCAGAAGCTGCAAGGATTCTTATGAGTGAGACCTGGAAATCCCAACAGGCCTCCTTTAGCCACATTCTACTAGTTAAGCAAATATTCAGAGGAAACAAAACCAAGGAGAGATTTTATACTCTCTCTCTCAAAAGAAGGAATAGCAAAGTATTTGTGATCACTTTTAATGTGTCACAATCAGACCCCCTAAAGAAGATTCAGTTAATCCTACTTTTGGTTCATGGCTAAGGCTTATCTATCTATCTATCTATCTATCTATCATCTATCTATCCACCTATTTATTCTCTTAATCCCCTGTTCTAGGCAACCATTTTAATTTGTTTAATTTGTATATTTATTTGAATGTTTTGCTTGAAAAATGTACCTTGTTTGGGGTCAACTTATTTTTAATTAGCATAAATGCCGCTGAGTTATATATCCCCATTTTTCTCCATTTATCTTCTTTCTCTCTCTCTTTTTATTTTAAGATTTTATTTACTGATTCATGAGAGACAGAGAGGCAGAGACACAACAGAGGGAGGAGCAGGCTCCATGCAGGGAGCCTGATGTAGGACTCGATCCCCAGACTCCAGTATCATGTCCTGGGCCAAAGGCTGACACTCAACCGCTGAGCCACCCAGGCGTCCCTTCTCACTTTTTTTTTTTTTAAGATTTATTTATTTTAGAGAGAGAGCACAAGCATGAGAGGCAGAGGGAGAAAGAGAGAGAATCTCAAGCAGACTCTGCCCTGAGAAGGGAGGCCAAGGTCGGGCTCCATCTCATTACCCTAAGTAGTGCACTACCTGAGCCAAAACCAAGAGTTGGATGACTTCACCACTTAGATGCCCCTTTTTCTTCTCATAAGATAAACGTTATGATTTTAACACTAATTCCTGATTTCTAAGTATACATCTATATGCTGCAAAGCCCTCAATGGTGGGAATCCTCTGCATTTCAACTATTTGTCCTTTCTTAGATGGTTATCCAAAGTAGCTCCAACTCACTGCCACCATTAACTTATTAGTTTCTTCAGCAAATAATATCAAATATTCACTGTGTGCCAAACACTGTTCTAGGCACTAGCAACATACATTTTCTTATGGACTCATATAAGAATGAGGAGGAGGATTTATGTCCAGGAGCAAAGTTTCTGGGTCACAGAATTCCCTCAAGTAGTAGTTTTTCAGAATCTAACAAATATCTTCTCCCAGATGCCTATTTAACTTTGTACGTGGCTTTTTAATTAAGATATTTAAATTTTTAAATGTCTCCTTATTTTGAATATATAATACATTAACATACTTCAAAAATAAAAACAATATAATGAGGTCAATATGGAGAAATCTTTTTTTTATTTTACATATTTTTAATTTAAGTATAATTAACGTACAGTTTAAGGGTATTTTCAAGTGTACAACATAGTGATTCAAGAATTCTGTATATTACTCAGTACTCATCATAAGTGTAGTCATCATCTGTCACCAAAAAACATTTTCACAATCTTATTGACTATATTCCCTATGCTATATTTTTCATCTCTGTGGCTTATCTATTTTGTAACTAGAAGTATATGCCTTCTAATCACCATTTGTCAATGTGAAGAAATCTTGAGCCAAATTAATTTCCTCCAACCCAATTTGTCTCCCTTACTTTGTCTTAATTTTTCCTGCATCCTTCCAGTGAGAAATCCTTAATTTTGATATAATCAGATTCATTGATTTTTTTTTTTTTTTTTTTTTGGTCTGCCTTTTGGTGCTCTTGAAGATCATTTAGTAAACATTTTCTAGGTCTTTTTTAGTTGTTCTTTCTTTAATATTTTGTTACTTTAATATTTTTATTATTGTTATTAGATATTTTATTGTCTTTATTTTATTCTCAACCATTTCTTTTTTGTTTTGTTTTGATTTCCAAGATAGCTAACATACAGTGTTATATTAGTTGCAGGTATACAATATATTGATTCAGCAATTCTGAATTCACTTTACTCAGTGCCCATTATAAGTGTACTTATTATTATTTTTTTATGATTGTACTCCCCATCACCTCTTTCACTTATCTTCCCACCCACCTCCCCTCTGGTAACCAGCACTTTGTTCTCTACAGCTAAGAGTTGGTTATTTGGCTTGTCTGTTTTTTTCTTTGTTTTGCTTCTTAAATTCCACATATGAGTGAAATCACCTGGTATTTGTCTTTCTCTGACTTATTTCACTTAGCATTGTACTGATTCCATCCATGTTGTTGCAAGTGACAAAATTGTATTCTTTTTATGGCTGAGTATTATTCCATTCCATATACCTGTGTATACATATGTGTGTATTTACATGTGTATACATATGTGTGTATGTGCATACATGTGTGTGTATGTGTGTTTACATACTAATATATGTATACACACATATGTACCCCATCTTATCTGCTCTTCTATTGATGGACACTTAGGCTTCTTCCAAAAAGTAGCTATTGTAAATAATGTTGCAGTAAACATAAGGGTGCATATATCTTTTTGAATTAGTGTTTCCATATTCTTTGGGCAAATAACCTAGTGGTGTGATTCCTGGTCATACAATAATTCTGTTTTCAATCTCTATTCATATAGTTTTCCACAGTGACTGTACCAGTTTGCATTCCCACCAATAGTGCATGAGGGTTCCTTTCTCTCCACATCCTCAACAATACTTGTTGTTTCTTGTGTTTTTGACTTTAGCCATTCTGACAGGTATGAGGTGACATCTCATTGTGTTTTGATTTGCATTTTCCCTGATGATGAATGATGTTGAACATCTTTTCCTGTGTCTGTTAGCTATCAGTATGTCTTCTTTGAAGAAATGTCTGTTAATGTCTTCTGCTCATTTTTAATTGAATTATTTTGTATAAGTTCTTTATATATTTTGGATACTAACCCTTTATTGGATATGCCATTTGGAAATATCTTCTCCCATTCTGTCAGTTGTCAGTTTTGTTGGTTGTTTCCTTTGCTGTGCAGAAGCTTTTTATTTTGATATAGTCACAATAGTTTATTTTTGCTTTTGTTTCCCTTGCCTTAGGAGACATATCTATCTAGAAAAATACTGCTATAACTGATGTCAGAGAAATTACTATGTTCTCTTCTAGGATTTTTATGGTTTTAAGTCTCACATTTATGTCTTTTATCTATTTGAATTTATTTTGTTGTATGGTGTAAGAAAATGGTCCAGTTTCATTCTTGTACCTGTAGCTATCCAGTTTTTGCAAAGCCATTTGTTGAAGAGGCTGTATTTTTCCCATTCCATATTCTTGCCTTATTTGTCAAAGATTAATTGACCATATAAATGTGGGTTTATTCTGGGCTTTCTATTCTGTTACATTGATCTCTGTCTATTTTTGTACCAGTACTACACTGTTTTGATTGCTACAGCTTTGTAGCATATCTTTAAATTTGGAATTGTGATGCCTCCAGTTTTGTTCTTCTTTTAAAGATAACTTTGGTTATTTGGGACCTTTTATGGTTCCATACAAATTTTAGAATTATTTACTCTATTTCTCTGAAAAATTATGTTGATATTTTGATATACATTGTATTAAATCTATAGATTGCATTGGATAATATGGACATTTTAACAATATTTGTTCTTTCAATCCATTAGCATGGAATATCTATCAATTTGTTTGTGTCATTTTATATTTCTTTCACCAATGCTTTATTTTCAGAGTTCAGGTCTTTCATCTCCTTGGTTAAGTTTATTCCTAGATATTTTATTATTTTTGGTGCAATTGTAAATGGAATTGCTTTCTTAATTTCTCTTTCTACTGTCTCATTATTAGTGTATAGAAATGTAATGGATTTCTCTGTATTGATCTTGTATACTGCAACCTTACTGAATTTATTTATCAGTTTTTATAGTTTTTTTGTGGAGTCTTTTTGTTTTCTATATATAGTATCATTTTATCTGCTAATGGTCAACATTTTACTTCTTCCTTACCAATTTTGATGTCTTTTATTTCTTTTTATTGTCTAAGGGCTAGGACTTCTAGTACTATGTTGAATAATAGCAATGAGAGTGGACATCGTTGTCTTATTCCTCATCTTAAGGGAAAAGTTGTTTTCCACGTTTGAGGATGGTATTAGCTGTACTTTTTTTCATATATGGCATTTATTATGTTGAGGTATATTCTCTCTAACCTTAGTTTATTGACGATTTTTATCATGAATGAATGCTCTTTGTCAAATGCTTTTTCCATGTCTATTGAAATTATCATATGGTTTTTTCCATTCTCTTGTTGATGTGATGTAGCACATTGATTCATTTGTGAACACTGGACTACCTTTGCATCCCAGGAATAAATGCCACTTGATCATGGTAAATAGTTTTTTTAATGTTGGATTTGGTTTGCTAATAACTTGTTGAGGATTCTTGCATATATGTTAATCAGAGATATTGGCCTGCAGTTCTCTTTTTTGATAGTATTTTTATCTAGTTTTGGTATCAGGGTAATACAGGCCACATAGAACGAATTTGGAAGTCTTTCTTCCTCTTCTATTTTTTGGAATAGTTTGAGAAGAATAGGTATTAGCTCTTTTTTTTTTTAATGTTATTTATTTAGGTAATCTCTACACACAATGTGGGGCTTGAAGTCACAACCCTGAGATCAAGACATGCATGCTCCTCCAACTGAGCCAGCCAGGCACCCCAGTATTAACTCTTCTTTATTTATTTTTTATTTATTTATTTTTTTTAACTCTTCTTTAAATATTTGGTAGAATTTGCCTGTGAAGCCATCTGGTCCTGGACTTTTGTTTGTTGAGAGTTTTGATTATTGATTCAATTTTATTTGCTGATAATTGATCTGCTCAAATTTTCTATTTCTTCCTGATTAAATTTTGGGAGGTTTTATATTTCTAGGAATTTATCCATTTCTTCTAGGTTGTTCAAATTGTTAGCATAAGTATGTCTTGTTCATACTAATTTTAAAACCATAGGCAAAGGATACAAATTTGCTTTACTATTTTTAATAGATTAAATCAGATCCTGGTCCTCTAGATGTTGATGAGCAGTACAATGCCTGAAGATTTATGTTTTTACATTGTGCTTATTTAAATGACAAATTTCAAAATGCTTTTGTCATGGCTTGGCTAATGCTATCTCAGCATCTTTTGCAAAGCTCAGGTGTGGAGATAAAGTATATTCATTTTCATGAGAAGCCCATGGCCTTCCTAAAGGTATCAATCCTCTTTCAAGTTCTATATTTAATGGGTTAAACTAGCATGGCCATGAGAAAGAAAATAAGTTGCAGAGAAAGTAAGGAAGACTAGTAGGCCAGTCCTGACCCTGAAACAGAAAACGTAAGAATGGATACAAATGGTTCTGGTGACAGAGCAAAAGTAAGGCCACGCATTGAAACAGAGTGATCCTGGGGGTGACTGTTCCCTGGACATAATGTGGTCACTTGGGACTATCAGCTGCAAATAGTGGGTGGGAATACTTCAACTCTGCTTTAGTGCTTTGGACGTGACCTCCAGAAGTAGTAATTAATTTCCAACAAAGAGATTCAAACTTATTTGTGACACATTTTAACCTGTTAAAAGTGTTTGCCTCATTGTTAGTCCTGTCTCTTTATAAGAGACCCAACCACCATCCTCCCTTGTGTCCTGAAACTGTGGTTCCACTGTAACCAGACTCTCCACTGTCTCATCTCTATGAGGCCAAATCCTGACACATATTAGCTCCCTGTAAAAGTGGTTGGGTAAGGAAATAACAAGTGTTTCCTTTTGGAAATCTTGGACAAATAGTAAAGGAATATCCTCATCCCTGAGCATAAGCCTGAGAAATGAGCCAGGCCAGCCTCACAGGAGAGCAAGCTACCTCAGGGCTCATGGCCATGCCAGAACAGAAAGCTTTGCTTTTGTTCTTAATATGATACACAATTATTTAAGGCTATCTTGAAATACCAGTCTATAGCACTTTATTATAATAACCTTAAATAAGATGCCACTGTATCAGAATCTGCCTTTTATTTTTATTTTTTATTTTTTTAGATTTTATTTATTCATTCATGAGAGACACAGAGAAGGGCCGAGACACAGGCAGAGGGAGAAGCAGGCTCCAGGCAGGGATCCCGAAGCGGGCCTTGATTCCGGGTCTCCAGGGTCACACCCTGGGCTGAAGTCCGGGCTTAACCCCTGAGCCATCTGGGCTGCCCAATTATTAAACTTTATAATATGCTTATTACATGTAGAAAGAGTCAAGCCAATAATAATAATAATATAATAATAATTAATAATAATAATAAATACAAGACTGCTAAATTTGAATGTAGGATCGGTAACCAGAATTCCTCACTTACTTCTCCATTAAAGTAACTGATTGGGCTTCTCCAGATTCAGGCATTCCAATTCCCTAAACGTAAATGAGGCAGAGTCTTGAAGGCAAAAGATCGTTTGACTGTTGGCACTGGTTTTAGACTTTACGGTCTTGGAACTGGATTTCCCTTTAGCCTTATTTCTGTAACTTACTTTTAAAATAAGGTATTTCCGGGGCAGCCCGGGGGGCTCAGCGGTTTAGCACCGCCTGCAGCCCAGGGCCTGATCCTGGAGTCCCGAGATCGAGTCCCGCATCAGGCTCTCTGCGTGGAGCCTGCTTCTCCCTCTGCCTGGGTCTCTGCCTCTCTGTGTGTGTCTATGAATAAATAAATAAAATCTTTAAAAAATAAAATAAGGCATTTCCTTTTCATTATGTGTAATTAGTTTTACTTGGTCAATGTAGTGCACAACTAGCTTAGAGATATGGAGATCAGCTGTACCGGCAAACTCAGTCCTGTGGTTCTGGCAGTGTGGGCCCAACCAGCCAAATGAGCGTCACCTGGCAATTCAGAAACAAACTCTGAGGCCAGTGCCCAGGAATCTGTGTTTAAAAAGCCTCCAGGGATCCCTGGGTGGCACAGCGGTTTGGCACCTGCCTCCAGGGTGCGATCCTGGAGACCAGGGATCGATTCCCACATCTGGCTCCCAGTGCATGGAGCCTGCTTCTCCCTCTGCCTGTGTCTCTGCCTCTCTCTCTCTCTATCATAAATAAATAAAAATTAAAAAAAATAAAATAAAAAGCCTCCAGCTGCTTCCAATGGGCACTGAAGCTGAGAAGCACTGCAGCAGCCCCTCTCTGCTCCACGGGCGCCAAACACCCCGTGCCTGTCAATAATGCAGTTCCAGTCTTCATTCTAGACCCACTTTTATGGAACTGAATGTTGGTGTATCCTCAAAATCCATATGTAGAAATCCTGGCCTCCCAAAATGATGATATTGGGAGGTGGAGCCTTGGGGAAGATACCTGGGTCGTGAGGACGGAGCTCTCATGGCTGAGATCAGTGCCTTGAATCGGGAACCTGGAGAGCTTTCAGGCTTTCTAAAGTCTGTCATGCGAAGATACCACAAGAAATTAGCAGTCTGAGACCTGAAAGAGGGTTCTTACTCGAGCCAGACCCTGCTGGCACCCTGATCTCAGACTCCAAGCCTCCACAACGGTGAGAAGTAAATGTCTGTTGCTTCTAAGCCCCCCCCTCCCCCGTCCCTGGGGCTCTGCTATGACAGCCCTAATCTAAGATCCCACTCTAACAGAATCTACATTCTGACAAGCTCTCTGGTGATACTGGGGCGTGTTAAGGCTTGAGAAACGCTAAAATCTAGTAGAAATTGTTCAGGCTCATTTTTATGTTCTCTGGTTAACCTTCATGTTGCTCTCTGGACCCGGAAATATCTATTGCACAGGTTCTTCCAACACTGAGCCCCTTCATTCTAAAATCAAATCATTAAGCTTTATGATTACTCCATACAGAAGAAACTCCAGACCCCTCTCCTCCAAAATGTGACTTCCTGTCGAATTTAAATGTCAGATAAACAACAAATAACAGTTTAATGTTAGGGGCGTCCTGTGTAATATTGGATACTTGGTACATATTTACACGGATACATTTGACATCCTATATTTTAGCATTTGGCAATTCTACACATAGCTCAAAAATCCCCCCAGAAACTAGTAATTTCTTGCAGCAATATGGATATTTGCTGAAACAGCTGTATCTTTTTAAATGGCAATTTTTCAGTTCCTTTTGGACAAGACAGAAGCTGAGATCCTGGTCTCTACCCTCTATTAAGCCAGCATCTACATGACTTTGTTTACCTACAAAAGATGTCATTGATCATAGCCTTATAAAGTCAGAATTGGCCTTAAAATGCAAAACCCTTCCTATCCTACAGTTGTCAGGACAGACATCAAATTAACTATGAAAATAGAATAAAAAATCATCCTTTTGGAAAACATTCTCCAACATGCAAAATTTGGTGTCAACAATTCTCTGCAGAGGGTAAACCTTTCGGGTGCCAAGGGCACATATTGCAGTGAGGTCATTCTGGCTTACCCACCAGGAGTCCTGTTGCTTTAAATTTGACACTCTGCTGGGTCACTGCTAAAGGTTCCTTTAGTCTTGGGTATGGTTGGTCATGCCTGCTTGGCACAGTTTTTTTAGGTTAATATTATCTCTGCTATAATCTGTGTTGGGAGATTTACAGTGAAATGTTAGTTCAGTGCTGGGGAGTAACTAGGACACTTTCCTAAAGAAATCTCTTATCGGTTGTCCTTGGGCCCTGCTCTATGAGGAGATGAGGTGTACTTTTATTTGGATGAGAGTATGGGAAGAGCACTCTTTAATTTCAACAATATACACTCTGTTCACCAAGTTTCCAGAACTTACATAAAAGACCTTAATCAGCAAAATCATCATTGCAATTTAAACTCTTATTACAGGAGTACTGTTGACATATATAATTTGTGGGTTCTACTGAAAGTCTTAATAGAAGATATTTAAGGGATATGCTGTGAACAATGCACTCCTCTGTATATTTAAAATCTATTTTTTAGATCCAATTAGAATGTCAGAGACCTGTAAATTTGATCATACCACTTTAGCAGAATTGCCTTTTCTGAATTCTCTTGTTATGTTTTGCCTTCAAATTTTATCAATCATATATAGACCATGCATTTTGTTATGTTTTTAAAATTTTATGAATTTGAGAGAGGGAGCACAAGTGAGGGAGAGGAGCAGAGGAGAGGGACAAGCAGACTGCACTGAGCAGGGTGCCCAATGTGGGAATCGATCTCAGGACCCTGGGGTCATGACCTGAGCAGAAAGCAGGCAACCTACTGAGCTACCCAGGTACCTCAGTCCATGCGTTTTGATACTCACTTTTCTTAAATTTTGCTGACCCTCTTTTCCTCTTTAGTTTGACATTTACATTATATCAATTTACATTTTATTAGGGATATAGTATAGAGGACTTGTTTTTATTGTGAAAACCAGCCTTAGCATGCTAAAGAGCAGTTTGAAGAAAAAAACAAACTAAACATCCTTGTACCCAACATGCTATTTAAAAAACTAGGGCAGCCTGAGTGGCTCAATGGTTTAGCACCGCCTTCAGCCCAGGGCCTGATCCTGGAGACCCGGGATCGAGTCCCACATCGGGCTCCCTGCATGGAGCCTGCTTCTCCCTCTGCCTGCGTCTGTGCCTCAATCTGTGTCTCTCATGAATAAATAAATAAAATCTTTTAAAAAAATAATAAAAATAAAAACTAGGTACTGATTGCACCTTAAAAGCACCTTGTGCCTTTTCTTTTTTCTTTTTTTTTAGATTTCATTTATTTATTTATATATTTGAGAGAGAGAGAGAGAGAGAGAGAGAGAATGAAAGGGGAAGGGAGAGGGAGAAGCAGACTTGGTGCTGATCACAGAGCCCAGTGTGGGGCTCAGTCCCATGACCCTGAGATCATGACCTGAGCCGAAACCAAGAGTTGGATGCTTAACCGATTGAGACACCCAGGTGTCCATTTGTGCCTTTTCTTAACTGCATTGTCTTGAGGGTCTTGCTGTTGGAGTTGAATGCTATCCTCAATTTTGTGATAGTCTTTTCCTTCAACCCGTGCCAGTTTTTACCACATACATGTTTATTTGCTTGTTTTTGATCTTTTTCATAACTGGAAGTATTTTGTAAGTATTCTTCTGGAACATACATTTTAGCTCAATATGATGTTTCTAATATTTATCCCTATAGTTCATTTTCATAGCTGTCTAGTGTTTTTTGGTATAACTGTATCATTAAGTGTTTATTCCTGCTACCAAATATGGATATTTGGATTGTCTTCAATTGTCTCTTATTGCAAATAGTGCTGCTATGAACATTCTTTTACAAAACTCCTGTTGTACAGGTAGCCGAGATTCTCTGGGGCTTGCTACTGAAAGTGTGTGGTCCGTGGACCTGCAATAGCAGCATCACCTAGAGCTTATTACAAATACCTCACCTTAGAGCCACTGGATCAGAATCTACATCTTATTATATTGTTCTGTGGCTATTAAGGTTTTAAAAGCACTAATCTATGGTATGGTCTTAGGGGTGAAACTACTGAGCAAGTTCAATTTTTTTTAATCAGATAAATCTTTGTGTTTTTCCAAAGTTGTCTCACCAGTGGATTACTGCCCACAAAGTTCCCATTGATCCAACACCGTCACCAACACTGGTATTTTCAGGCTTTAAAATAGTGTAACATGGAAATGTTTTTATATTTTGCTGATTATCAGTACTGTGTAAAAATGCAATTGGTATTTATGTATCAATTTTCCATGTAGTCATTTTGTTAATGAGGTTGAGCATCAATTATTTGTTGGCCATCAATATTTCTTCTTAAAAGCTTGCTTATAATCTTGTTAATTTTTAAATTTTTGATCTTTTATTGATTTTAAGGTATTCTTTGTTTATTCCGTCTACATTCTTTGTTATTTATAGATATTGAAAATATTTTCACCCAGTTTATGGCTTGTGATTTTAGTCACCTTAAGTTTGATTAATTGAAGGGTTTTTAAAAATATAGTCAAATTTGGGACACCTGGAGGGCTCAGCAGTTTAGCAACTGCAATTGGCCCAGGCCATGATCTTGGAGACCGGGATCAAGTCCCCCATCGGGCTCCCTGCAGGGAGCCTGCTTCTCCCTCTGACTGTGTCTCTGCTTCTCTCTGTGTCTCTCATGAATAAATAAAATCTTTAAAATAAAATTCATCAATCTTTTTTTAATAGGTAGCAGGTGTTTTCTTGCTATTGGACTAGGTCAATGTGGTTTCTCTGGACATCTAGTCTCCCATGTTTTTGGAAATAGAAGCCATAGTGAAGTTCTCATATCTAAACTTACCACCCCCCTTTATATCTTAGCTAATTATTTCCTGTCAGGAATATACAAACAACAACAACAACAATAATAAAAAAAAGCTAAATGAGAAACAAAGATCACTTAATAGAGCCAGGCAGATCTAGTGTACCCATTCTGATAGCAAGATTCCAGAGAAGATACAATCTTATCTAGGAACCCAGTCAGAGGAAATTAAAACACACACAGACTTGAGAGCAGAAAGAATGACCAGCACATGTTCACTAACCACAAGCAAGCAGGAAATGCTAAGGAGATAAGAGCCTCTGTTCCTGCTTGTTGGGCCTAAGAAATCCACCATTAGCATAACATGCTCTGTGAGTATTTGAGGCTGATCCCAATCAAATTTGCACAGCTGGAGGTGGAAAAATTTGCACAGCTGGAGGTGGAAAAAAACCACAAAGGTAATGGAATTAATATAAAATTCTCATGTTCCCTCACCTGTTGGCCAAAGTGAAAATGGTAAAATTAAGACAGATATTAATAATCTCCTTCCCCCAATATATACATGTTTTTTTTTCTATTAAACCATTATGCTATGGTCAAGTAAGAGTGAAGGTAGTCTGATTCCCAGCTTCCTCTGCTTCTGTGTATCCAGGAACCAGTAGTTTGGGCATTCAACTCTTCCAGAAATCTCTGAAATGTATCTCAGTAGGAATATTAATCTTTTCACTCAGACCATTCCACACCATGGATCAAAAATTCACACCTTACTCTAAACCCCATTTGACATCAAGTTCAGCTGTGTTACACATTATAGCTCACATGACATTTTATGGGTTCATAAAATAAAATGACCTAAAGTATGACTTTAAATAACAAGTATGACCTAAATTCAAACAAAGTAATCTTATCCCTCCCCTTACCATAACTCTCATTGTTTTTAAATCCTCCTCCCTTTCTAATAATGTAAGTTCAAAATAATTGCAATACACAATATTTTTTTCTTCCACAATCCCTTGTCTTGGCTGGAAGAGTGGCAAGGACAAAAAATATGACAAAAGTAGGATTGAAGTCATTAACATGCCTGGGCACCTTGTTATTTTGTCATTATGAGGACTTAAAGAAAAACTTAGAGCTCATCATAAATATTCACTTTATAACACTATTTCGTTATTAAAATGAAATGCAAAATAAAACTTTAATCAAGGCATTGGCTACACATGAGACAAAATAATGTAAGGTTTTGAAAATGGAGAGAAAATATGTGGCAAGATTTTGATAAGGTTATCTCTGAAATAATCTATGGTAGGAAAAAATCTATTAAACAACTACAATTATTTAATTTAGAAATGTCCCTGTAGCTCTATTTTTCAAAAATATCATTTTCATTACAAATAACAACTCCTCTAGAAATTTAATGGAAATAAATTTCTAGAAAGTCAGTTTAAAGAAAGTGAAGATATGATTGAATTGAATGTAATCTTTATGTGTTATTTTTTATACTCTGAATGTTACCTGTCTTTATCAACAACTTGGAGGTCTTACCATGTGAACATCTGTCCCCAAGTAGTGAGAACTAATTTGAAACACCTTTAATTTTGTCTTTAAAACTACAACATCTAGCTCTTGGAATAAATTGATAGCTGCTTTTTGCTACAGAAGCAGAGAAAGGTAAACGTGTTATTTGTGAAAGAGACAGGAGCTCTGGAGGCAAATGCCTAAGGCAATCTTCATTAAGGAAGAAATTCATTTGACTGGTTTGAACAATTTAAACAGCAGCTATGTGCTGTCTCTATGTGATCTATTTTGGGTTTCAATGCAGTAGTAGTGGCTTAAATAATTTATTTTATCTTATGGAAAATATTTAAAATTCTTATTTCTTGGGTTTAGCATTCAAAATACCATGTTTCTCATACTTGGCTAACAGTTTTGTATCTTTATATATGCTCTTATTTCAGCCCAGAATACCCTTATGCTTTATTCATCTGAAAAATGCCTTCAAAATCTTGTTCAACTTTTACCTTTGTGCTGAATCATCTCCTATGATACTTTATCTAGGTACCTAAAATTGCATTTATAACTATGTGCTTTTCTTTATATCTTTTACTTAGTTAGGAGATCCTCAAGGGTGAGGACTTTGATTTGTTCATATATCTTTGCCCAGTACCTGGCACAAATGCTGTCCTGTATGTGCACAGGAGAATAGACAAGAGGTTGAATGAATGAATGAACAGATGAATAAAAATAATGTTTATTGATTCAAGCACATTTAACACATGAATTTACAATTTGTCTAATTACCCAATATTTTCCAGCAAATAAATTGCTTCAGACATTATGACCTATGAGAAAAGCCAGTGTTTGGTTATATTAAAAAGAATTAGGTTCATTGTTAAGTGACTATAAATATGAATTCTATATGTGTGTGTGTGTGTGTGAATGTAGTGTTAGAGACAAAATAGATAGCTTTCTATCTTGCCACGTCTAGAAATGAGGAACATAGACACAGACTTTGTAGCTAGATAACCCAAGCCCTGATTTTACAAGACTTCTCTAGTTTTGGTAAATCCTTGACTTTTATGGAGGCGCAGCAGCTTATCTGTAAAATGGGAAGGATGACTTCCTCCTAAGTACCCCACAGAAAACCTGAGGATCTAATCAAATGAAGCTCTGCCTCATGGTTTACAAATGAGATATCTTTTTTTAAAGTCGTATTCTTTACTGGACCCAATTTTCTAGATGCAGAGAATTCAAACAAACCAGCTGAAGGGCTTCTTTGTGATAACACATTTGCCTTTTCTAGGTGCTCAGCCAGCATCAGAGAGGCCCCGGGGCCGGCTTGGGCTGCCTTACTGGTGCTCACACTCACACTCATCCAGAGTTGCGTCCTGTACTTCCCTCCCCCAGGGCAGCTTAGTGGTGAGGTGTCTGTTGAAACAGGGGAAATTTATGAAATGATATTTCAACCTACAGGCAAATGCAGAAAATTCATTAGTCTTGTTTTTGTTTTTATCTGACAACAGAAGGAGAATGAAAAAAATAAGGAATCTATTTAATCACACATCTTTCCAGAGCACATAGTTGTGTTCTGTCCTTTTAGAAGCCTTCCTACTTCTCACAGTTCCCTTTCCTAATTTTTCCCAACCAAATCAATCACTCCATTGCCAACGCTTCTGTAGAATTGCTCAAACCTTGGATTTAAATGCCACAGTGCTTTGCAATGATCTGTTTGTGAATCTGCCTGGACCCCAGGCCCAGCCTCCAACAAGGGAGAGTTTTAGGAAGCTTATCTTTTCCTTTTCATATTACCAAGACTTGCCCCAGGCCCAGCCTCCAACAAGGGAGAGTTTTAGGAAGCTTATCTTTTCCTTTTCATATTACCAAGACTTGCCAGGCTCCTCGCCTAAGACTTAGTAGGGCCTCAAGAAATTCTGACTCTTGAAAAATTATACTGTTTTAAACTTTCCTTTCAGACCCATTAGTATTAAGTATGCTCTGAGGGGCAAGGAAAGGAGAGGGCTTGAGTACATGGCAGAGAATAGAGACGTTTGGGAAAAGGAAAGCCACATGAGTTTAGTCTTCAGAAACTATGGTAATAATGGAAGGCTGTACAGCTGCTTCAACCTGGTGCTGAGCAAGTGAGGGTTTTTCGCCTGCAACAATGCTTTCTAGTCACATGGGTGCATTTATGGAAGGGATACAGGAAAGAGAGGGCTTCTCCAACAAAGGCCATTATGAAGAAGGGTTCTAGAAGTCTGTTATTAAGTTTAACATCCTTGCTGCTTGGGCATTGGAAGGAGTCAGCTATAAAACAGGAACCTTGCTTGTGAGAGAGAAATGGATTTGTATTTGTATTTGTATTTGTACAGAAGGCAGAAAAATCTCAGCCTCTGAAAGGAGAGGGGAAAAAATTGGAACAACATTAAAGAAGTGTGATGTCTTTGGAATGATGACATTATGTAAGGTACTCAAGATAGGGGTAAGGAGTTTAAGCAAGCCTGGGCTGGAAGAAAATCAGGTAGTTCTAATCATCTGACAATAAATTGAAGTTGTAATGAAATGTATATGAATAATTTTTGCTGTGAAATCTTGAATGAATCCCCCTCCTTTTAACAAATGTTGAACATAAAGTCATACTCCTGTTCTCATTCCTGTTACCCCGTAGAGGTAAGTAAAGGCAAGTAAATAAGCAGGTAGGATACAGTTGAAAAGTAGGGTGCAGGCTGGAAGAATGTACAGCTGGACACAGAGGAAGCCTTCAGAAAATAGTTTTAGGAGGTCAGAGCACTCTTCTGAGTGAAGTGATTTCTACGCAGAGACCTGAATGATGAGCTGAAGGTAGCCAGGGAAAAAAGGAGACTAGTGGGAAAATGGAGTTTTTCTGACAGAAAGATTAAAGTCTGTCACTGTAGAGAACTAAGAGAAAGCATGATGCTTTCCAGGAGCTGAAAGTGAGAAATTCGATATGGTTGGAAGAGTTACACAGCAGTGAAGAATTTATCTCACAGGGCACGGGTGCCATTGAAGAACCTAAGTGGAAAGTGAATTCATTTTATTTTGAGAGATCTGTCTGCTGTTAATTTGGTAGAAGAACTGGAGCGGGCATGAGGTTGGAGGCTGCAAGGTGTCAGTGGTGGAGAACAAGGCTCAATGCTGTCGATGGCCTAAACTGGTATAGTAGTGAGAATAGAGAGATGTACACAAAGTCCAGGAATAATTCGGAGGTGGATCATTTAAAAGCTTTAAGTTCGGGGGTACCCGGGGTGGCTCAGTGGGTGAAGTGTCTGCCTCCAGCTCAGGTCGTGATCTCAGGATCCTGGGATTGAGTCCTGCCTGGGGCTCCTGCTCCAACAGGAAGGGAGCCTGCTTCTCCCTGTACTTCTCCCTCTGCTTATGCTCTGTCGCTCTCTTAAATAAATAAATAAAATCTAAAAAAAAAAAAAAAAGCTTTACATTCAGAGAGGAAAGGAGTCAACGATGACTGTGAGTTTTCTGATGCAAACAAGTGGGTGGATGGTAATTGCTTTTGTTTGAAATGGGGACCCCAAGGAAAAGTTCTGGTGCAGGGATTGTGGGGGCTAGATGTGAAAAACCACATTGTTCACTGTGTCATATTTATTTACAGCTTAAATTTTTCCAGGGCTGAAAATGCTTCTAGTTCCAATTCAGTTTAAAGGGTGTTTATTGATTTCTCGGACATCAGTGAATTATCTCGGTGGATGTTATAAGAATCCATAATGAACTTACAGTGTGTAGAAGGCTACGGTATCCTATGATTTTTCATAAGTGCAGGCAGAAAAAAAACTCTCAAGATAATAGGAGTAATGATTTCAAAAATTTGAGAATAGCTTGAGGAATCATATCTTGAACATTAGTGGAATGAAAAAACATCTTATTTCTCTGTTTTTGGCAAAGAAAATCTTATGGGGATCTTCTAGAATGTCATTTGTAAGGATATAGAATGGAATATTTAAACATTCTATGAAAGAGCAGAAAAAAGAAATGTCCCTGAGGAACCATCACAATGAAAGTTCAAAAACAACGGGAGTGGTGGCCGGTGGCCCGCGCTGGGCAGCGCCCGCCCGCCGCGAGCTCGAGCTCGGGCTGTGGGGCCTTGCCAGGTGCTGCAGTGCAGGTGAAGGCCTTTGGGGGGGGGGGGGCGGTTAGGGTTACCTGCCGAGATTCTTACCCAAGCAAAGACACTAGATGAGCTGCATTCCTTAAAACAAAAGGCTGGTTTCACAGGAAGCATCCGCTGCCATTTGCTGATTTGGTAGGACAACAACTCACTTTTTCCTTTATCAGGGAGAGATCTTCATCATTTCAATTTGTCTAGGAGAAGGGGTAAGCTGCCACTTGCCTTTACACGAGCGGGAGGTACTGATTTACCACCAGAAGGAGTCGGCTCAACACTGATATTTTGAAACTTTTTTTGGCGTTTCTTTCATAGTTAAGCAGAGATAGAAAGAATTCATTGCTATTTCAATTGAATTCACAATTAATATTATAATAGGAAATAACAGGGGAAAGTAGGACAATTTTCTGGAAAATATGACTGTGTAATTAGGGACTTGCAAATTTCTTTACTTCCTTCAATGAGTATGTCAACAAATGACCAATGCTAAACACTATTATTTTGAAACGGAAAAATATAATTGTATTTCTCTCAAAGAATAAAGCTTTCTAGATAAAGAATTTGTGCATTTAATGCACACTCGAGCTACTGGCTAAAAATAATCACTTTAATCACTAAACCATTTTATTTGATCATTTTAATAATTCATATTTTATCATAAAATGAATGGCCATGTGGGAAATTTGAAATAAAAAATATTTTTAAAAAGACAATGAGGGACCCCTGGGTGGCCCAGTGGTTGAACCTCTGCCTTCGGCCCAGGGCGTGATCCTGGGGTCCCCGGATCAAGTCCCACATCGGGCTCCCTGCGTGAGCCTGCTTCTCCCTCTGCCTGTGTCTCTGCCTCTCTCTCTGTGTGTCTCTCATGAATAAATAAATAAAATCTTAAAAAAAAAAAGGCAATGAGAAATAACTGCAGCTTTAATACCAATAATAATTGCCGTGAACATTTTATATATATTATTCTAATCTCTAGATAGAAAAAAAGAAAAACAACTTATATACCTTGAACATTTTCTCATTCAGAAATTATATTTATACTTCATTAATTATGACTGTATTAGATTAGATTATGTAGATTACTCAAAACTATTCAAACTCTAATTACTAGAATTGTAGGCCATTTTAAATATGCCATAAGCAACATAGAAATGAATGTCTTGGAACTAAATCTTTGCCCATCCTTAGTATAAATCATTAGAAGGTAAAATATTGAGATAAATGGTAAAATAAAAGAACTAAGTTTTTTCATAATCTGACAATTTCCTTTATGCCTTATATCACCTTTAAGTCTACATTTATGTCTTATAGCGTCTGTTCATTAATTATCTACTTGGTACTTTAATTCGTTAAAAGCCTTAGGGATTCTGAGATGAATAACATAGATAATGGCTGTAAAAGAGCATATATGCACAGGATGAATGACAAATATATTATAATACCGAAGGGCTGAATAACAAGAATGGTGGATTGAAGGAATGGAATGCCAGCTGCGTTTGGAACTACCGAGCACATCTAGAAGTCTAATTGGTTAAATTAGCTCTCGTTGGGTTTGGGATTAAAAGAACTGATTGTGAGGGGTAACTGGAATGGATGGTGGTAGAAATATTTTAAATTAAATAAGAGGTGCAGTTTGTGAAGTCAAAAGCAATAAACTTTTTGCTTCTCTTTTAAAAGTGGCCCTCTCCTGGCCAACCCTTCAGGAAAACCAGAAAGCTTTGTCAACCCAGGCACAGAGCCCGTGCGCTTGGAGGATAACTGCTGCACTCTAATGAAGGATATTCTTGGCTCTCGTTTTGTTGAGACCACAGGGGTCAATTTACATTTCCAATCATCAATTGGGTTTATTTCACATGTAGAACTTCTGCTATTAAGCACCAAAGGAATGCAACATTACCCTATAGGGGGAGCGTTTTGTTTAAGGTGAGGTTATATTTAAGGGTGCTTTTAAAATTCAAATTAGAATTTGGAGATCCTGGACAATTTATTTTGTCTAAGCAAACTTAATAAAACAACTAGTTTTGTCCATATAATTGTAATGTTAGAGAATGGTCAAATTTATTTTTTGATTAAAATTTCTTGGGAGTGATTACAGCTTGGCATTCAGTTGTTTAAAATGTTAATGTCCCACTATTTATTACTAAAGGAACTACAGTGAAATTATTTCAAGTTAACAAAGTCATTACCCCAGAATGGAACTTCCTGATGCCAGGACTTTTTGGTTCACCTAACCGGTAAATCCCTGGGGCAGGAGTCCTAATTGGCTCAGGATATTGAAGTTATTTTCTGGTTTGATGCTTTAAAAGCCATCTGGGTGGGACGCCTGGGGGGCTTAGTGGTTTAGCGCCTGCCGTCAGCTCAGGGCCTGATCCCGGGATCAGGGATCCAGTCCCACATCGGGCTCCCTGCATGGAGCCTGCTTCTCCCTCTGCCTGTGTCTCTGCTTCTCTATCTCTCTGTGCCTCTCATGAATAAATAAATAAAATCTTTAAAAAATAAAATAGTGATGCATATTAACATTAGTTCAGTATGAAGAGGTATTACAATTCCACACCAGACAAATTTAATTTGGTTTTCCTAATTCCAAAGTAATATTTATTTGCCATTGAAACTGTAAAAAAAAAAAAGTATATGGAAGATAATTGCTCTATGGGTAGATTATAGGGAGGGAGTTAAGGAAGAGGGTATTTTAGCTGTATTTATAATGTTTTATTTTTTAAAAAAGAGATCTGAAGCTAATATGGTAAAATGTTCGCTTTTGTTACACCTAGATTTATAGGTACATAATTTAATTTCTCTATCTTTTTTTTTTTTTTTTTAAATTTTTATTTATTTATGATAGTCACAGAGAGAGAGAGAGAGAGAGAGGCAGAGACACAGGCAGAAGGAGAAGCAGGCTCCATGCACCTGGGAGCCTGACGTGGGATTCGATCCCGGGTCTCCAGGATCGCACCCTGGGCCAAAGGCAGGCGCTAAACCGCTGCGCCACCAGGGATCCCTAATTTCTCTATCTTTTAATACTTAAAATTTTTATATCAAAGTATTTAAAACACCCGTGAACCCATGAACTCACAACATAGGGTACTCATTCAGCATTTCAGTGTTTAGCCTTCCAGTCTTTGTTATATGAATAAGCAAATAAATATTTTGTTGCAAATGTAGAATTATATTTTTTATATTTTTCTTTGAAAATATATTATACATTTCCATAGAAGATACAGTATGTTATCAATTAATATACATTATTGACATCATTCTGTTTCATTAGGCATTTTAGCTAGTTTTTGTTTTTTTCTGTCACAAGTTACTTTTTGCAGTATTGATTTAAGTGGTACCAAAATGTCTTACCAGAGTAGAAAGTTAGCACCAAATTATACTCAGAATGACTAACCTAAAATCTTTGCTAACTTCATTGGTGAGGACTTGCCCATTGTTTTCATGAGATCATTTGTTTTTCCAAATGTGGAGTTCTGTTTCATTTGCCCACAATTTGAATGAAACCTTTTCTCACAGAGATTTGTTTTAATCAGGTATGATGAAAATGACTGTCAGAACTCACAGATCCCTAGAAACAGGCACAACATAGGGGGGCCACTTGGGGAAAGACAGGAGGCAGAGGGAATGAGGCAGTGTGTTAGTACAAGAGCCTCTGTTGTGATTTCCATGGGACAGAACAGGCACTTCAGGGTGAGCAGGACTAGGATTAACTATTTTAATGTTTTCATCAGGCTCTAGTATATAGGGACTGTCCCTTGTCATCTGGTACCTAGCTCTGGGTGGTTAGGGTAAGTGGATATTTGGCCCCTGGAAAGCCCTATAAAAGTGTGAGAGCACTGTAGAAGAGGTCACTGGGCTGTGGGCTCTGTATTGGTTGGTTTACACTTGACAGGAATGCTCCCTGGTAGGTTGCTTACTATTTCCAGAAATAAACGGACTCTAGGAGGGTCAGTCCATTCAAGGTCAACAAAGTCCCAGATGTTAAAGAATCAGAATAAAGAAAATAAAAGGCATGGCTAATATAAATTGCTATTACATACGATGTTTTTAATGAATGAGAAGTACATGATGCACCTGAGGACTAAGGTAATTGGTCAAAGATAAGATGGTTGTAAAAATTATTCATTTATTAGGCAAATATTTTCTGAGCACCTACCACACACCTAAGCACTCAGTCATGGGCAAAATCAGGCACAAACCCTGCTGTCATTTAACTTACTCTCTGAACCTAATTTTCAAATGCATCATACTAATGTTGCTTTGTCATAGCTTATATTAATACAAGATGTTTCAAAACCAAAGAGTAACTAATATGCAATAGGTATATCTATCATTATCTTCTGTATATTCTATATATAATAGCTTGTTTAGGCTTTCGGACTTGCTTTACTCTTTAACAGAGGTAATAGTGTTGTATAATTTGATCAAAATTTGGAGGAGGGCAGCCTGGGTGGCTCAGCGGTTTAGCGCGCCTTCCACCCAGGGCCTGATCCTGGAGACCTGGGATCTAGTCCCACCTCGGGCTCCCTACATGGAGCCTGCTTCTTCCTCTGCCTGTGTCTCTGCCTCTCTCTCTCTCTCTGTGTGTCTCTCATGAATAAATAAATAAAATATTAAAAAATATTTTGGAGGAACTTTGGGTAATTAGCAAGCCCTTTTTTTTTTGCAATGACTCTCTCTCTCTCTCTCTCTCTATATATATATAGAGAGAGAGAGAGAGATTATATATATATATATATATATATATATATATATATATGTATGTATATTTTATGATAGTCACAGGGAGAGAGAGAGAGGGAGAAGCAGGCTCCATGCACCGGGAGCCCGACGTGGGATTCGATCCTGGGTCTCCAGGATCGTGCCCTGGGCCAAAGGCAGGCGCCAAACCGCTGGCCACCCAGGGATCCCAATAAACGTATTTTAAACTAGCATTAAAATGTCCTGATATAGTCCAGTACTTACCATCCTCCTTAATAAGTATTGTGGCACAATGAGATGTTTGAAATATCTCATTATTTGGAGTGAAATTGCAGGATTTCTTCTCCAGCCTAGATACAAACATATTTGACTAGAGATAGTCAAATCTCTACAGGGTTAGAGATAGTTTTAGCTTTGAATTGTGTTCAGTTCACACACACAAATTAATACATACTTTAGTAACGATGGATTTTAAACAATTAGGTTTTACCTGTTGTGCCCAAGATCGCGAATCCGAGAAACCCCGAGGAGCCGACCCCGATGCAAACACACCAGGGTTGATTTACGAGCTGGAGCTTGGGTCCAAGTGTACCCCACACAACGGAGCAGGGACTTGGACCCCGAGGGGGGTTTCAACTGAGTTGTATGGGCTGGTCTCCGGGACCTGGGGGGGGGGGGGGAGGAATCCCTCAAGTTCTGTTTACATTCTGATAGGGGCCTTCAAGGGCATTGAGCTCTGTTCTCATTCTAATAGGGGCTTCCTGCCCTTGGCTTGGGCTCAGTTTTTATTCTAATGTGGGGCTTTCTAGGACATTAAGCTGTAAACTTGTTTTTTTTTCCTGTAACTGAAGTAAGGTGAAGTTCAGCTCTTATTCACCGGGGCCTGGGATGGCTGGACGTGTGCTAAAGCTGAACTTAAAGTGGAATGGCCTTAATTTTCTCGCCCTCCACATTACCAATTATTGATTTTTTTTGCCAGTTATTTATTTAAATTCTGATTTCCAAGGAATGATTTGAACATTGTTTAGTGGTAAAAACTTGTTGGGAATAGTTTTGGGGCCTAAGCCTTCTTTCTGTGTACACCAGAGTTTCTCAGATGGATGGCTTATTTCCCAGTGGTTGGAAGGGATTTTTTTTAAAGATTTTATTCATTTATTCATGAGAGACACAGAAAGAGAGAGAGGCAGAGACACAAGAAGAGGGAGAAGCAGGCTCCATGCAGGAAGCCAGACATGGGACTTGATCCCGGGACCCCAGGATCACACCCTGGGCTGAAGGCAGTGCTAAACCACTGAGCCACCTGGGCTGCCCAGAAGGGATTTTTATATTCAATCTATTAGAGGTTTATTGTTAGATAGAATATACTTTTTCAGTTGCAATATATGCCTTGTAAACATATGTTTTATGTTTATCACAAGAATATTTTGCAGGTACATTGGATGATTATTATACAAACTGATTTTAAAATGAGCTATCTCGCAGAATGATAGATGTGGAAAGCATTGGAATATTGTTTGTGGCTTTTAAGTAATAGAACCTGTTGAGACTTCCTAAGCCAGCCAGCATGTAGTATTATGTTATTCCCATTGTCAATCTCTTGGCAGATTCATTTCCATTGCCCTAACTTTCTAACTTGGTTAGGAGACCAAGTTTCCCTCATCCCCTATCTTCTAGTTGCAACTCCACTAATCATCCTTGAACCCCTTCATTCCTTCTCAACCTTCTTCATGGATATGACACATATATTCTTTAAACACAGCACAGGAAGATTATTTGGCTTTTAATGCTGCTTGACATTGTTTCATTAATGACTTCAACTTAATAAAATATTTTCCAATTCATTTCTTTTTCATTGTTTCTTATGTCACCTGATGTACTGTATTGATATTGATGGTAAAATTGAAATTTTTCAAGACTTCTCCTTCTTCTTCCATAGCTGAAGAAAAAAAATCAATATACCATCAAATTGAGTTGAGATTCAAAATGAGTCCTTCATTAAGCTCAGCTTATATAGTCCATGGAACAGAAATAAACATGTGAATATAATTGGATCTATTGCTTATCCTAAAATGATTAGTAGAAATATATATAGTAACCTCTTTATAATGATCTCATGTTGAATAGCATTTAATAGTTCAAAATATTTTTTCAAAAATGCTTATTATATTTTATCCTCAAAATAATCCATGCGAGGCAGTCATAGATTATCATTTTACTTCATTATATATGTATATATACTTTGTATACACATAAATATACACTTGCATATATATACACATATGTAAGATATAATTTTGTTTTTTAAATATTTATTAATTTTATTTATTTGACAGAGAGAGAGTGAAGGAGAGAGAGAGGGAGCCCACAAGCCAGGGGGAGAGGCAGAGGCAGAGGGTGAGGGAGAGGGAGAAGCAGGCTCTCCGCTGAGCAGGGAGCCTCATGTGGGGCTCCATCCCAGGATCCTGGGGTCACGACCTGAGCTGAAGGCAAATGCTTAACTGACTGAGCCATCCAGGTACTCTAATATATATCACTTTATCTTGTTTTAGTCATACAGACAAAAATTCATATGATAGACTTTTGAACTTACCCAAGTTCACACAAATATAAGGTGACCTATCCAAGACTAACTCTTAACATTTGTGTCTCTTGATCTGACGTTTGTTTCTACTTTTTAAATAGGAAATATAGGCATGCACAAAGAAAAAAATTTACCACAATTGCAGCACTAAAATGTTCAATTATTCAATAAATACATTTTGAAGTCCCACTATACCAGGTACTATTCTACTTTAGTAGGGAGAACCACAGTGAAAAAGAGGCAGATGGAAATCTGTGACCTCATAAAGACTACATTCTAATAGGGTGGTTTAAGTAGATAAGTTGTACAGTATTTGTCAAATAGTGATAATGTGATTGAGAAAAATGAAGTAACAAAGCATGGGAAAAAAAAACAAAGCGTGGGGAATGGAGATGTGGGATGTTGGATGAAATCAATCAGTAATCAGGAATGCCTCATTGAGAAAGTAACATTTGAGTGAAAATCTATGTGAGAAGCATTAAGTACAATATTACAGACACAGGTGTGACAGGTGTGACTGTCATGCCTGAAGAACAACAAGGAGACCCATGGGGCTGGACAAGAGCTGAGGAATATGAGGCCAGCAGGTTGGGGGAGAGGGAGTGGAGGAGATAAGGACTATGAGTGCATTATGTTGGACAAAGCAAGAACTCTAGCATTTTCTCTTGAGTGAAATTGAGCTATTTCAGATGGTCTTGAACACTAGGAGTGACAAGATCTAACTTAGATTGGAACAGATTACTCTGAATCTCATATTAAGAATAGACTGTAGAGGGATCCCTGGGTGGCGCAGCAGTTTAGCGCCTGCCTTTGGCCCAGGGCGCGATCCTGGAGACCCGGGATCGAATCCCATGTCGGGCTCCCGGTGCATGGAGCCTGCTTCTCCCTCTGCCTGTGTCTCTGCCTCTCTCTCTCTGTGTGACTATCATAAATAAATAAAAAATTAAAAAAAAAAGAATAGACTGTAGAGAACTGAAGTTTAGAAGCATGGATATGGGAACAGTTGGGGGCCTATTTCAATAACTCAAGTGATAGATGATAATAATATTAACATGAGATGAAATGAAATGATTGTATTTCAAATATATTTTGAAGATAGAGCCAAGAGTATTTGCAGGTAGACTGAATGTGTGCTGTAGGAGAAAGAAAAGAATCAGGATGAATCAGTTTTTTGCCTGAACAAATAGAAAGAGGAGTTACCATGAATTGGGATAGAAAGACTATGAGAGAAACAATTTTAGAAGGAAGATCATGAGTTTAATTTTGGGCGCATTAAGCTTGAGATCAACTTTAGACATCCAGGTGGAGACGTTGAAGAAGGTTTTTGAAATATGAATCTAGGGTTCAAGAAAAAAGTTCAGGCTGAAGATATAAATTTGAGAGTCATCAATTTGCAGGTGATTTTCAGGTCAGAACACTGGATGAGTTCAGCAAGAGAGTAGGTGTAGAGAAAATGAGATCAAATAAGGGTTGAGTGCTAATGCAGCTCAAACACACTAATAATAACCATTAATCCACCTCTCAAAAGGCGGTTGAATTATTAAGTTAGCACATAAGGAAGAAAACTGTATAGTAATCATAATCTTGAAAATTCCCTAAACCACCCATAAATTCAGTATACATGGCTTGGTTTATACCAGAAGTTGGCAAACTATGGCCATGGGACAAATCCAGCCTGTTGGCTTTGTTTTTGTTGTTTGGTTTCTTGTTGTTTTTATGGCCTGTAAGCTAAGAATGTTTTTTACGTTTCTAAAAGACTGGGGGGGAAATGAGAAGAATAATATTTTATGACATGAAAATTCTATAGAATTCATATTTCAGCATCCATAAATAAAGTTTTATTACAACATAGCCATGCTCATTTGTTGATGTATTATTTAGGGCTGCTTTAGCACTACAGTAGCAGAGCTGAATATTGCAACAGAGACCATATGTCCCACAAAACCTAAAATATTTACTGTCTGGCTCTTTACACAAAAATATGACAACTCCTGGTTTATGCAATTCTATACACGTATATGTATGTAAAGTACATTATACAATCAAAAATATATTTTTTTCATTTTAAAGAATTTTTTTATCATTTAAAGATATTTTAAAGATATTTAAAATGTTTTCTTGTGGAACACACATTTAGTTTGCCTGAGTTAAGCTCACTGAACCTATTACCGTCCCTTGAGCATCTGCTATGTACTTTGTAAATTATCACATTTCTTGTGAATTTGCTACCCCATTTTACAGATGAGAAAGTTGAGGATCAGAGAGATCAACTAAGATATCAGAATACGAACTCATTTTTAGCTCTGGGATTTCTTTTACTCTACCACAGTCTTTACATGTGGAACTAAATATATGGGGTATCAGCACCTGACATACTGTATGCAGCTCCAGCAGGTCCTCTCAAAGTCTTCTTTGGAGATTTGGAGATTTAGAGAAAGGTGAATTAAAATGATTTTTTAGAAATACAATAGTAAAGACTATTTATTACCTGCTTTAGAATTACATAACATTTACTCCTAAGAAATTCATTTTAAGAAAGTGGCTGTGGAGAACCCTGGGTGGCTCAGCGGTTTAGCGTCTGCCTTCAGCCCAGGGCGTGATCCTGGAGTCCGAATTCAAGTCCCACGTCGGGACCTTTTACAAGGCCAGTATTATCCTAATGCCAAAGCCAGACAAGAACACCAGAAAAAAGAAAATTATCGTCTGGCTTCCTGCGAGGAGCCTGCTTCTCCCTCTGCCTGTGTCTCTGCCTCTCTCTCTGTCTCTCTCATGAATAAGTAAATAGAATCTTAAAAAAGAAAGAAAGAAAGAAAGAAAGAAAGAAAGAAAGAAAGAAAGAAAGAAAGAAAGAAAGACTGTAATAGGCACTTTCCTGGGATCTGGAGATAAAATGCTAAATGTCACATTCCTTTACTCAAAAAAAATTTTCAAACCAGTGCTCAAATAAGTAGCAACTTTATAATGAAGGAGGTACAAATAAGTGTGGTTTCGTAGACCTGATACGTTAGAATACTATTTCTTTTTTTTATTATTAAAGATTTTATTTATTTACCTAGCTACCCAGGTGCCCCACAGTAGCATACTAGAGCTTTCATTAAAAAATACTCTGGTCTTTATGTGTAACCTTTGAAATTTACGTCAAAAAAAAAAAAAAAAAAATCAGTCAACACGGTACAGCCATGTCCTTCCCCAAAATGCCTTTGTTGCACCTGTCAGAGGGTATTCTGACTTGAATTAACCCACGTGGATGAGATCCTAGAGGCTATAGGTCATCTTGAATACACTATCCCAAATCATGGCTGCAGCGTTGTGTGCAATGAAACAAGTTCCCCATGATTACTGGTATATTTGGAAAAGAGTCCTAGAGATTTTGGCTGCATGAAATAATTAAGAAAATACATTTTTTAAAAATATGAGCTATTCAGACGTGGGAAGGTAGCTGCTCTTACTGTTTTCCTGGGCCTAACTGAACCCCTGAGAAGAACATTTTGCATTTTGAGAAGACCTATGATTCGGTCACTTGTCTATTTATAGACAGTGTTTTTGAGTGGCACCTCCGTGCCTTGGAAATAGGAAGATGGCTCCAAATATACACTCTTCTCTCTCTTCTTTGTAAGTCTTATGACCCATGACTTGATGGAATATCTAAAGGAAGGTTTTATGCACCCTGTCTCTATGATCTTTACAAGCCCTTTATCAGGCAGTAACATTAACCTCAGATCTAAAATTTTCTGCTTTTAAAGCACAAAAGACCTTGTTTGCAAACTGCATAATTACATGGTGTAAATTTACAAAACTTAAAGCAAATTAACTCCTACAACACAGCTCACAAATAGAAGTTCTTGTTTGTTCTCTGCCCTGACAAAGACTTTTAACATGCCATTATGTTGCTCTTACTGTCATCCTTTTATCTTCAGACTAACAAATAACATTCTGACAGTGTTAAAGGACATCTGAATTTTTCTGCAGAAAACAGCCCTTGAGCTGACATCAATGCTTTCACAAAGGAATAAAATAAAACTGGCAAAGATATTAGCTTGACATTATGGGGGAGACTTGTTAGGATGGATTTATATCCAAATCCATTATCCCATTAAATCTTTGCAAAAACCATGTGTTGTAGGTATTGCTGTCCTCATTCTTCTAATGAAAACTCCAGCTCAAGATGGTTGGATAGTTGAATACTATGCCTGTAACTACACAAATTTAGAAATGGCGGAAGCAGAACTAAATCCAGGATGTCTTATTCCATTTTTCATTCTCTTTCAAGGATACAGTCTTGCAAAACTACCACCCACACAGGAAATCCAAGTACTCTTATTTCTAGGACATTCTCTTTATGCCTATCAGCATTAATCATTAACTACACAGACAAAAATTAGTTAATGCAATCAACTGGAGAGAATTATAGAAAGGTATATTTTGACAACAGATGGATAAAGGAGGCAGGATAAATTTTGAGCTTGAGAAGTTATCTAGGATCAGGTGATGGGTACCAGGATCATGAGAAGATGTCTTAAAGGCTCCAAGCATACTGCGGTTAAAAATATGGGAAGATAGGGGAATCCCTGGGTGGCTCAGCAGTTTAGCATCTGCCTTCGGCCCAGGGCCTGATCTTAGAGCCCCAGGATTGAGTCTCACTTCGGGCTCCCTGCATGGGGCCTGCTTCTCCCTCTGCCTATGTCTCTGCCTCTCTCTCTCGCTCTCTCTCTTTCATGAATAAATAAATAAAATCTTAAAATATATATACAGAAAGACAGAGACTCAGAACAATATGGGATTGTTGCTAAAAACAAACTCTATATACTATACTTTTCTTCAAATTGAAAATGACTGAAGGTTTTCTATTTGGGGAATTAAGACAGGAACGGTAGGATTTCCTATGAGCAATTTTTGTATGTCTCCCGAGACAGGGCTCTTCAAAGAAACCTTAGATAAGTATACACTCGCTTCACTCCGAATGGTGCTCTTGATTGATGTGATTTCTTCTAGCCTTTGCTGTTGTTTCCTGACACCTTAGTAAGTTAATAGTACTTAAAAGTACAAAAAGTCCCCATGAGGTGCCAGGGTGGCTCAGTCGGATAAGTGTCTAACTCTTGGTTTTGGCTCAGGTCATGATTTCAGGGTCATGACATCAAGCCCCATGTCAGGCTTCATGCTCAGCGGGGAGTCTACTTTGAGATTCTCTCCCTCTGCCCCTACCCCCTTCTCTAGCTCTCTCTCAAATACATAAATAAGTCTTTTTTAAAAAATCTGCAAACACCCGGATCATGAGACAAATGGTCTTCTGAGATCAAGAACAACCCCAGGGAAAGAATTCAAACTTGCCAAATTGTTCAACAACTTGTTGATTCCCATGTTCCCAGAATCAAGAGTTTTCCCCCCATTAAGAAATAAACAAGCTCTAGGAAACTTGTTATTCAGTAGAATATTCTGCGATGATTAAAAATGTTTCTAAGGGATCCCCGGGTGGCGCAGTGGTTTAGCGCCTGCCTTGGCCCAGGGCACGATCCTGGAGACCCGGGATCAAATCCCACGTCGGGCTCCCAGTGCATGGAGCCTGCTTCTCCCTCTGCCTCTGTCTCTGCCTCTGTCTCACTCTCTCTCTCTCTCTCTCTCTCTGTGTGACTATCATAAATAAATAAAAATTAAAAAAATTAAAAAAAAATGTTTCCGTAATTTCACACTGTTCAACATGGTAGCTACTAGCTGTATTGCCTATTGAGCATTTGAAAAGTACCTAGAATGACTATGGAACTGCTTTTCTAATTTTATTTTAATTTAAATTGTGTAGATAGCACAGTTCCAGAATAGAGTGAGTAATGCTTGACCCAAAGCAAAGCCCTGAAATCAAATCACTCTTGAGACATATTGAGGAATGCTATAGGGGTACAAACTCCCAATAATTATTGAAGTTTGTGGAAGTGGACTCTGGATGGAGATCCTTAGAGCTGGTCACTACTGACATAGTCTCGGATGCACATGCTTCTCTTTATTGCAAAACCTTTCAATTTCAAATGTCCAACTCTGGCCTTCAAGGCAGTTACTCCAGCAAACAGCAGAACTTTTTATCTATTGTTCTCAAAAGCAGTAAAAACCTAATAAGTATATGCTCATTCCCTCCTTATGTACCTCATTCTCTGTCCAAAATCTCTATTTATTCTTTATCATTGAAGTTCATATATTAATACTTATTCCATCCAGGCTGGCAGAGTGGAAAGTAAAGAACCTTTAATCAAGAGACTGAGGCTCAAGCCCTGGCTGAAGTCTTTATTGACCATCTGTATTTGAGGAAGAAAGTCGTTTAACTTCTTTCAGTCTCTGTTTCCTCTTCTGCAAAAGCAAAATAATACATATCTTACAGCCTCACTGAAGGGATTAGATGAGAGAAACAAGGATGACCGCGCTTTACAAAAAAAAAAAAAAAATGTTAGGGAAATGTCAAAAATTATAATTACTCTGTCAATTGTCCATTCTTTCTTTAAGACTTGCCTCTTCTTCCCATTTCTAAAGCTTTATCCTTAATATCATATAATCACAGCCGACATTATATTTTTAATTTTTATATATAACACTGCCTAGTGCATTGATTTTTCTCATAGACTCTGATCAAATATCCATGTAACTTAGTTTCCAGGAATACTCTAAAAAAAAAAAAAAAGATTTAATATATAATCATTGTAAAGAGCAGTAAACTGTGGGTTCCATGTGGCTCATTCTGGTATGAAAATTTCAATCAACTACTCCAAACTTGTTTGTCTAATATACAAGTACTTTATGTAAAAATTAAGTTCAGGAATAATATAACTTCAAAAAATTTGAAAGAGAGCGGAAATTCAATGTTAGAACATTAGAGTTTTATTAGACCTCATGATTAGTAGTATTAATCAAATGTTAAAATAATAGGAGATCAGTTCTGTCTCAATATTTTAGTTTATATGTTAGGTTAAGAAAAATTCTGGATATTTTGTTTTATTTAATAGTTGTGTCTCTTCTTTTATAAAGTCTATTTTGGTTTAGCCCATTTATTTATCAAGGTCTTAGTACATTATCAATTCATGTGAGCACATACTATATAAAAGAAATAACCCTGATCTCTCATGTTTGTTGTAAATATGATATTTTATTACAAATGCTTTCTTTTTCCTATTTTGGTAACGTAGCTTGAGGGTATGATTTTTTAAGTATTTATATACTCAGACCTGCATTCATTTTTCTTTGTAACTTTTTTCTATCTCTTCTGAAGTTGTAAATCTTTCATTCTCCAATAGTTTGGCCAAAAACTCAAATTTATTCTCTAACAATCAGTTGCTTATATATTTTTGTTTGTCCTTACCTCTGTCTTTGCTCATAATATTGAAGCTAACACAATTAAAAGGTTGTATTGTCAGAAAAGAGGTCATGAAAGAAATGTTTGATCTTTTTGTTTCCGCTCAACTAAAATGATGGACAAAGATTATATCCATGGATTTCCCATGAAGGCTAAAGGGACTAGCCAAGCACTGCAGTAGGTGCTTGCGGCATGTATGAGCTTATTTCATGTTAACTACAACTTTCAGAAATAGGTATTATTCTTATTCATAGAGGAAGCTACTAGGGCTCTGAGAGCCTAAGTGCTAAAATCATACACCCAAAAATTAGTGGACTTGGCTTCCTGATCCAGATCCAGCTGCTTCAGTCCATAGTCTCTTCCCTGGAATATTTCTTTTTTTTTTTTTTTTTATTTTATTTTTTTTTTATGATAGGCACACAGTGAGAGAGAGAGAGAGGCAGAGACACAGGCAGAGGGAGAAGCAGGCTCCATGCACCGGGAGCCCGACGTGGAATTCGATCCCGGGTCTCCAGGATCGCACCCTAGGCCAAAGGCAGGCGCCAAACCGCTGCGCCACCCAGGGATCCCTTCCCTGGAATATTTCTTTTTTTTTTTTTAATTTTTTTTTTTAATTTTTATTTATTTATGATAGTCACAGAGAGAGAGAGAGAGAGGCAGAGACACAGGCAGAGGGAGAAGCAGGCTCCATGCACCGGGAGCCCGACGTGGGATTCGATCCCGGGTCTCCAGGATCCCGCCCTGGGCCAAAGGCAGGTGCCAAACCACTGCGCCACCCAGGGATCCCCCTGGAATATTTCTAAGACCACTTTCCTTACCAGGACTTTTCTTTAAATCAGGTACATTCATGTTAAAATGACTCAGAAATAGCTAATAATTATTGACCCTTACTAGGAAGCAGGTGTCCTGCTCAAGACTTCTCATGCTTCATCTTATTTGGTATTAATCACAATGCCGAGGAGTTATATTATATCCCTTTTTCAAAGATAGGACAACAGAAGTTCAAAGTCACAGACTTACCAAGTAGTAGGTACTTCTAATATTGGTTTTGTTCCTAACTCTTGGCCCTTAATCTCTATAGTCCTGCTTCAGATTTATTCTGTCTCATATGTGAAATGACTTCCTAGTCATTTCAGAGTAGAAAGAACCCACTCTTACGAATTGCTGCCCAAACGGTTTGCTGTTGTTGTTTTAGCACATTTGCTTGATTAGGTACTTAATATATTCACTGCCAATTTCATAGTGTTAGTAGTGCTTAATAGTTTCACAGTGTTAAACATTTGCTTTCTTTGTTTAAGTGTACTTTCTATTAGTCAGAATTTAGAGTTAAGAGAGAAGAGACACCCACACAAGTGGAGTTTCCTAGCAGGTCCTAGAGCTTCTTTGGAAAACAGTGTGCATTCCCTCCTGACCAGAGTGTTGACCCTGAAGTCTGGCATATTCATAACAAAGCCGCAGAATCTATTTCATGTTTGGGCCTGGCCTGTCTCTGATGTGCTATGAGTTGCTTCCCAATTGTGTGTCCCAGCAGGGGAATCTATTTGAGGAAGTCCCAATACCATTTTATACCAGACTGTAGGAAAGCCTTCACAAAGCAGTCCTTGACACTTTTATTCTGCAAGGTCCTGGAAACGCACTTGAATATCTGGCTCTCTGGAGTCTGCACATTATTCAGAGGTGAGCATTAAGGATGAAAGAGCATAGTCACAATCAAACAGAGCCTTTCTAGAACTTTTTAAAGGGTCATGGAAATGAAAAGACTAGTGAATTCCTTCTAATAATTCTGCCTTTCTCTGTTTTTCACAAGATTTTTAGAAATGAATACTATGACTTCAAGATCACCTCTGTTGCTGATTCATTACAATACTTTAAATATCAAAGTATATGAAATTACCATACTACTGAAAATACCATAACTCATACTTGTTCTATTAATCAAATGCAATTCTAGAGAGTACCAAGAATGTTCACATGGGCAGTCATCAGTAAACAGGTTTGTATAATCCAAGGAGAGAGCCATAAAGTAGGGATCAAAGGATCTCCATTTAATTATCATTAATAATCCGGTACATGAATGAGGAAATGAGTCAGTGAATTTATCCTGTTACAATTTTCTATCCATGAAATGTGGATAAAACACAACTCCTCTTATCTTGCTTATGGAGAATTGCAAGGATAATCTAAGTACCATGCAAAATAGTTCAAAGAATTTTTAGCAACAGGGACTGACATGCAGGTTTTTCTCCTCCTTGGCCAAAATATGGATGAACATCATAATTGTTTTTAATTATAAATATTTTCCTCAGAAAGTAGAAGAAATCAAAATGTTCTTTGCATAAAATCATTCACAAATAACACTGCTATTAGATCCAAAATTAAAGCTATCACAAGTCACTCTTTAGGATCTGGCTCACCATGGTTTCATTTACTGTGAAATTATTCAAATTGGGGAAGGTCAGGGAACTGAAGTAAATCCAAACCCTAGGGTGACACAGGTGCAAAGAAAGAAACCAGGAGGGAAGGAGATGGGCATGTCCAGAGGCTAAAGTTAGGAAGATGTCCAACCTAGCAAACTTAATATCATAAGTCTATGGACACTGATAAGTGGCCATCTAAGCCCTCAGGCTGTAAAATGAGTCCAGTGTTAATTAACTTTGAGTCCTGCTCATGATTGCAGCAGAGCCTGACAATGCTGGATGAGAAGCAGAAGGAGGGCTATGTTGGTCAAGTCTGCTGAAGTATGAGAGCTCTGCTTATTAAAGCGTGTGCAGATCAAAACTAGATGTCCGTTCTCTTAGGTGCTGCTAACAGCAAGAGAGATTCAGTAACATAGAGCTTATGGGATTCGAGGACAAAAGGGTAAAGCAGAGGCAACCGAATTATAAAAGCATTAATTCAGAGTCAACAGTAAAGGTGATTTTTATTGCACTTCATTTAAAAAACATTTGCGGGGATCCCTGGGTGGCACAGCGGTTTAGCGCCTGCCTTTGGCCCAGGGCGCGATCCTGGAGACCCGGGATCGAATCCCACGTCGGGCTCCCGGTGCATGGAGCCTGCTTCTCCCTCTGCCTGTGTCTCTGCCTCTCTCTCTCTCTCTCTCTGTGACTATCATAAATAAATAAAAATTTAAAAAAAAAAAAAAAAAAAAAAAAAAACATTTGCGGATTCCCTACTATGTGCAAATGAACATACTGGCTTTAGGAATGTAGAGATAAAAGGTACAATAGCCTTCATATGCTCATATTCAAGTTAGGAGACATAGGGGTAAAAAAAACAGGAAGTAGTGTTGTATAGCAGGAAGCAAAGGAGTGGGGACCAGGTAAAGGATTACCAAAGAACCTCACACTTGAATCATGTCTTACATGACCAGTAGAAGCTAGTAGTTCCACTTCAAGAAGAATATGACAGAGGAAGTGTGTGTGTGTGTGCGTGTGTGTGTGTGTATTAAGGTCTGTATTATTAAAGAATAATAAATATTTATTACTGAAGATTAGGATATGTATATTGGAGTGGGATTGGAGCTGGAGGTGGGGAAGGTAGAGATGCAGAATTTGAAGCTGGAGGGAAAGGAAGTTAATAGTTCCATGTAGGTTCGTGGACGCCACATAAAGAGCTCTGGTCTCCATCATGAAGAACATAGGGAGGAATTGAGGGACAGGAATGACTTAGCACAGTTTAGTTCTGATTCAGTCTATGCATCAAAGGCCATGGAACATCTTTCAGAAATGTCGTAAACATGATTTCATTATTTTGAAAGATCTCAGATTAAATAAAGCTGAAAAAATTTTCTTGAAAATCCAAGTTAGCATTACAAGATTCTTGCATGTTTAGAAGTTTGCAGATGTGAACTTTTAGAGCTGAACTGAAAAAAAAAATTCCAATAAAGACCAGAGCTCTATTTTATGAGATCACGCAGTCACTAGTACACAAATAAATCTCTTATAAGACTGTATTGATCCATGCATCTCTATCACAAGGAAAAATATAGGTCCTAACCATTTTGATCAATAAAGCAAGTAGTTTTATATAAGCATATAAGAAGGAAAAAGTAAAACACACATATTAATCAACCATAGATTATAAAAGCTTAACCATAGGGCTTGTTTTTCTTTGAGACAAACTATTTACTGAATGCACCATCTCTCAGAAAGTCTAATTATTTCATATAAATTTTTTATACATTTCAGTTCCATGAGGAACTTTTTAAAATACTTTTCAATGCCATTTGATAATAATGCAGAGCTGGTTTCCATACTGTTCCCCTTTAGGAAGTATAATTACACACTTGTACCAGGCTATGAAATACATATCACTACCCCTTTTAATAAATTAATAAAGTGAAGCCCAACGGGTGACATTCACCCAGTATCACTGTACCTGCCTTAACCCCATATTTTTAAGTTAACCTGCCTTGCCTATGCCCTAATAATCAATAAACTAAACCACAGACGTGCCATTGCAATTGCCCTGCCACAGCTCTGCACAACCTGGTCCTCTTGTGGGCCAATTTCTAACTTTGTGCCAAGCTGGTTTCCCTAAAACTTGGCTTTAATTCTCAGGTAGATGAAGCAGGCATTTACTTTTTAACACTTTCTAAAAAGTAAAATACATAGATTTCTAATCAACAAGTGCTACTGTTTTACTGAGTGCTTTCTCATATTATGATACATAGTTCTAAGTGTTGTCCATGCCTTCATTATGTTACCTCATTTAAGACTTATAACCCATGAGGGTGGTGCTTTTATTTTTTCCTCATTTACAAATGAGAAATTTGAGGCAAATTTGAGATAAAATAACTTCCTGAAGTCTGCCCTGTAGCAAGTGGTGGTGCAAAGCTTGAACTTAATCCAAGTCAGTCTGACTGGGTGGCTCATATCCTTGTCGACAATGCACCTCCCTTCCCTTTCTATGGCCACCGTTATACGAAATGATTCCCACGACTACCAGAGTGCCTTCGTGTACCTACTAGTGTAGGAGTCGTTAGTGTACCTCCTACTCAGTGTCTCCACTCAGCCTCCTCGAGCTCTGCCAGTGAAAGCCTCCTTACTTAGCCTCCTCTAGCATTCTGAGAACCTTGCAAGTCCAGTGCAGAGTCCAACTGGGAGTATCTTCTCGGAGCAACATTCAGTTAGTCTTAATGGTAGTATCTAATCTCATTCCTCTGGTTCCTGGAGCCTAACTTTGAATGGCAATTCCTCAGGAATGGAGAACTGGCCTTTATCTCTGAGGACTGGATAGTTTTCTTGTAGAAAGTTATGGAACGATCATGAGTTTTGCCCATTTCAAACATCAACTCAGCCATTTACTAGTTGTACGACTCTTGTCAAGTGACTCAAACTCCTTGAGCTTCATTTTACCATCTGAATAATGTGTATACAGTATATTTCTCATTGGATTTCTTGCCAGTTCAAACTAAATAATGGATATAGAGGGCATTGACATAATGCCTCCTATATAGTTAATATTCAAAAACCTATCTTGTTAAAATTCTTAACCCTATATCTCCATGCCAATTCTTTCTCCTGTACTCCAGCCTTCATGTCCTCTACCTGCATGCTAGTGTTTCCATGCTGGGACTTCCCATTTGTTTCTATGATACTGGTTTTGTTCTTGCCTGGATCCTTGCATTAGGTCCTTCCCAGGCAGAAATTAGACTCAGCTGGAATGTAATAATAAACATGTGATTTCTATCTTCCATGGACTGATTTTGAATTTGCAAACAACTTTTAAATTTTAATCCCCACTCACTTACAAGTTGGCTAATGCACCCTAGTCTTGCATGAGGCCCAGTGTTTTCCCTCTTCCCAAACTCAGGTTGTATTGACAAAGTATATTTAAAGTGTAATAAGTACTTTCACATTTGCCATCTCATTTGATTCTTGGAATTAGTCAGTTAAGGAATTGTAACAGGTCAAATGAAGAATTACCTTTTTAAAAATAACATTTAGTTGAACCATGCTGATACTTGACATTGTTTGCCTATGCAAACAATTTATGACTCAAACTAATACTTCCCTAAATATGTAGCATATGAGTTCTTTTTCTTGGATTAAATAGTCTTGGTTTTTGAAATGCATCAACAAAGGTACATGTAAATGTTACTCTTCAGACATTATGGTATTTGTCACAGGAAAATGAGAGAAGCCATCTTTAAGCTTTCTCCTTTGGTACAGAGGATGGGATTCTATGGGACAGATGCAGCCTTGACATCAGCATCTGACACATGAAAGCTCCTCAGCTTCTTCTCTCTCTTTAGAATTCAAAAAGCTAAATTCCTGGTCATATTTGGAAGATTGCCTTGATATTCTTCCCTGGTACTATAATCAATAATGCTTCTTTCGTTATGTGTTCAATATGAGAAGACTGGCAACTTTGTGCAAGTCTATAAATCCAGTATATTCTTCTTAGCACAATGACTGACACATTGTAGTTGTTTGATAAATCATGTTAACTGAATTGATAATTAACTAAAATAATTTATCAGGTACTATTTAATGAGTAGTGTATGTGTATTATGCAAAATAGTTTCATAACTATTTTTCTATTTGAGAATAGTCAACACACAATATTACACTAGTTTCAGGTATACAACAAAATGATTCAACAAAAAAAAAAGATTCTTCTTATAAATAAAATCATATGGTCTTTCAAGGTCTGACTTATTTCACTTAGCATAATTACTCTTTAGATCTATCCATGTTTTCTCAAATGACACAATCTCAACCTTTTTATGTCTGTGTAATATTCCATTGTATGTGGTGGTGGTGTATGTTTGTGTGTGCATGTGTACGTGATAGATACACATGCACACATGACACCTTTATCCATTCATCTATTGGTGGACATTTAGGTTGCTTGTCTCTAGTCTTACTGTTAAAAATGGGAACATTAAAAAAGGAACTTGAAAGTAAATGTCTTTTGCATTTCATTAATTCTGAGATATTGTCTGGTATGAAATTAGCAAGTTCACATTATCCTTAGAAATCAGTTTTCTCGAAATAGATAAAATAATATACATCAATGAAACATAAAGTGCCTTGGGCACTTCACTAAAAAGTGTTTAAATGTTTTAATGATTTATAAGCACTACTCAAATATATTGTTGGGAGTCACAAAATGCAAAGAATAATTATGATTATATTTTAATTAAGCTCAAAGCTTTTTTTTAACATGAAAGAGAAAGGTAGTTTTTATATGAACAACCTTTCACAGAGTAGTGATCAAAGATGCATGAGGAAGTACTACAAAAATACTGTTCTTGCTTTAGTTTGCAGAAACCACTGGGTGCCTCTAAACTTTTAAGGATGTCATTACAGAGTTCAAATGATTTCTAAAATCTTGTTGGTAAGGATGGTGTTTGATGAGGAAAACAGAAGTTTTTAATCTGTCATTATCAAACCAATTTTAATGTGTAAGATATCACTGTCCATTTATAGTCCATATTGAGGTGAAACACCCTAAATAATTTTGCTGTAGGGGATATAGTGTCCTATGTATATATTTTTAATGTTCTAGTAGTAATGTTACCTTTCTACTATTCTACTGTAGATAAAATAGTATACTTTTCCTCAAAATGTTATGAAAAATTTTAAACATACAGCAAAGTTAACAGAACTTTACCAAGAATCAGTATGTACTCAACCACCTACATTCTATTAACTTCTTACTGTCCACTTCCTTTATCACATAACTATCTGTCTACCGAAGCTATTCCATATTAATCCATTTTATTTTTCATGCATTTTTAAAGCAAATTGCAGGCAGCAGTACACTTCCCATGAATACTTAAATGTAATACTTTATGTAAATATAAATATTTAAGTATGTAATACTTAATATTTAACATTAAGTATTTAATACTTAAATACTTAAACAGCACTAGATACTTAAATAGCACCAACTAAATTCAGTATTTGTTTAGAGGGGGGTTTTAGGTGAAATTTACATACAATGAAATATAAATATCGTGTGTATTTCTGAGTTTTGACTAAAGTATACAACCATGTAATCCGACTGTATTCAAAATACAGTACATTATCATCACTCTAGGAAATTGCCCTTTGCTCTTCACCGTCCTCCCAAAGGCAGCTGCAACTCTAATGCAAATCTGATGCGTGGCCTAAACTTCATATCAATGGAATCACACAGTATGCACTCCGTTGTGCAAAGCCTCTTTGACTCTACATTTTTTTTTTTAGATTTATCTGTGATATTGCATATGTTAGTGGTCTTTTCTATCGCTAAGTAGAATGCCATTATATGAATATACTACACTTTGTTTATTCAATTAATTATCCTATTATTGGATGCTTGGGTGGTTTCCTGTTCAATTTGGTTTTGTTTTGCTATTACGAATCAAAGTGCTATGGACATTTATGAACAATTATTCTTGTGAACATCTGCTTTCATATGATTTCCATAAATATTTAGAGTTAGAACTTCTGAGTCTTGGGATACGTACATATTTAAGTTTTATGAGAAATAATCAGGCCACCTTTTAATCCCACCAACAATATATGAAAGTTATGGTTACCACATCCACACAGAGATTAGATGTTATCAGTCTTCTTAATTTTTACCATTCTGGAATATGTATGGTGGTATCTCCTTGTGGTATCTCCTCTTAATTTTCACTTCCCTGGTAACTAATGATGTTGAATACCTTTTGTGTGCTTATTGGCCCTTTGAATATCCTTACTTAAAATATCTCCGTACACATACTTTCCAATTTTGAATAAGCGAGTTGTCATTTTATATTATTGACTTGTGGAAGACTTCATGTATCTTGTATACTAGTTCTTTGTCAGATATGTTTTGCAAGTATTCTCTTTGATTTGCTTATTATTCATTTTTAATAGTGTCTTTTGGTGAGCAGATTTTTAAACTTGAGATGAAACCTAATTTATCAATGGTGATTTTTATGATATCCTAAGACTTCTTTGCCTACCTCCACATCATTTATTTTCCTATACTAACTCTAAAAGCTTTATGGGCTTAGCTTTTATATATAAGTCTGTGATCAATTTTAAATTATTTTTTATGTGTAGTGAGGTAGAGTTTGAGTGTTTTGTTTTGCCTATATTTATTTCAGTACCAATTTTGAAAATATTTTCATTTCTTCATTGTGTTGCTTTGCCATATTTGTTGAAAATCAAGTAACTATGTGTATGTTTATTTCTGGACTCCTCATTTTGTTCTATTTACCTGTATGTCTGTTCTTTTACCTATACCACACTATCTTGATTATTATAGCTTTATAAGTCTTAAAGTCAGATAGTATAAGTCTTTCAAATTGGCTCTTTTTCAAGATTGTGCTGGGTAACAAAGATAACTACCATTCTAATGGACCATCTAAAAACAATAATTGGCTATTTTACCCTGTTGGAAGGTACAGAAGGGGCTGGCAAAGAATATGCACTTTATATGAATACTTTTCTAAAATAACAACTCAGTTTTTGTTTTTCTTAAATTTTTATATATCTAAACATTTTTTTTTTACTTTTTAAAAGATTTATTTATTTATTCATGAGAGACATAGACTTAGAGAGAAAGGCAGAGACATAGGCAGAGGGAGAAGCAGGCTCCCTGCAGGGAGCCCAGTGTAGGACTTGATCCCAGATCCCAGGATCACGACCTGAGCGGAAGGCAGGCACCTAACTGCTGAGTCCCTAAACGTTTAACTAGCACTTTGTCATTAATGGATTGATCATCTTAGGAAAATGCAGTGTTTCAAATATTTCTAGAGAAGGTAGGTATTCTTTGAAAGTTCCTAGTAAGAAAAAAAGTTCCTAATAAGACTCATTTCAATTATTAAAACATAATTTAAAGTGAATTTCAATTATTTACACATAATTTAAAGCAATGAAATATGTAAAACTTCTCAGAGGTTGAAAGTAACATGATTTCTCTATAGAAATGGATACATGTGACTTATGATTTCACAAATGTAGAGCTAATTATTGAAATGTCCATATGTATCTGGACTATTTCTTATTTATCCTGTACTCTTGTAACCACAAAGATACCTGGTAGTTGTCTATGGATTTAATTTATTGGTTGTGTTGGTTATTTTCACTGCTGGGCCTGAAAGAGGATGCCATGTAGTCTTAATGAAACTGGTGGGGAAAACCCATGTTTGTGAATGAGACATATTTGATTCTGGTGCCTAATAGGTATTTGGCATATACTCATAGCATAGGTATTGATGAAGGCCCCAAATCTTTAAACATATTTATTGCTATGTATATTGACAGGTTGAATTTCCACTATTATAGACAAATTGATCATTATTTCTTTTTAGGCAAATGTAGTGTGTCTTAAGCCATGTGAGATGAATTGCAATTCTGGTTGACATTGTTTGAGATTTGTCTTTAGGAAACATGTTTCAGATATTGGTGGGTAATACCTAAGAAGTATATTACATTTTACAGTGCCACTGCCTTTTAAAATCATATATAAGGGACTCCTGGGTGGCTCGGTGTTTGAGCACCTGCCTTCAGCTCAGGTCGTGGTCCTGGAGTCCCAGGATCGAGTCCCACATCGGGCTCCACACCGAGAGCCTGCTTCTCCCTCTGCCTGTGTCTCTGCCTCTCTCTCTGTGTCTCTCATTAATAAATAAATAAATACATTTTAAAAAACAATTAAAATCATACATATGAAACAAAAACATAAAATATAAATCAGAAAAGTTTATTATAGAATTATGAAGAATTGATTTTCATTATTGCTGATATGCTTAGCTGATAACCCTAGAGTTTATTTATAAATGTAATAATAAAATCTCGTAGCATCCACAGGACAACTTGTTGTTTAGGAGACTGCATAAAATAAGTACTTTCCTCAAGCAAAACTGTTTGTTTAATAATGTTCTAGAACTTCAGACACTATGTTCTGAAATCACATTATTTTTGATGATGGACTGTGAAGTTACATTTTTCCTCTTGCTACCAATATAACAAAGGCAAGATGTAAATTCCCTCATTAATGGTAGGAGTTAGAGTCCCAGTACTGCTTCTTTCTGCCAATGTCTTTGCCACTTGTTCTTACTGAGAACAGAATTTCGTTGTCATCAAGTTCCCTTGAAGTTAAAATGGTTTCACACATGTCTGTTTGACTTCATTTGGGTCTGATATTGTTCACTAAATCTCTACTAAACACAATTTCTAATGATTTCTCTTTGATCACTGTTTTATTACTATTTGTGAGCAAAGCCTCTCAGAATTGGCTTAAAACCCTGTTTGCTTTATTTTCAACAAAGGTATCTACAGATCTTCCTGTTAGCTTTCTGCTATTCATCAAGTAAATTTAAATCTAACTGCTTTTAGGTAGACTTTTCTTAGCACTCTTTGGGATAAAAACCTGAAGAAATGTGCCTCCAGTGTATTATTCTGATTTTTCTAAACTCAGACTCTAAAATCCTGTGTTTTCACTTAAGAGCCTGGGAATTGCCAGTTTTCAATTTGCTCAGATTGGATATTAGTTATGAGAAACCGAGACCCATGGAAAAAGTGCTTTTTAATCATTTCTTGAAATCAATATAGCAATAAAGCAATGCATGAGAAATAAATTATTTTGGAAAAAAACTTTATAGGTTGAATATTATGGAGCACTCTAGCATATTTCATATTTAGGTAAAGTATTTTATCACTTTTACTGAATTATTCTACTTAGGAAGCCCTATCACTGGTACAGTTTTTGGTAAATAACCACTTTTCTCAATTTTCCATGTTAATGTATTCTACTTTAGATTGATATTCCCCAAACCTGTCATTAATTTGCATCGTTTATTATTTTTGCCATATCCTAACCTATATTTATTTTTTATTTAAATTGGTTTTAAATCTCATCACAATTTAACTGGGGCTTAAACTATGAAATTATAGATTGAAGCACACTAAATACATATTTAGCTGTTAAGATTCAAATTGATATGTACCATATCACCTAGAAATCATGTTTTCCACTAGTTGACACAGTTATCTGTTTAAGAAAAAGCTTTTGGTTTTCTACATGATCTAGGTAACTATGGATATCTGACAACACCTGTTTCTATTAACCTTGGGGTTGATTGAAAAGAAATAAAGGTGTGGAGACTCAGGCAGTATGTTAAAAAACATCAAATTAGGAATTAGAGAAAGTAGATCTATCTTCCGATTGACTTTGTATCTCTTCCTTGGGAGTTTCTGTAACCTTATTAGAGTTTACTGCGTGGCTTGGGATCCCACCATTCCTGGTTCTTCTTTGACTACCTGCTCGGTGTAGGAGGTGTAGGGGGTTTCTGATATTTAAGGAGTAAAAAATCTTTAGTTAGCTAAGTTTAGTTACTAGCAAGAGGCAATCATGAGACTGTGCTTGGTGGAGAGCAGTTGGAGAAAGATTTGATTTTGAAATTCTCTGTAACATTGAGCAAGCTACTCAAATCCTCTGATCTTCCACGTTCGCCATCTGTAACGGATCTACAGCTGTTTGAGCTGACCGGTAGTAGAGGCAGAGATGATCATTCAGTGGAGGTGATCAGGACATTCTCTAACACATCGCTGTCAGTCATGTCGGACATTTAGCTGGTGCAATGGCAGGAATAGATAGATATCATCGATCTTTTGGTGTATGCCTTCCAGAAGATAAAAAATGGCAGGATGCAGCCCTGTTATGTTTATGGCTTTATAAAATAAACTACTGATTAAATGAATACTAAATGAAACTATTAATATTTTAAATTTCCTCCTTTATTACCTCTAATTCTCTTGTCTTCTGACTCCATAGATTTTGAGCATATCTGAGCTTCACATGGACAATGCCCTTACAAACTAAATATTTCTGTAGAATGTAAACATTTTTGCATATTGCTTAATAGAATTACTTAATAGGATACCTCATAAAATCATTTTATTTGCTTTGCCCTGACAGGGATTACACGGAGCACTACATAGGTACACTAAAACTGGCAAGACTGCTCTTCCAAACAGCAAGTTTTTTACCATGGAAGAGGGATCCAGTTATCTTTGATGTTAACCTTTCTTCCCTCTTATTTCTTTTAGTGAATCACTCATTTAGAAGAATCTGTTGTTTATGTCGTAAGATGATTATTTTAAGTAAATTTTGGTATTTCCAAAAGAAGTTTTTTCTCTACTCTTTCATTATGTGAACTCAGAGTTGATTACATTTTACTGGATGCTTTGGTTGAAGATCGGCAGACTGAGATCACTTATCATTCTAAGCCAATTCTATATGCAAACATAAAACTACATTTACTTTTCTTTAAATTTTATAGTGCCTTACGTATTAAAACAGTACATAAGTTCCAAATCACTTGACTTTTTCATGCAACTTAATAACTTACTCCAAACAATAGGAAAGTTTAAAAAGTACCACACAAAAGAAGCATAATTAGTGCTATTTTGGCCTTGTTTATTTGTTTATTTTTTTTCCTTCAGGACTAACATCTTTTCATTTTTCAAAATATGTTTTTGTTTGCTGATTTGATTCACAGATTTGCAGGATCTTTAAACAGGGTACTTGCCTGTTTTCTTTATGTTATTCCAATTTGTATACATCTTGCTTTACTACTCAGATACTCCCCAGTGCAGTCTCCAGCTCTTTTATAAGAAGCTACACTGAATGAGATGTGTGGCCTGCACTCATGGTACTATGAATTTTTTTTTTTTTTTTTACCTCTCTGAAATTCACTAAAAACAGAACCTATTTTCAGCCATTCCTTATTTCAATCTACATTCCTTGCCTGAATCACTGTAATAAAATAGGACAAAACAAATTTTGATGGGCAATTTCATCACAGCCCATCTGTTCCATTATGCTGTGTGGCACAAACCTAGGCTTATCTATCCTGCTGCTCATAGGACTGCCTTACTAAAGTGTGGAGAATCAAAATAACAAGGTATTTCATTTGTTCCTATTGCTGTTGTTTGACTCCCTTCTGACCTTTCACAGTGAGGCCTACAGTGGCAATCTGGAACTAATGGGACCAGAGTTGGGAGTTCAGATGGAGTTGGAACTAGGCCAGGTATCCTGTTAGAGGTGGTCATAAGGACAGAGCATTAGTGGGATGAGTGGGCTGAGTCCAAGCTATAACCCACTAGGGAGAACAGATTTAGACAGTAGAGAGACCCACTATATAATCCAAGTTCAAACAACAAGAGGGATAGTTAAAGTGAGGGTTCAGAGCCAAGAGTGAGCAGGTGGGCAGAAACCAGATCGGCACTGGAGCTCGTCATAATCCAGAGAAGAGGACTGGTACCTGGAGCCATTGTTCCTGGGACTGCTGTTTATCAAATGGAGGGTTCCTAGGATTGAAAGATCATGAAAATATTGACAACTACGTTGGTCCTTGAAGGCTAAAACTAGGCTATTATGAAACTTATGACTTTCTCTTTACTTCTCTGGTAAAATTCCTCAGCTCTTCTACTAAAAGGAAGGCAATCTGCTTGTGACTCATGGGTCACTTGTTCTTTCTCCAAAATGGCCTTGCACATTTTACTATATTTTATTTGAATGTAAATGCAATTACTGAGCAGTAAATAATGATTTTCCTTACCCATTGATTACTTAGTGCATGTTGATGCAGTGATTTGTACAAGTCCAGCTTAAAATGGAGCAGATGGGTATGTAAAGGTTTATTCAAAATCAATGTGAATTAGATTGCTGCTCCTCAGTAAAATGGATTGTGAGTTAGAATGGCTATTTTCTTAAACCTATTGTGATAGAATGCTGTCTAAGGCAATCTGTTAAGGTGAACTGAATGAAAACGCAGCTCTTGATCTCAAAAATAAGCATTGCAAACGATACTATGATTTAATGAGTAGATATATAAATATCAGATGAAGGGACCATATTGTGTCTCTGAAAATGTAGTTAATGAATTTTAGCAAATCTGAAAAAAAAAAAAAAAGCTTGGCAATAAATCTTGTAAAAAAAGAAAGATAATCGTGTTCTTTTGAGTTATACAGTAGTACATCGACTGCTTTTCTTCCTAGATGGGGTGTTTGCAAATATTCACATATACATATGTTACAGTAGCTTACTCATTGCTCTGAATGCAAGAGTGCTGATGGGATGGCTTCAGTTAAAGGAAAATCATTAACATTTATGTCCTAGTTTACTGCTGTTGCTTACAATGTTAAGAAAATGATAATCCAGATACAGTTCATTGGTTCTTCATTCAAGCTTGTTCTTTAACACAAAAACCGTCTAAACATTCATGTTCCTGATTATTAAGGGAATAGGCAATTCTTTGACAATCTCCTATTCCTAGGTGGATCGTGGAGGTTTAGAAAGGCCAGACAGGAGAGGAAGGTGTCAGAGGCAGTACAGAAGATTGGGTTTTATTCCAGTACAAGGTACTGCTTTGGCAGAAAGCAAAACATTTTTTTTAATTTTTTAAATTTATTTATGATAGTCACACAGAGAGAGAGAGAGAGAGAGAGAGAGGCAGAGACACAGGCAGAGGGAGAAGCAGGCTCCATGCACCGAGAGCCCGATGTGGGATTCGATCCCAGGTCTCCAGGATCGCGCCCTGGGCCAAAGGCAGGCGCCAAACCGCTGCGCCACCCAGGGATCCCCAAAACATATTTTAAAACGACTGTGGGCTTTTGTTTTTCCACTGGAAGTGTTCATCAATGGGCTGTGCTTCTGACTCCATGTCCATTTACAGAGTGAGAGATTTGCAACAGTGTACCTGCGGGTGGATGGATGTCCCAAAGAAAGGCTGTTCTCACAAATGAGACTACTCAGTAAACTTTTACTGAGTATATAATTTGTACCGACTAGTATACTGTGCACCAGGGATTTAAAGAAACATAAAGCAGACATCCTGCTTTCAAGGAACTGTTAGGTGTGTGATCATGATAATTATCAGGCAATGAGTCCTATGCAAGCTATGTGAATACAAGGCTCCAAGAAGTCAGAGGAGAGAGGGTGACATTACTTCATCCGAGGGCTGTTATTGCATCTGAGTTAGCCATAAAGATGAACTGTACTTTGGAGGTTTGGGATAGCAGGGTGAAGACGGGATTGGTGAAAAATCTAGGGAATTCAATAAAGCAAGGGAAATGAAAATACAGTGCATCATGTAGAAGGGTAATTGGAGCTTGGAGCAGTTGGTGAGGAAAGAAGATAGATCTGAACAGACACTTTTTCCTGTGTATTTTTGAGACTAAAACACCTAAAAGAACATCTTATTTATTTTTGTTTGATTATTTAAGTTTAAGGAAGATTTTATTGAGCAGAATGTGATCAACACTGTAGGATATAATGATAAATAGGCATAGATCAACAGATAGAACACTGTATCTATATACTGTGTGCGCACACGTGTGTGTTTTATAAACATTCCTTTCAAGGTAGGTGTGTGTGTGTGTGTGTGTGTGACCTAAATTATATCATGGTTCTAATTCTGACACTGCCCAAATATGTGACTTTGGCTTAAGTTATCAACCTTTCTAAAATGTAACTAGGTTGTCTCTAGTATTTCTTTCGGCTGTAATCTTTTTTGGAATGGACATATAATTCTGTGATTCAAAGCAAAATATAAGGAGTCAGACTGTCTTGGGTTCAAATATTAGCTCTACCACTTAACAGGTGTATAAAGTTTTTCATCTTGCTATAATACAGGGTATTCTCTAATCTTCAGATTCCTCTTGTATGAAACTAAAATGATTTATAAAATGTAATGTAACTTAATAATAATTTAAAAATAGTGTCTACCTCACAAAACTGCCTTCAGACTAAATGTAAAGAGCTTACTTAGCCTACTTTGTGTGATAAGTGAAGTGCTTAACAGATGCTACCTATTATTTTTATGCTATGTTGATTAGCAAAATAATAATGTCCACTCAATTTCTTAGCCTTTGAATGTAGAAAACCAGTCTTTTTATTAATATTATCCACCTTGGCCTTGAACGGTGACTCCTAATCCTTGAATTTTAGTGCTGACTTTCCTGGGACTTCATGGTTTAGCTACTAGTACTCCCCTAAGGCCTGATTTATTTTTGGAAAACTAATTAGACCCATTTCCTAAGGTAACTCTTCCTTGACTGCCAAACTTGATTTAGTTTATTCACAGTTCTGAGTAAGAGGTGCCACCACCACTAAACGCAATCACAGGCAATTGACACTGACTGGACTATCACTGTAGAAACAGAGAACAAGGAGTAAAGTAGGCAGGCAAGATATGTAAAGAGCGAAGTGGCCACAGAGAAAGATAGTACTCTATTATTATTACATGGGCAAGAAGAATCAGAATGGTCCTTAGAAATTTCTACTCTAACCCCCAGGAAATGACCACAAATGCTTCGCTCCTGTCAGGAAGTGAGCCTGTCTTTCCACCTCTTGAATCTGGACTGCTCTTACAATTTGCTTTTGTGGCATAATTGACAGAATGTCCGTTCTGAGCCTAGGACTGAGGAGGACTGTGCGCTTCCTTCCTCTGTCTTGGTAGAGAAAGCTTGGCATGTGAGCACGCCAGTCCTAGCCTGTCCAAAGGTGACAGATGGTGTGCAGAGAGGTCTCACTTCATCCCGGCCTTCCCACCCGAAATTGTCATACACAAACCAGCCCCTATCGGTTTAGCAGCTTTTCCCAAAGACAAGATTAAACTTGAACCAGGAAAGAAAGGGGGGAGGGGAAGCCCAAACTGCTGACCTGCAGAGCTGTGAGCTAAATAACTGCCTATAGTTTTAGACACTGTGTGGTTCTGTAACAGAAGTTAACCCGCTAAACTTGCTAATGCATGAGTCACCCCTAACATATATCTCATAGAAGCTTTTACATTAAAGAAGAGATTCCATATTTCATTTTCTCTATACTTATTTTTGTGACTGAGGAGACTCTATAGGCTCAATAATCAGATCCATCTTTAAAGTCTTTAAAATACTAAACACATTAATTGAGTTTTCACCATAATAGATTTGTCACAAATAAAATTTGTAGTCTGTTTTTGAGGTACCAAACTTCATTACACAGCTTTTAAATTGTCATTGTCCAGAATTTTTTTTAAATATCTGATTTACTTGAACCAAGTGATATTTTCTAAGCTTAAATGCATTCATTACTTCTATTTTGTTGCTTTTTTTCTCACCCGATATCACTGATCTCTGGGACTTGCTGAAGTTTTCTGAATGCAGCTTTGAGTTTTGTAACTCTCTGGCACTGCAGTACCTTAGTTGTGTCAAAAACCCGACAGACTTGGTGAGCCAGATGTGTGCCTGTCCAACCAGCTCACTCCAGTTTGAAACACTTCTCTTTCATCATCCCTGTCTTCCCGTTACAGCTCAGATGTTCTCAAACTTTGGCTTGCCTCCAGCCTTCTCAGAACAGCACTCTGAATTATGTCTATGGCATTTGCTTTATCTTTTTTTGGGTAAATGTCTTGATCATTTATTCTATGGATTTCTGTGATGGACCTAGTGAGGACTCTGCCAACCAGAGTTATCTCAATCAATCCATCAGCTAATTGCACGACCTTTTTTAAAAATGCAATTTTGCTGCAATCACTGTTCTGCACACTCTGACCCATTATAGTAATGAAAGAAAATTAAAGCACACTCCAAAATATGAAAAAAAAAGCAAAGAGCAGCAAGATGAAATGAAATGGTTATGTCTATAGCCTGAAATTTAAATGTGGGCAAATTCTTTGTCTGGAGGGAGCTTTTATGTGAAGCTCTTTTAGAATAAATATAAAAGATAAAGACTGGAGTTAAATAGAAGTGTTGAATTGACTCCTCAGACCTGTGCCTTCCACATCATGTTTATGCAATTGTGTTTTTAAGTCAATGTCTTTATTCATCTGAAAATATCACCCAAGTGCTTTATCCTTGCTACAAAGGAATCACATTTCAGTGCTGCTCAGTGGGTTGGCATAAAAGTTTTAATCCCTTTATAGCCATCAGATGAAACTAACTAAGGGGAGGGGTGTCTAAAAAGCGAAACAATCTCATTTACCTTCCAATAATTATTTTCTGATGTAAAGAGCATTTAAAATCCATCATCCTTCACCTGCAAATTGCATAAGCCAAAAAAATCACACGGTTTATGTATTGAATAGGATACAATGAAAATATATTGAGCAGAGATGAATTACTGTTTTCTCTCCCAAAGAATTCAGTTTATCCCAGAATACCTATTTGTAGGCAAGTGATACTGCACTGAGGCAAAGACATAATTCACAACTCTTATAATTCTGGGAATTTGTAATTTTATCTCATGGAGTTAAAATAGCAACAATTTTTAATTAACATATTCTGGGAGCCTCGTAATGCAACCTCATTTTTGGCAAGAACACGTTTAACCTAAGTTTGTAAAGCATTAACATAGTGTTCAGTATTACTTCTCCTGTGGGAAATCAGCAAAATTTGATGATTACAGAGGAGTGGCCTTGAAGATTGAAGGGTGAACATATCATTTCTAGGGAACTCCATCAAGAAATGATGGAAAATGTTGTAATAGGAATTAGAAAGTACAGCAAATTAATATCATTGGATTATTTTGGACCCAGTGAAATCAGATCTCACCTAAAATGCTGCGTATTAGAAATTAATTTTTAATCCATCTTTTAAGACTAAGTATTGTTATCCTATGCATGTACATTCTTATATTTTACGTAAGAATTTACGTATGCATTTATATTATTCTTATATTTTCCTGCAAAAATATAATTGCCAATTTAATGCCTCCTAGAAATCCTAGTTCAATAACCCTTACTTAGCACGAGAAAAATAGAATCCTAGTTAGTTGGGGTGGTTTTCACATTCTGCTCTACTGCTTGCTTCTTTTTGAATGGTTCTCTTTACTCATGTTCCATTCACTAAGCACCTTCACCATGTCTGCTGCCACATTAGGCTCTGAGGATATAAGAATAGGCATTTTCTTCTCCTAATCCAATCAGTTGTTGAATATAAATATTTTTATGCACATTGTTCCCAACTATAACCTTAAATTTAAACAAACAATAAAAACACAATTTTACCACCAAAAAAGAATAGAAAGAAAAAAGATTTGTTCCGTTTTTTAAATTCCCAATATTAAAAAAAACAATAAAAAAAATCAACTCTATAGAATGTGACATTTGTACTACACAAAGTTCCACAGCCTCATGTGACATTATTGTAATGATTCATACCAAAATTGCTTGAAAGAATAAGTTTCCCCAATACAGTTAAGATTCAGTTTACAAAAGTATATTTATTCCATAAAGTAATGTGGGCTGCTCTGGCACAATTATCCTATGGATGGACCCAGACTTGCCATTTTGACTAAAACAAGGAAATGCTTGTTTCCTTTTTCTAAACTATACATTATATACTGAAATACTTCAGAGCAAGTAGAAACAGCCATAGGCTTAGGATTCCATCGCCTGCATTCTTTCCTGTTAGATATTCAATAAATGTAATTAGATTGATTGACTGACTAAACAGTCTTATTTACTTCATAGAAGGAACTATCTCTATAAAAGGAAATCCCCCCTGATAGCCAAATCTTCTGAAGGATGTTTTCAATGCACAGAGTAATGAGTGTTTCCCTCCAGAGAAAACTGACCTAATACCAGCTTGGTGAAGAGACCTAGCCCTATGTCCATTAGTATAAAGTCAATGCTATTGACAGTCATCTAATGCTTTTATGCTTTGCACTGGAGTACTTAAGAAATAAATATCATTGATGAGAACTAAGGGCTGTTGGTATATTCCTGTGATTCATCTTTTTTTTTTTTTTTTTTAATTTTTTATTTATTTATGGCAATCACACAGAGAGAGAGAGAGAGAGAGAGGAAGAGACACAGGCAGAGGGAGAGGGAGAAGCAGGCTCCATGCACCGGGAGCCCGACGTGGGATTCGATCCTGGGTCTCCAGGATCGCGCCCTGGGCCAAAGGCAGGCGCCAAACTACTGCGCCACCCAGGGATCCCCTCCTGTGATTAATCTTAATTAATAATACATTAAATATTTTCCTGATTGCGTGCACATACATCATTTAACATTGATTTATGCCAAAGCCATTAGGAAAGATTTAGTGGCACATCACAGCCTGGGCTATTCTTTTATTTATTTTTCTTCTTCCTTCTCAAAAATTGCCCTGGTTACCAATAATGATGTTATCATTGATATTAAGGCCCTAGTTACCAATCTGATATTACATCTGAAATAGTAATAGTGTTCCTGTCTCCTTTAAAAAAAAAAGTTTCCAAATTTGTCTTTGTCTAATGTATAGTTTAGAAAAATATTATATATGTATGTGTATACATAAACACAATAATACCTGTATATAATTATGTGTATACCTCTATATAAATACGAATATAAATATAAATGTATGTATGTCTATATGTGTATATATGTATGGATGTTAGAGACATCTCTTCTCTTTTGAACTAATAAGATATCAAATACAATGAGTTAAACTGTTTAATCAAGTTCCTATCTCTCCAAATCAGCATTAATTCCAAAATGTGTTATATAATGTCAAGACTTCTGAATAGTGTTAATCAGGTGAAAATTATCAGGTGAAAATTAAGGTGATCTGTCAAGGGACTGGCCAGGGATTGGCATACAATAGGGGGAATCCTCTCAATGAAATGGATAGAGACCTGGGTGGATTTGAGCAATAATTAGCATACAAAAAGAGGTCACCAGGGAGGACAGAATAGTTACACAGAAAAAGCAAGTCCAAGTTTGGAGGCAGGAGGTCATATATGAGTCAATTCCAAGATGTCACTAAAGGTGCAGGAATCCCAACAACTGGGTCAAACAATGAAGTGCATGAGGACCGACTAGACTGGATTATGAGTGATGTAAATCAAGAAATACCATGGAGTACTCTTCCTGATGCCTGGTTGGACACTGAGAAGGAATTTTATTGCTACTACCTTCTAGCTTCATTTATTTAGATATCATGGGCACTGTGATATGTTTCTTAAATCTAGGGTACCATAAGCAAATTATATATTATAATAGAGCCCTAAATTGATTTGGTCTATGACACAATACAATTTCTTGATCATATACTTGGAGGAATCAAAGTAGATTAGTTAGCAGCACAGATCAGAAATACCTACCTTTACATCCAAATTCTGTCAATTTTTAGTTAATGTTACATTGAGAAGGTAATATTTCCTTCATTATCTTCAGTTTCTTTTTATAGAAAAAATTATCTCAAATTACTGTCTACATAAGATTTTACCACAGAGCTTAGGACATAGTAAAATCTCGATAAGTGGTTGTTGTTATTAGTGGTGTAACCCTTTGAGTTATGCCAAAATTTTGGAGGCCACCATTAAAAATATGTTAAAAGTGTAAAGAAAGAAAGGTTGAATCCTAAAAGAACAGGAGAAAATATGTGTTGCTAATCAAAGAGAAACATATATGTACATGTATATATATATATAATGATGGAGGGAGTTTGAAGGCTATAAAATTGAGAAGTAAACTTTTTATTTTTTAATTAGAATTGCTGTAATGGGTAGAAATAGAATCTGCTTTATGCAGTATGGAAAGTTCCTGATGATAAAACAACTGTGGTATAAACCATGAATGAAGAGATAAAACACGAATGACACAAGCCAGATCATTCTAACTGACAGGGAACATAATAATAAGGCTAAATTTTCATGACCTTGTTAATTTTTCTATTGATAAAGCAAGAGTGGGAAAGGTAGAGATATCTAAAAGCATTTTTGGATGACAAGCAAGGATAAAAAATTGTCCAAGGTAGAATAATAATGGAACAAAAGCAGTTAGAATGAAAACATTTGTCATGGAAAATGGGAATGCTGGGGGAAAAAATAGAAACTTCAAGAGTGAGGTATAATAATTTATGATAATAGAGATTCACACAATATTTTCTGATTTGTGGTTGAAAAATGAGTAGTGCTACATTTTAAAGACTCAATAGGCCAGTAATACAGGTAGGAAAGATTGGGTTTTAGTAAAAAATGAATTTTGAAATATGGGGAGTTTTTTCCTCTGAGGACCAACTATTTGTATATGTCTCCAATGAATTTACTTTGATTAAAAGAAAATTCAATAGATAATACTTTGGATAAAATATGTGAAAAAAAATTTCTGGCTCTGATGAAAAAAGGTCATCTCACAAATTTGCTACTACAACTTTCTAATGAAAAGCCCACATTAGGGATCCCTGGGTGGCTCAGCGGTTTGGCGCCTGCCTTTGGCCCAGGGCGCGATCCTGGAGACCTGGGATTGAATCCCATGTCAGGCTCCCGGTGCATGGAGCCTGCTTCTCCCTCTGCCTGTGTCTCTGCCTCTCTCTCTCTCTCTCTCTCTCTCTCTCTCTCTCTCTCTGTGACTATCATAAATAAATAAAAAAAAAGAAAAGCTCACATTAATATTTTTTGATATTTTTACTATGAGCTTGTTCCCCTGGAATTTTAGACAATGCATAGGTAGGGACTGCTCAGACGAAGCCAGCCTCAACATAGAAATCCCCACCAACATTGTATCTCAATTGCTATTATCTATAGCAAAGCCCTCTCTGGGAGAGTGGGCTGACCAGCTGCAGGTTTCTCTGAAAGAACCATGGGTGCTGCTTCTGTGGGATGAAGGCAATTCTTCTATGGAGGATATTCAATCACATGTCTCCCTAAAATTACCTTGTTTATGTTTTACCTGTGAAGTAAATACCACTGGGTTTTTATTTTGGAGGAATCGACTAATGGGAGTCAGGGAGTTGTGCTGAGTTGGCCTAGAGGGCCAGAACTCTGGAGTCGGGCCTATCTTTGAATCCTGTTTCTGCCATTGCCTTGTTGGATGCCTCACAGTTAGTTCTTCTGAGCCTCAGTTTTCTCATTCCTAAAATGGGGTGTAACACTTGCATCAAATAGTAATGGGAACAGGGCCTAGGAAGGGAAATACTCAATAAATGTTGACTATTATAATTATTACCTCAGTAGGACATCCCAGAAAATTCTCTACAACTTTGTGGTGGCTAGTAAGAGATGGTGGCAATAAGATGCTACTGAGGCACCGTTCTCTTTAACTTCCTTCACAAGTCAGAGCTTGCTGGTTTTTTATACCACAGTTCATTAAATGAAGGTTCCATTATATTCTAGAATCATAAGCATCTGGTAGAGACTTTAAGGGGCCACCAAGTTCACTTTCTTGTGGATTGTACTTGATTTATCCAAGACAAAGTTTCCCTTGGGGAACTTTTAAAGCCAAAGACAAAATTTCTTTCAAATAGCATTGTATCTAAAGGGACTTTGAGCATGACACTGTTGAGAGAACAGAGACTGGGCTAAATCCTGCTTACTTTGTAACTTTGGTTATATGAGCTTCAGTTTTCTTAAATGAAGTAAAATCACAATCCCTATGGGCTTTGTGAATATTATTTAAGAAACAGTGCAATACCTATGCAAAATTTCTACCCAGTCAGAGCCAGTTCTCAGGAGAGGAAGAAATCAAAGACCTCTGTTTAATCAATGCCTGTTTGTCACTATTGTATCAATATCTCATGTAGCTCCTTCAAACCACTTAAGTATCTCTCAGATCATGCACTTAGTCTTCTTTTGCAGAAATCCTTTCGGCTTTATTAAATTTCTTATGAGTTCTAGATATTTGGTAATTCAACAAGCATCTGTCAGCCAACTACTACATGCTAGACAGTATTCTAAATGTTGGAGATATTACAGTGAACAGGACACATGAAGTTCCAGCTCTCATGGAGTTTCAACTTAGTGGAATAGAGGAATAATTTACAAGGAAACAAATAGGACAATTTCAAAGACAAAATACTATAAAAAATAAAATAGTGTAAGAGCAACTGGAGGAGATGGATGCTTTAGATTGGGTGGTTCAGAAATGTCTCTCTGTGAGAGTGGCATCTGAACCAACGACTGGGTCCAACAAGGTAGGGATCTGGTATGATCCAAGCCGAAGATGTGATGCAAAACCATGAGACAGGGATGAGCTTGATGTTTCTGAGGAAAAGAAAGAAAGCCTGTCTCTTCAGTCTGCCGTAACACAATACTGTAGGCCATGTGGCTTAAACACCAGAAATTTGTTTTCTCATAGTTCTGGAGGCTTAGTGGTCCCAGATAAAGGTGTCAGTGAGAGAGGACTTATGCTGAGGCCTCTTTTCCTGGCTTGTAGATTGTCAGCATCTCACTGTGTGCTCACAGGACCTCTTCTTTGTGGGTGTGTGGAGATCTTTCTTCTTCCTCTTCTTACATAGCTTCCAATCCTATCGGATTAGGGACCAACATTTACGATGTCACGTAACCTTGATTATGTCCTAAAGGCCCAATCTTCAGATGTAGTCACATTGGAGGTTAGAGTCTCAACATCTGAATGTGGGGGAGGAGGGACTACATCAGTCCACAGTAGCTAGTAAGGCATAATAAGGGAGTGACTGTTACAAGATATAGATGTACAAGTAGACAGGCTAGTGCAGAGTCTTCTAGACTGCTCTAAGGAGTCTGATTATATTTTAGGTTGTAGGAACTCCTTGGAAGGTTTGTAAAGCATATTAAAATGTGACTTAAATTTTCAAAAAAATTACTCTGGTGGCTCTTTGGGGTATAGAATATAAAGAAGAAAGAGTATAAGCAAAAAAAACTAGTTTGAAGGCTATTTTCACAGCCCAAAGGGGAACTCATGGTAGTTTTAAAGGGGACTGTGATAAGCAGGATGGCATAGCAATCGAAACTGGTATATATCATAGTAGAGTGGTCCCCTCTAATAGATGGATGGAGGAGAATTATAAGAGAAATAGAAGTAAAAAAAAAATCTCAATTTTAACTATTAGCTACTGAGTGGTTAGAGATACCTATTTGCTTAAATGGAGAAAATTGAGGGGTGCCAGGGTGGTTCAGTTGGTTGAGCATCCAACTCTTGGTCTGGGTCAGGTCATGATCTCAGGATCCTGGGATGGAGCCTTCAGGAGGGCTCAACACTCAGCACAGAGTCTGCTTGTCCCTCTCCCTCCCCCTCTGCTCTTCCTCTCACTCATGCTCTCTCTCTCTCAAATAAATAAATCAAATCTTTTTAAAAATCAAATATAATAAAATAAATGGAGAAAATTAGAAAAGAGCAGCTTCAGATTGAGTAGACTTGAATCCAGAGTTTTATTTTGTAGTTGTTGAGGTGCCCTCCTAGATATTCAAGTATAGATGTCAAATAAGCAGTTGGATTTACAAATATTGAGTTGTCAGGATTAATGTTAACAATTTGAGAGTCAGCTATGTAGATAGTATTTAAACCCATTGGACTAAATGAGACTCCCTAAAGAGAAAGTTTAGATTAAAACAAAGATTCTCAGAATTGAACCTCAGGATGTAATAACATTTCAAAACCTAGCAAAAGAGGAGGCACCAAAGATAATCCAGAGTCACTGTTTAGACGGGGAAAAAAAAAAAAAAGAAAAAGAAAAGAAACAAAAACAAAAACAAAAAACAGAAGACTGTGGTGTTGTGGAAGCTGAGAAAAAGTAAACTGTCAGGAAGGGAATTGTCACTTGGGATGCTGAAGAGAAGGTAAGATGAGGACAAAATGTGACTATTGTATCTGATAACATGGAAGTGATTGGTGACCTCAGGTAGTAGAGTTTCAATGGAGTAGCATTGATGGGAATTGAAAAAAAGAATAGAAACTAATGTCTTTCAACCCTGGATTCATCTTAGAATTACCTATGGAACTTTGGAAGTTATCGGTAGTCTAATCCTAAACCAGTCTAATCTCAAATCAGTTAAACCAGAGCTTCTGGGAGGGAGGAAAGGTATAGAGGAAAGAGCTTACTTAGCAGTATTTTTAGAGCTTGGAGTATTTTAAGAGTTCCTCAGGAATTCTAATATGCTGCCAGCATTGAGAAATGCTTTTGTCAAATGTTTCCTTCCAGAAGTTATTTTGTGTGTATGAAAGAAGGTGACAGCATGGCATGAAAAGTGTCTCTTGTTATTGTAGTTTTGACTGTATTTTTTTATCAAAAATACTTAGAGGGTATGTATGAAAATGATCTAGCAGAAAGGGAGAAGTTAATGATTAAGGCTAAGATAGGCAATAGTAAGAAGAGTAAGTCCTTGAGGAGGCCAAATGGACCCAAAACTGTATAATTTCAGGTATCTTATCTTCTGTTAGCAGGAGTAGACATTTTTATTTTCTACCGTGCAGGAATTCATTTTGCCTGACTTGCAGCTGTAGTCTGATCCTGAGTGGAGAGAAGATATGAAACATGTCCTTAGGTTTAATAAACAATTTCATTTTCTTTTCTTTCCTTTTTTTCTTTTTTTTAGAGACAGAGAGAGCATGTGAATACAAGTGGAGGGGGGAGAGGCAAAAGAAGAGGGAGAGAGAATCTCAAGTAGGCTTCATGCTCACCATGGAGCTTGAGGCAGGGCTGGATCTCACAACCCTGAGATCACGACCTGAGTAGAAATCAAGAGTTGGACGCTCAACCAACTGAGCCACCCAGGCATCCCCAAACAAACTCATTTTCAAAAACAATTTTATAAACCTGCCCATAATTTTTCATATCTTCTATTTTCATAATGATTAGAAAAGATAGTCCTCATACATGTTAGTGCTTTCATTAAATGTTTATTTCCCATAGAAACATTAATCTTTGGGGGTCATTGTGATCAAAAGCTTGGCAAAACATGTCTAGAAATACTCACATATCCCATATTTAGGTAGAATGAACAATTTATTCAAAACAGCTTATCAAGGGCAGCCCCGGGTAGCTCAGCTGTTTAGCACCACCTTCAGTCCAGGGCCTGATCCTGGAGAACGGGGATCGAGTCCCAGGCGGGGCTTCCTGCATGGAGCCTACTTCACCCTCTGCCTGTGTCTCTGCCCCCACCCCCTCTGTCTCTCTCTCTCTGTCTCTCATGAATAGATAAATAAAATCTTTAAAAAAAAAAACACAGAGCTCTTCTAGATTTAAAAGAGTAGGTTTAAGTGCTTACACCTGACATAGACAAATACAGTAACAAAATGGAACTCTATTGTTCAAAATCATATTCAATACATTATTATAACATAGTAGAAAGGAAGAGATGCTTTCATCAAGACTGGAGTATATACAAGACTACTTTTTGGTAATTCAGTTCAGACATTTTTGAGAAGATTCTAAAGTTTAATGGCTTTATAAAAAGCAAATAAGCCCCTTTTTTTGGATTACAAGAAAGTTACTTGGGTTTACACAAAATGGTAAACTTGCACATCCATTCCAAATTCAAAACATATAAAAACAGCAAATTGAGTGAGATTTTATAGTCACACTAACTTGAAGTTCATCTAGACAGAAGAATAGAACTTACTCAGACTAATAATCCAGGGGGCCTAAAGATCTTAGGGTTTGGAAAACTTCACTATTTCTTCTGCTTTGCTGATTTATTTGTGTGGTTGTAAATTTTCCTTAGCAACTAGAGGCAATAGAAAAGAGATTTTTAGTCTCTGGAGCCCTATTAACAAAGAGGTTTACACATTATTACAAAATTCATGCAAATATTTATGGACAAGTGTATTTATCACACGGTTACTTGTAATATTTTACAGGAATAAGATCTGTCAACAATAGGAGCCTGAGTAAATGATGGTACATCAAACAGATTATCATGTATGCATTAAAATATTTATAAAGTGTTTTTCATCATGAAATTGCTTAGAAAGTACAATAAAATATTTAAAAACTCCAAAATGTAAAATGCAGTATGTTTTCAGTTAGATGAAAAATAAATATAAATATTGAAACGTGGTAAAAAAAAAAACAAAACTTTTGCTTATTTCTGGATAGTGTGAGTTACGTGTGACTATTTATTTTTCTTCCTTTTCTGTATATTTGAAGTTGTTCATAGTAAGCATATATTTCTCTATATTTTTTTAAAAAAATCATGCCTTTTACAGGTGAATTCAAATAATCAAAATGTTATAAACTCCATTTACTTTTTTCCTTTTTAAAACATTAAAATAAGTTAGAAGATAGAAAAAAAAAGTTAGAAGATAGACTTAGCCTTCCATTTCATCATTTATATATAAATTTATATATAAATATATAAATATATAGAACATATATTAAAGAACATTATTTTTTAAAGGATACTGTTTCTAGGAATTAAGATAAGCTAAATTAAATTTTGTTTTTAAAAATTCAAAATAATTCACTAAGTATTTTAATGCTAAAGTCGATTAAAGTCACAAGAACAGTTTGAAAAATTAATAATGTGTACAAAGAATTCCTTATTTTGTAATAAAGCTTTGGCACTTGTAATTTATTACCAGATGCTGAGACTGAGGCATCTGGCATAATATATGAGGAAACACATTAATTAGAAAGAAAAAAAAAAAGAAACATTGAACTTAGCTGTTTTAGACATTCCAGTAAATACAGGAAGGACAGGACAAAATCAAAGTTCTATTATATGTATGTTCTCAAAATTTAAAGTGTGACTTGAGGGGTGGCTCAGTCGGTTAAGCTACCAACCCTTGACTTTGGCTCAGGTCGTGATCTAAGGGTTGTAGGATCTAGGCCACTGTCAGGCTCTGCACTCCTCACCACTTCTGCTTGGGAGTCTCTCTTTTCCTCTCTCTCTGTCTCTCCCCCTCCTCCGGCTCCAGCACTGGATAGATAGATAGATAGATAGATAGATAGATAGATAGATAGAATCTTAAAAAAAAATTTTTTTTTAATAAAAATAAATTGAGACTTGAATCTGAATGGCAATGGGATTTTTTCTGTCCCTTCTTTCTTTGATTCTGTCCGCCCATGTCTCTAATAATTCCAGACCTTGAAGGTAATTTACAGATCATCTAGTCCAGCTCCCCAGTTGACTAAGAAGAAAAGCGACGTGCAAAAAATATATATTATCTGTTGAAGATCACAAAGACAATATGGACAGACCGAAGAACCCCATCACTGGACTTTCTTTTTCTCCAGAATCTTGGATAGAAGCCATACCTACTTTTAAAATAAATGAACATCTCATGTGTACATTTTAAATAATTAATTTAAAAGATTACTTTGTCGTACAAACCAGCTAAGTCAAAGACACAAACTCCGTTTTGATCTCAGAATGATTAAAACAAACGGTTGTGCATCTTGGGTACAAATCTTACCTTGACTTTGTAACCGTGTACTACATGGGTAGCAGGAGTACTGCTTTAAGGACTTCTAAAGATTTGTAAATAGAATATGAGTAATAACACAGATACTCATAGCTCTGTGGGTTTTATGTGTATCATGCCTTGTTTTGCTTATTTAGGCAGATTTCATACATCTGAGTGCTATTTTTGTTCTCATAAGTTGTGAGGCTAACGTTGTGTTCAAATATGCGATAACCCTCCTGAGCCTTCTGTGGGGTCCCCCTTCACACTTGTCAGCTGGAACAGTTCACCACTTGTAACGGGGTATTTCCTTTACTTCTGGTCTCCTCCCTTTTCCGGCTTCCTTCTGCCTTGTTCTTGTGCAGTACAGAAATAGGGGCTTGACTGGGAGATGAAACCCTCTATTTTGCAAATTAGAAAATTGTTTAATTGCATCTCTGTAAGGCATTTGGATACATGATGAATTTCCAGTATTCAGTAAACATCATTCAAATATTTTATCCAGATCTCCGCCTGTTGAAGAAAGAATAGCTTACATACTATTAACCTAGAGAAGTCGTTGTAGCTGTTGTTTTTCAAATCTTAATTAAGTGTATTGCTTTTTTGTCCTTAAAAGCATATGGGAGATGGTTAAATGAGTTTTCAATGAAATGTGAGCTGATGACTCTTGCTTAGCACAAGGAAAACTGATGAGCAGTTAAAGCAGTTAAGAGCCATTACCAGAGATAAGGCTCTAAATTAAGGCTTAACTATCAACTTCAAAATTGAGTCACAGAGGGAGCGGGCGCCGTTGACTGATGGGAGGCGAGTCCGTGGAAGGTGCGGAGTGTGGTCTCCGGGCCCGGCTCCCGGGGCACAGGTTGCCCTCGTGCATCATCCCTGCGTTAGTTTGACCTGTGGACACACGGGAAATCAGCATTCAGCGGACCCTTTAGCATTAAGGGACGGTGTGGGTTTCCTGCCCAAGTGTGACTTCCACATCGAGATTTGAACTGACAAAAGTACGTCGCTTACCCTGAGCCGGGAAGCGCTCGAACGCTGACATCTTAAGTCTCTTGAGGTTTGAAAGTGTTTCCAAGAGACCGAGAGCGAACCAGCCGGTCCGGCGACCAGGAGCGCCTTAACGCAGCGGAATCATTAAATCTGATCAGTCATTTAGAACGCGAGCGTCCACGCCTCAGGCCGGCTGCTGTGCCCAAGGCCGCGAGTCCGAGGCACCCGGGAGCCACAGCGAGGCCAGCGCGGCGGAGCTTGGGCCCCAGGACCCCACAGGGCAGGGCCTTGGACCCCGGCCAGCTTGGCCCCAGGACCCCCCACGGCAGGGCCTTGGACCCCGGCCAGCTTGGGCCCCAGGACCCCCCACGGCAGGGCCTTGGACCCCGGCCAGCTTGGGCGCCAGGACCCCCCACAGGGCAGGGCCTTGGACCCCGGCCAGCTTGGGCGCCAGGACCCCCCACAGGGCAGGGCCTTGGACCCCGGCCAGCTTGGGCGCCAGGACCCCCCACGGCAGGGCCTTGGACCCCGGCCAGCTTGGGCCCCAGGACCCCCCACGGCAGGGCCTTGGACCCCGGCCAGCTTGGGCCCCAGGACCCCCCACGGCAGGGCCTTGGACCCCGGCCAGCTTGGGCCCCAGGACCCCACAGGGCAGGGCCTTGGACCCCGGCCAGCTTGGGCGCCAGGACCCCCCACAGGGCAGGGCCTTGGACCCCGGCCAGCTTGGGCGCCAGGACCCCCCACAGGGCAGGGCCTTGGACCCCGGCCAGCTTGGGCCCCAGGACCCCCCACGGCAGGGCCTTGGACCCCGGCCAGCTTGGCCCCAGGACCCCCCACGGCAGGGCCTTGGACCCCGGCCAGCTTGGCCCCAGGACCCCCCACGGCAGGGCCTTGGACCCCGGCCAGCTTGGGCCCCAGGACCCCCCACGGCAGGGCCTTGGACCCCGGCCAGCTTGGGCGCCAGGACCCCCCACGGCAGGGCCTTGGACCCCGGCCAGCTTGGGCCCCAGGACCCCCCACGGCAGGGCCTTGGACCCCGGCCAGCTTGGCCCCAGGACCCCCCACGGCAGGGCCTTGGACCCCGGCCAGCTTGGGCCCCAGGACCCCACAGGGCAGGGCCTTGGACCCCGGCCAGCTTGGCCCCAGGACCCCCCACGGCAGGGCCTTGGACCCCGGCCAGCTTGGGCCCCAGGACCCCACAGGGCAGGGCCTTGGACCCCGAGGGCTCCCGGCTGGCCTAGGGGCCCCCCGAAGGGGGGATGTCTTAAGCTCTGCTCTCACTGTGACGTGGGGCTTCCGAGGCCAGGGCTGCCCTTCCCCGTAACTGAAGTGAGCCCTTCTCCCCGGGGCCTGGGACGGCTGGACCTGAGCGGGTCTGGCCCTAATTTTCTCGGCCTCCACAAAGGGTAAGATCAATCTTCAGGCGTCCCCAGACAACATGCTCAGGACTCTGGTAGAGGCAGCGTCACCAGCCCGAGAGAGGGGCCGGACCCCCTGGCGGGGACAGCGGATCCCAGCAGGGCGCTCAGCAGCCGCCCTCGGGACAGACCCTGGGCCATTCAGCTCTGAGCACCGGCGGCGGGTCCTCTGCGCGTCTGAGCAAAGAGCCACGATGTAAGGAAACAGACGTAGTCACCAGCCTAAGGAATTCACCACCGAGAGAGGCCAACAAGCCTGTGGACACTAATGCAGGAAGACAACCAAGCTGCGGCCACCAAGAGCCCGGCTCCAGAAATCAATCGATTTATTTGTTCTTCCGTTTCCCTTTCACCTCATGGGGGTCAAAACAACTTGCCTTTGATCATGCGATTTTCAAACCACGGACGAAGCCGGTCAATTGTGGTCTTTGTGATGTGCCCTTAGGAGGAGGAGGGCAAGTGCTTCCCACCCCCCACACTACCCAGCTATTTCCGGCTCCTCTCACAGGAATAGCAAACACAACCACAGGCCTTTGAAGCAGTTTGAGTTTTAAAAGGGAAAGGCTTCCACCTACTGGATTCTTCGAGTAATAGAGACTACGTGAGTCCACATTAGATTTTCTCTGGCCTTCGGCAGTGCAAAACCCGGTGTGTCCACTTGGAGATTTCATAATTCTTTTAAATTGCATTTCATTTTAAGACTAGTTGTTAACGAACACATTCAGATTTTACAAAACATAACCCCCGCTTTATGTTACACAAGGAAGTCAAAAGAAATGCATACCTTGCCTTTTCCCTTAAAAAAATGATATGAAATGGTAATATACTCAGCCAAAAAGTTCTATTAATAAAGTCTGTAATGACAATAACTTTAACTTGGAATATCAAGCCAATTGAAAGTAATGGGATGTTCTGTTTTACTTATACAATACAGACCTCATTTTTTTTTCTAAATATTGTCTTTTCACGAACCAATCCCATCTGCATTACAGTGGCCCTAGTTTGAGTTCAGCTCATGTTACTTAATGACACATCTTCTTGCTGATATGTCGCATCACACAGATAATTGCAGGGTCCTTTCGTGGGGATACTTTGAACTACACTAGAGGCAATATATACAATGTGAGATGTTGTGGAGGCCGAGCAAATGAAGGCCATTCCACTTTAAGTTCAGCATTAGCACAAGTCCAGCCATCCCAGGCCCCTGTGAATAAGAGCTGAACTTCACCTTACTTCAGCTACAGGAAGAAAACAGTTTACAGCTTAATGCCCTAGAAAGCCCCACATTAGCATAAGAACAGAGCCCAAGCCAAGGGCAGGAAGCCCCTATTAGAATGAGAACAGAGCTCAATGCCCTTGAAGGCCCCTATCAGAATGTAAACAGACTTGAGGGATTCCTCCCCCCCTCCTGGAGGTCCCCGAGACCAGCCCATACAACTCAGCTGAAACCCCCTCGGGGTCCAAGTCCCTGCTCCGTTGTGTGGGGTACACTTGGGCCCAAGCTCCAGCTCCTAAATCAACCCTCGTGTGTTTGCATCGGGGTCGGCTCCTCGGGGTTTCTCGGATTCGCGATCTTGGGCACAACAATGTCATGTAATATTCCTTTTCTGTAATCTTTCACGGAGTCAGTACAAAGAGGTCAAGATCTATTCCCTCTCAGTAGTTTGGATTTTTGAACATTAGAATTTAAGGCCTTCATTTAAAAACAAATTCCGTCAACAGAATGCAGACGTACATGCAGCCTAATTTTCAGGTGTCCATCTCTTACTGAACTATCTTGAATTTGTAATCCTGATTCATGTGAAAATCATACTGTCTGCACACCGGATGAAAATGAATTAGAAGTTACAGGTTAATGTCTGGTTATAACTTTGGGTGAATATCTGGCAGATAAGACAAGATTTAAAAATCAAAACAAACAGCCTTTTTACTTAGAACTCACAGATATTTAGGACACTATTATCTGTGAGTTTTCCAGTCCCGTAAGCCTTGGTTGAAGACATAAAGCATAAAAGTGTTGATTTGTCTCCTAAACTACAACAAATATCTAAAGGCTCCCAGGTGCGTTCCCTAGGACTTTAAATTCCTTCCTTTTCGAGTTAGTGAATACATAATTTCACATCTATAAAAGAATAAGTCTTGCTAAAATAGAATTCATTAGGGTTGCCATTGACCTCATTTTGAATACTCTTAGCATCAGAATCTGGAGTATCCTAGAATGTTAGACTCTACCCAGTTGAGATATGACCTTATGATTGTATCTGAAAAACTTCCTAAAGTAGGATTTTTGAGGATTGTGAAATGATTTGCTGAGAATAATAGATACTCTAGTTTATTTAAAATATACATTAGCCTGGTAAGTATAGTCAACAAATATTAAATTATAAACATGATGTGATAGTAATTCTCTTTAGTAAGGACCTCTTTTAGTCCTGTGGTTTCCTCTTTTTGAATTGTCTATGTTCTGTTCATTGTCTCTTTTATGACCAACCTTTATCATATATCTATAACCCATGCTCATTGACACCGAGAACTTTTTATTTTTGCATCAGAAATTTCTTGGCATTTGAGATAGACAAACAGAAATAGGCTTTTTCTTTGCACTTTCTCCCCTGACAAAATCAAGCCCAAACATTCTAAATTTAGAAAGAAATAACAGAATCACTCTGTGGCTTTAGTCTATTCATTAACCTTAAATTATTTAAGGGAAACTTTACAAAGGAAACAAAAATGAAAAGTTACATAGAATGAGTTGATCTGACTTAAAAGGAATAATTTAATTATTTATTTAACAAACATTTATTGATTATTTAATATGTGCCAGTCATTCTTCTAGGTCCTGGGGATCTAGGAGTATAAAAAATAGACAATAATCCTTATCTTTGTGGAGCACTTATAGTAGGAAGACAGTAAATAAGAAATAATTAAATAGTATGCTTGATTGTGATAGTAGCTAAGCAGATTAGTAGATCATGAAAAGGGACTGGGCCCGAGTAGCTGTGCCATTTTAGATAGGGTAGTTAGGAAAGGCCACATGGAAAGAATTTAGTGATTTGACCTTACTTGGCACTGTGGCCCTATTGGTGGAAAGGCTCAGGGGTCTTTGAGGACATAATCTGTTTTTAGCTCGGCTTTCCTGGCCTACCTCCTTGGGATTGCATTCATATAACCCCAGCATCTGGGAGTACCCTTAAGCTAAGTAGACTACTCAAATTTCAGACCCACTCCCTATTTGACCTCCAGTTTCCGGTCCGAGGAACTGTCACAGGGAATACCAATTCTCTGTTAGGGAATCCCATCCCAATACACTGCATTTAAATTAAAATCCCATTTAAGAAGTTCACAAGGATCATAGCATGAGGTGGTTCTGCTACACTTACTTGATGTTCATATTAAGAATTATTCATTTGTCACAAGTGTTACTAAAACCTCTTGGTTGACTACCTTATGAATGATCTGAGATGTACAATTTGGTGCGTTTTCTCTTGATATAATGAGGAAGTGTGTAATTAATATTTTATATTAGGAAGAATGACTTCTTTCTGAACCTCCTTCTCATAGGAAAAGCCTGAATTCTAGGAAACTTATGTCAAAACCATTATTCCATCTCTGCTGTATGTGCCTTATCTAAAATAGTTTACACATGCATAAAAATTGAATTTTATTTTGTCAAGGTGAAACAATGGAGAGGGCAGGTTGGCTGCAACAGTTTCTTGTATTATAAAAGTATGTATTAAAAGTTCTATCTTATAAAGTCAAAATTTTTTTTTCCTTTGGATTAACCATTGACCCGCATCATTTTGTCATTGATGTTTCTGCCTTTGCTTGCATAATTGAGTAACTACTGTCTGGGGCTGCCCAGGTGGCTCAATGGGTTAATCATCTGCCTTCAGCTCAGGTCATGATCCCAGGGTCTTGGGATGGAGCCAGCACTGGGCTCCCTGCTCAGTGGAGAGTCTGCTTCTCCTTCTCCCTCTGCCCTACCCACCCCCACATGTGCACACTCTCTCAAATAAGTAAAAACTTAAAAGAAACCACTGTCCAATTAAAATTTGATAAATTATAACTTAAAAAATATTTAAGAGCTTGTCTCATGAGAATTTCTTATTATACTATAAAAAATATAAAATCATAAAAATACTATTTCAGAGAACATATAATAGGTGACTGGAAATACTTAAGGTCTGCTTAATAAATGATACCTAGCTCTTTTTAAAGTGGAAAACAAAACCACATCAGCAACTATTTTTTTTTTCAAAAGCCATCTAAATTTTATGTCTTTAGCCCATCTTGATAGGACAGTTGGAAATTTTATATTTATGTATAATAACACATGTCAGACTGGCTAAGGACTAATAATATGTTCTAATGAAATAAACTCACCATGTAAAATGCCATGGAGCTTCCTCTCCTTTTTTAAGAAAGCCTTAAATTGAATTTTTATTAACAAGGTTTGTTAAAATGTCCTTAACGTTTTGTTAGTGTTACGATTGACCATATTTAAGAGTAAAGACCTTGGCTATAAGGCTATGAGACAAAATTTAAATACTACTTTAGTGTAGATAATTTTAAAGTAATTCATATTTGGTCTATTAACATGGTCTAATATTTTCCCACATAGTCAATTTCTTACAAGACTTTTTGATTCCCATGTTGTATACCTAATTTTTTTTTTAAAACTTATAAAAGTTAATTATCTAGAAATTATTTAAAATATAAAATTATGCTAATGTGTTAATAATCACCAAATATGCATTAGGTCCAAGTGTTTATGTTCTATAAAATACTGAAGCAGCATTGGTTTGTTGCCAGGCAGAAATTTTTAATCATACTACATGGTAACCGTACACTATTAATGTTCTTAAAAATTTGTGATAAAATCTGTAACTTTGCAGAGTACTCCTTACTTCAGTAAACAGTGAACACTGGGCAGGAAGCAAAAAAAAGTAAGATTAAAGACTACATTAAAAACTATTAAAGTGATTAAGATCATTGAGCCCTGTGAAAATATTTGTAAATCACTGCCTTAATTACTACTATCTGCAGTTGCAAATGTCTTAATGTATGACTAAAATCACTGAAAATTGCCTTAAAATTGTTCCAATCCAGCAGCAGGAATGTAGTCAAACGTGAAAATTTTCTCATTTGTATCTAAAAATACAAAAACTGGAATAATAAGATGATAATTTGTCATTAGATTATGAAATACTTTACTGCAAAAAGTCTGTATACCTGAACAAAAGGCATTTATAGCTTTTTTGACATTATAGTAGTTAAGATTTTTGAGCGCTCACTCCACGCCATGGTACTTTGAGCGTACTACCTTCCTCATTTCCTCAGCAGCTTATGAAGTCACTACAATGACTATTTCTTTTGCACCATCCACAGCTTAAGGAGTTTATCCGAGTTCGTATGGCTCATTCATCCCATGGAATCTGGAATCCACACTCAGGTGGATCATTCACATGTGAAGTGCTGCACTTAGTCACGCAGGTCTCCATTTCTGTGCAGTTTTCAGTCTAACGCTTATTAGACCATAAAGATTAAAAGGGGGGGGGGTTTAGAATGTCTTGATGTATTCTTTTTTTTTTTTAATTTTATTTTTTAAGATTTTATTTATTTATTCATGAGAGAGAGAGACAGAGAGAGAGAGAGAGAGGCCGAGACACAGGCAGAGGGAGAAGCAGGCCCCACGCAGGGAGCCGGACGCGGGCCTCGACCCCGGGACCCGAGGACCAGGCCCTGGGCTGCAGGCGGCGCTGACCCGCTGCGCCCCCGGGCTGCCCCTGACCTATTCTTGAATGAGAGTCTAAGCGTCCCCCTGTAAAAGCCTTTTACAATGCATATAAGGAACCAGTGATCATCTCCGCGGAAGGGCATGAATCGGTAGGAGGCGAGTGGCCTAGACTCCCCGCGTCCCTGCCGCCCGGTTCCGGGGCCTCCGGGCTGCGGCCCCGCTCGGGCTCGGTCCGTCCCGGCTGCGGCCCACGGCCCGGCCCTGCTGGCTGTGCCGCGGCTTCTCGGGGACCTCGCCCCCGCCCCGGGCCGCCCACCGCAGGGCAGCTCAGGCACCAGAGCCCGCGGCCGGGGGAGCGTCCGCACCGCAGCCTCGGCCCCACCAGCTGTGACATCCCCGCGTTGGCGGGAGGCAGGCGGGAGGCAGGCGGGAAGCAGGCAGGGAGCAGGCGGGAAGCAGGGGGGAAGCAGGCGGGGAGCAGGGGGGAAGCAGGCGGGGAGCCGGCGGGGAGTAGGGGGGAAGCATGCGGGGAGCAGGGGGGAAGCAGGCGGGGAGCCGGCGGGGAGCAGGGGGGAAGCAGGCGGGGAGCCGGCGGGGAGTAGGGGGGAAGCAGGCGGGGAGCAGGGGGGAAGCAGGCGGGGAGCCGGCGGGGAGTAGGGGGGAAGCATGCGGGGAGCAGGGGGGAAGCAGGCGGGGAGCAGGGGGGAAGCCGGCGTCCGCTCTGCCCACACTGAAGGGCAAGGGCCCGCCCCGTCTGAAGATGGAAGTGGGTATAGTCCGGCCACCCTGGAGTCTGTTTGCTGCAGAAAATAATACAGAAAAGAGAAGTGAGTGATGTTTGGTAAGAGCCATTTTATCCATGTCCCTAAAAAACGACGCCAGGTGGCCTTTCGCATGACGCCCCCCAGTTCGCTCTCCGTCCTCTCTTACCCAGTTCGATTGCTCTTTCCGCCCAATGACCGCTGCCTCCGAGAAGCCTTCCCTGACCCACCCGTAGGCAGCGCAGCATCGGGGACCTTCTCTCCTCCTTTAACGTCGCTCAAACACGTTGGTGACTCTACATTTGGTCATTTTCATTTCTGTTGGTTATTTGGTCGCTGATTAAACTGTGAGGGAAGAAACCATACAGAGGGCTGGTTCCGCGTCGTCCCCGACCACCCGGCGCCGTGTGCATCGCAGGAGAATCGAGGAGACCGAGTTGAGGGAAGGAGCAGCCCTTGGGGCCCTTGGCGCCCTGACCCGCCCTCCCGCGGTTCGAGCCTCCGCGCTCCCACCTGTCGGCCGCGCCGGGTCCCGCAGGCCCATCACCTCTCCAGCCGTGAAAGCTCACCGTAACTCAAACAGTTACAATTTTGATACGATTCTGTGATTTTACACAGTTGTTAATCAGTAAATTCCCACCGCATTGAATTTTTCCCCACTCCTCCATGTTTTCGATCGCTAGTTTTGAGGGTTTTGGTTTGTTTTAACCCGTTTGCAACAAGTAAAGTCAGAGGACAGGAGAAAGGATGTGAGAAGCCCCAGCAGTGCACACCTGCAAGAGGATGTCTATGCTCAAGGGCACTCCTGACAGTCCTCAGAGTTTGCATCGAACACCAGGGAAAGGGCTCAGGATGCTCCGCCGTCCTGCAGGCGAGTCGAGGCCTCAGCAGAAGACAAACAAGCAACCTGCCCGCGAGGATGCGGGACGCCGTCCTCCAGCCGCTGGCCTCCTGCCCCTCCGCCCCGCAGCCGCAGCCCGAGCCACCCGAGGCCTCGCTGCACCACACGGCACAGACTTAGGCCAGTGGCACAGACTTAGGCCAGTGACGTCCTAAGCAAAATGCGAGGCTCCCAAAAGGAGAGAGGCGTGTTAGGGTTGTGTGTGATGGAGCACAGCCCATTGTGTCGAAGAATGTTCTAGCTTCACAGTAGCACCGCTGACCCCCGTGGCCTGTCTTCCTCGTTCCTGCTTGGCCCTACTCGGGAGGTGCTGGGAGGTTCTCGCACCCACTCGCTCGGTCTGGGTGGCGGCTGCTCCCCCTGTACGCAGTCAATACCCTTGGCGCTGTTCTAGGTACGAGTCTTTGACACGACTAGTGCAGGCGCTAGAAGAGGATGAACACTGCGTGGAAACCCCGGGAGCAGTGTGTACTCTACCACCCCCAGCCTCCCAAGTCAAGCTCAGGCTTACTGAGAGGTTTGTCTTCGGTTGTTGCAGTAACAACACAGCCCCCGGGGGGGCCAACGGCTCTCCTTCAGCCCTTCCCAGCTCAGCATCTCCAGTATGTTCAGGACAGAAGAGGGAAATCCACTGACAGGCAGTGGAGATGGAGTATATTTTTGCAGGTTTTTTCTCAAAACAGAAATCAATGTGTTCTCTCAGAACGATTTGCTCTTATCTGAGCCCATGCTGTGCTCCCTGGCATATCCACTACACCCAGTGACCCTGACTGTGGACTGTACGTTTTTCCCGTGTGGCACATGTGTGAAAAGCACCACGGTGCACAAACGTGGACCCGGCACGTGGCAAGTGCAGAGGTGTGTGGCACTTCAGCTTCATTTTATTAGTAATTTGGGTTTAGAAAAATGCTTGGGCAGAAACTTTGAATGACACCTACAGTAGTGCAGCCCTGAGGATCCTGAGATGATGTGCGGTATGCCTCTCACTGAAAGGGCATCTGGGCCAGAGTTAAGTTGTTGACGTCCCACTTTATATGCAGATAGGGCTAAAGGAGATTAAGAACACACCAGGGCACCTACAGGCTGGTTCACCCTGCCTGGGCGTGAATTCGGCTTTGCCACATACTAGGTGGGTCATATGGGGCAATATGTGTACCTCACATGGCCTCAGTTCTTTTCTCTATTCAATGGGCGTGATAATAGCACCTTCCTGAGAATGTGCTTATTCACTGAGTTAACAGGTAAAACACTTAAATAAGTACGTGACATGTAGTAAGTGCTCCCTAAATGCTGCCTATTACGTTGGCTGTTTTATTGTGAATATGGACTTTGAGAGGCACATCATCCCTTAATAGAAGAGTAGGCTGCTTATTTCCTGAGCCTGCGTACTTCTGTTGTGTATTAGATGAAGAATAAGAATTCTTTGCCTTTGCTGCGTAAATAGAAATATTTAAATGCTATGGAAGTCATTTTTTCTTTTTAGAAAAACTGCATACCCTACATTACATTCTGATAATCAAGAATTGACTAGGTGTATCTGATATTTTTTTGTGTGTGTTAACATGTGCTATAATAATATTATCTCAGATATTGTGTGAGTTAATAAGATGGGATGATAAGATTTCTGGGTCGTGGTAGGTTTTTTTTCCCTTCATAACTCATAATTTAAAAACATTTAAATCTTATTGGCTTTGCAGACAAGAATGCTGACTAAATATTTAGACTAGGAAAATGTACTTTAATAAGTACTAATAATTGTTAATGAGACCAAGGAGCAATGTAGAAACAAATTTTTGCACAGACTTATTCTTCCCTCACACATATATACACATCTCAAATACTTCAACAAGTATAAAGTACTTTATACTGGGTGACTTTAAGTATAAAGCCACCCAGGCATCCCTATATTTTTTTAAAGTCTTAAAATCAGCACATAATTTATCAGAACACATTGTTTCTAAAACTTATCCTTTATTATTTTATTTATTTATAAGAGACAGAGAGAGAGAGAGAGAGGCAGAGACCCAGGTAGAGGGAGAAGCAGTAAAAAAAAAAAAAAAAAGAAAAGAAAAAAAAAGTATAAAGAAGTGATTCTGAGTCATGCAAGCAAATTATATAGTAATGTCTTATAAACATACATGTGAGAAAAAGAGAAAATGAAACAGAAAGCCTAGGATGAAAAAGAGAGTATGTACCTGAGAGTCAGGCAACTAGTATCTAAGGAATGTCCATTGGTGCCAGATAATGTTCTGGGGGCTAAACATAAACACATCAACAAATATGTGTTTGTATTTCATTTTCTTGGTTTAATTAATATTTTAAGATGGAAATTGACTGATGAAAAAAAATTTGAACAGCATCTAGAATTTCCCCACAAAGATTTTTCCCTAATGGGATCAATTTATGTCTTATGAAAGACTAAGGTATTTGCTTAGATATAGAAAACACGATAAAACTGTGTTTCTCAAAATGTTTTCAGTGGAGCACTGTTGTCTTAAAATTTTGGAAGAAGAAAAATAAATTTGGAGAATATCACCCATTTAGGATATAAAAATACTCTTGGGATGCGGGGGTGACTCAGTCAGTTAAGCGTCTGGCTCTTCATCTTGGCTGAGATCATGATCTCATGGGTCCTTGGATTGAGCCCCCCATGTCAGGCAGGAAGTTGGCTTGAGATTCTCTCTCCTTCTGCCCTTCCCTCCACTCACATGTGCTCAATTTCTGTCTCTAAAATAAATAAACAGAATCTTTTAAAAAATAAGTAAAAATAAAAATACTTAAAATAAAATACCCTTTATCATAGTAAAAGTTATGAGAAGTCCTGTAGTAAAGATATCTGATGTTTAATTCATTGTTTTTATCAAAATATAACCAGATGATAAATGTGGAAGTACTGTATTTTACCTAATTTATGCTACCATCAATTTAAAGATCACCATTTGATTATATACCACTAAGAAAAAGTTTCCAATTAAACTATAATGTAAAACCTCTTTTCCATATAGAATGTCCTAAAGCACCTGGGTGGTTCAGTAGGTTAAGTGTCTGCCTTCAGCTTAAGTCATGATCTCAGGGTCCTAGGATTGAGTCCTACATCAGGCTCCCTGCTCAAGGGGGGAGTCTGCTTCTTTCTCGGCTACTCCCCTTGCTTATGCTCTCTCTCACTCTCAAGTAAATAAGTAAATCTTCAAGAAAAATGTAAAAAAAAAAATTATTATGTCCCTATTAAAGGAAGTCTTTTAGACAAACTAATTCAGACAGCTTTTTGATCACATCTCATTCTTATACATACACAGAATTTTTTTAAATAAGCAAAATGAATTAATCAAGCATCTTCACATTTGGAGGTTGACTTTTTTAAGCCACTTTTTAGTGCAGATTTGCTGGCATGCATGTGCTTTCCATCCACTCTTCTCAACACCATCAAGACGATCAGTGACATAGGCTGTGTGAAAACCTTTTCATCCCTGAGATTTTCTTTCAAGTTCCCTCAACCATTCAGCAAATTTTCATTTTGGTACTTTCTTGATTTTACCTGAAGTATCAAAGGAAAGTTTTTCAGACAATAATCAGAATGTATTTATTTTTTTTTAAGATTTTATTTATTTATTCATGAGAAACACACACAGTGAGAGAGAGAGAGACAGAGAGAGAGAGAGAGAGAGGCAGAGACACAGGCAGAGGGAGAAGCAGGCTCCATGCAGGGAGCCCAATGTGGGACTCGATCCTGGGACTCCAGGATCACACCCCAGGCTGCAGGCGGCGCCAAACCGCTGCGCCACCGGGGCTGCCCCAGAATGTATTTAAATACGCACTGAGCTAAATGCTCATTAATTAATGAATAACTACTGAAATTGCAATTGGCTAGTTATTCCACAAAGAGGAAAAAAAGTGTGCACATGCTCAAGAAGTCTCTCCAGGAGCAAATATAAGATGTCATTGACTATGAAATACATAACTGTTTCAAGGATGGTATAACGATACAATATGTGTCAAGAACTGAAGAAACAGTGGGTCCGCTTAGCTCCTGACTTCCTCTCTGCCCTTCCTAGCCTCTGGGATGTGGCCTCTTCTCACATTTAGCTGTGGAGAGTCTGTTCTTCCAGTCTTCAGATTGTTTTTGGGTTATTCATAGTAACGTGGCTGTTATCTTGGCATATTCATATGCTGCCATCATCCCTGGAAGGCACTAGTAATCAGTTTTAATAATAATGTGATGTCATTTATCTCCACATAATAAAAAGTAGTAAATTAAAGGATAAATTAAAATAATCAGTGTTCTGGAAGGGAAATTAGCTTCTTACACCTGGTATGTGTAATGGTATGTGAATTTGAACAGCTTTCTGGAAAGTGGGTTAGGTAATACATATATATTTTTTTATTTATTTTTTATTTTATTTTTTAAAGATTTATTTCTTTATTCATGAGACACAGACTGAGAGAGAGAGACAGAGACACAGGCAGAGGAAGAAGCAGGCTCCATGCAGGGAGCCCGATGCGGGACTCTATCCCGGGACCCCAGGATCACGCCCTGGGTGGAAGGCAGATGCTCAACCACTGAGTCACCTGAGGTGCCCCTGAAACTTATTCTAATAAGATAATCAAGGGCATAAGGAAAAAAAATGTACAAAGATGTTCATTGATTTTTCAAGTCCAAAATTAGAAACAACTTGAATGTGTAAGGATAGGACACATTATATAAGTCATTACCAATTTGTAAAATAGAACACCACAGAGGCATTAAAAACAAAGTTATGGAAGAGTTTAGATAACCTGAAAAGTGTTCATGACATACTGTTTTAGGGAAAAAATAAATTGCAAGTACATACTACAGTGTAAATCATTTTTTGCATGAAAAATATCTTACAGTTATCCATAAATAGAAGTCTTGAAAAATCATTACCAGGGCAGCCCTGGGTGGCTCAGCAGTTTAGCGAACCTTCGGCCCAGGGCGTGATCCTGGAGACCTGGGGTCGAGTCCCACATTGGGCTCCCCGCAGGGAGCCTGCTTCTCCCTCTGCCTGTGTCTCTGCCTCTCTCTGTGTGTCTCTCATGAATAAATAAATAAAATCTTTAAAAAAAAAATCATTACCATAATGTAAATGTAGTCATATTACAGATGATTTTTATTTTGCTTTTCATACTTGTCACTGTTTTAGGATTATCTGCAATGAATCCATATTTCTCAAATAACTAAGTTTTTAAAAGACCATTATATAAATTGTATGCAAATTTTTCCTTACTACACGGGATAAAAAAATGCCAAAAAGTAGATCAGTAGTGTTTGTATTGGCTCAATATCTCCTTGGGATTTTCCATAGAATACCTGAGTTATGGAGCAGATTACTAGGTCTCTGGCTCTTCTAGCTTCTGAGAGGTGGTCAACACTGCCTTAACATCTTTACTTGGAATTTTTTTCCTAGCAGTTATAGACTTTATGGTCCATTTGTCTTAACTGATACTAAATTGACCTTTATTTTTAAAGGCCATTGCAGATTCATTTTTCTTATTTCCCATATCCTCATTGGTCAGGGAGCAAGCAGTTGAATATGAGACTTTTACTGCCAAATTGATCTGAAGTTTGAGACAATTACCTAGAAACTTCAGCCTCAAGATCTGCCCATCCTGACTGACTATGGGCTCAGACAGACTTAAATAAATTGACAAGTTGTCTTATATTTACAGCTTCTTTGTAATAAACCTCTCCATAGAAGCTATGATCTTTGTACAGTTCATTATCTTATTTTAATTCCATTAAAATAAAATTGCATTAATAATAGGAAATGGTAAATCCAACAGATAATCCCTGTATATTATTAGCTGGCATGTGCCATCAGCCTGTTAATGTAATTCTGTCCAGTAACTTCCCAATGAGTGGTTATGAGCATGGGTAATTGCATGTATATCAAGAATGGAAAAAAATAAAAATGGTGATTTAAAAGAATAGTTTTATTTATTTATTTTTTTTTTTAAATTTTTATTTATTTATGATAGTCACGGAGAGAGAGAGAGAGGCAGAGACACAGGCAGAGGGAGAAGCAGGCTCCATGCACCGGGAGCCCGACGTGGGATTCGATCCCGGGTCTCCAGGATCGCGCCCTGGGCCAAAGGCAGGCGCCAAACCGCTGCGCCACCCAGGGATCCCTAAAAGAATAGTTTTAAATTAGAAAAATATTCTGAGTAACCTGCTAAACCTCTGACACAATATAGTATTTAGATATTCTGGAATATAGGAATCTCTAGGAGGCTTTAAAATGATTTTTTTATTATTACTTCTCTTGAGGAGAAAGAAAATGTAGATCCTTAGCCATAAAGCTTATGATGATAAATTTTCAAAGTAAATAACAAAATAAAGAAGGTGATTTTTTTTCTTAACAGGGAATTTTGAAAGTATATTTAAAAATTCTGAGCTGAAACTATATATAATAGTCTACTATGATATGCAAATATATTATGATATCACCGTATATAAAAAAACGTTGGTTAGCTGCACAGTTTTAATTGTACTTAAGGAGAAAATAGGAGACTTTTTAAAAAGATTTATTCATTCATTTTAGAGAGAGAAAGAGAGCATGCATGCACACACAGGAGGGTCAGAGGGAGAGAATCTTCAAGCCGACTCCCTGCTGAGCAGGGTCCTGAGGTGGGGCCCAGTCCAAGGACCCATGAGATCAGGACACCCAGGTGCCCCCAAATAGTAGACCTTTTAAAAGTTTTAATTTTTTTGTTTTGTTTTGTTTTTGTTTGTTTGTTTTGTTTTGTTTTGTTTTTTTAGTAGCAAAGCAAATGTACTATTATTTTTCTGGGGTTTTTTGGGGGGGCGGATTCATATATTTTATTTTATTATAACATCAATATAATAAAAATTCTTTATATTTTTATTAACATTTTTCCATGTTCTTATACAGACCTAATTATTTCAATATATGTATTTTGACGATTAGAGATAGCACCGATCTATTTAGGCATCCCTGATTAAGGGAAGTCATTTCCCCCTTTTCTCTGCATCAAGCTATGCTGCATTGTGTATCCTTATACAGAAAACTCTTAAGCTTTTTGGTCCATAATCAGGCTCTTCTCTCATCAGGTTCCTTGATTGCAGGAAACCAGAACTATAGACCCATTAGCCATCTGCTAAGAAAGAGCTTAACTTATATTATGATGATCTTCAATCTATTATTTAAAAATCTAAAACATGATTGTTCTACATATATAAGTTAATGCTACCTTGAAATACATTTAAAAATGATGAATAAAGGACAGATTATTAAATAAAGTATAACAAACCTGTGTGTGTTATCATTTACTTATTAATCATACCTACAAACTGGGAGTTAATTAAAATACTCCTTTTAACTTATAATGAAGCTTTATCTAGTTGTCAGAGCTTTCTCGGGGTTTATGCAAGTTCTATTGAAAAACTTATCTTAAAAACTTGCAATTTTTATAAGATGCCTTTGGAAAAAAAAATACACTAAGATTCATTCTATTGCAATATTTCCTCCTTCCCCTGAGTCTATTTTTGTTATAGCATGTGCCACTTCTATAGTATTACTGTATATGTCTCCCTCCTTCAGGATGTAAACTCCTGATATTTTTAATTTGTTTTGTTTACTGATGTATTCCAAGTGCCTAGAAAATGTGCCTTGTGTATAGTTGGAACACACTAAATATGTACTGACTTAATCTTGTCTTGGACTCTGTATTTTGGGTTTTTTTTTTCCACTTTCTCTTTCCATCTGTTTGTTTATTTCACTCCTGATTGGTGTCATTGTCTTAGGCATTCTCTATATGGTCGCCTCAGAAGCTCCAGGCTTAAATCATCTTTACAGCTAGCAATTCCAGAGGAAATACAGCTTCAGCTTCCTAATAGTCCTAACAGGTTCTCAGATTATATATTTTTATTAAGCTGGCTGGTTCATAGGCCCATTCCTGAGCCAATCATTATGATGGGTGTGTGTAAGATGGAAAAATGATACACTTTGATTGTCTTGGATGTTACTTGGAATTTGGCCAGAACAACAGCAACATCCTCTGGGGGCTTGTTAGATATGCAGATTCTCAGGCCTCCCTCCAGACTAAGTGAATCAGAATCTGCATTTAAACAAATTCCCTGGCAATATCCCTTTATCCTATGTTCCCAGTTGGAGCTGGAAAGGTGGGTAGGACAGTGTGGTCACCAAACCACAAAAATCAAAAGTGGGAGAGAGATGATTGCTTAAAGAACTTGAATGCTCTTATCAGAAGGCAGAGGGATGTTGGGCATGCAGCAGGAAGAGGTACCCATTACAATGTAAAATATGTACTCAGCAATTATTATATGTCAGGCACTGCATTATGCCTTTTTGGATATTATATAGTATTCCCAACATCATATAAGACATCAGATAGGATACCCTGGGCTTCAAGTGATTGAGTAATTTATTCAAAGTTTTTGTTGAGTAGGCAATAAGAGAATTAGTCTATAATATAATGTCAAGCAGTTTTAAGTATCCTGGTGAAAGATTAAGTAAAATAGAGGGATAGATCAATGAATGACCCAGAATGATGGGAACAAGGGATCAATTTACATAGGAAGGGCAGGGCAAATCTGAGAAAGTGAAGTCTTAACAGATGCTTGAGTGTAGTAAAAGACAACTCATAGAAGTTCCTGGTTAATACCATTTTAGAAGGTGGGGGGGGGGGAACCAGCACAAAGCCATGAATTGAGAATGAACTTGGATATTTGAAAAAAAGCAAAGCAATAGGGGCTGCTTGGTGGCTCAGTCAGTTAAGTCTTGATTTTGGCTTATGTCATGATCTCATAGGTCTTGGGATCGAGCTCTACTTTAGGCTCTGTACTCAGTGGGGAGTCTGCTGGAGATTCTTTCCCTCTGCCCCTCCCCCCATGCATGCATGCACTCTCTCTCTCACATAAATAAATCTCTCTCAAATAAATAAATCTCTCTTTCTAAAATAAATAAATCATAAAGAAAAAAACAAAAAAGCCAGTGTGACCACAATGTAGTGAATACAAATGATTAGGTCATAGAGGTAATCAAGAATCATTTCATGAAGGGTCTTAGGCAATGGTTAGGATATTTTCAATTATTCCTAGCACAATGAAAAATTCATCAGAAGGGACGCCTGGGTGGCTCAGTGGTTGAGCATCTGCCTTCGGCTCAGAGCATGATCCTGGAGTCCCGGGATCGAGTCCCACATCAGGATCCCTCAAGGGAAACTGCTTCTCCCTCTGCCTATGTCTCTCATGAATAAATGAATAAAATCTTAAAAAAAAAAATTCATCAGAAGCTTTGGAGCAGGGTAGTGACATGACTTCATTTGTATTTCAAATATATTGTCCAGGGAGCAGGCAAGAGTCAATAAAGGATAGATAAAGAATTGTAAGATGTCAGGGGGACTCTTTAGAAGCCTATCACAATGCTATTTTAGGCAAGAGATGAAAGATTATGCAACTAGGATGGCAAAGGGATGTTTGAGGAACTGAGGATATATTGTGAATGTAGAACAAATGGGAATTGTTAATGAGCTGAATATGTGAGTGTGAGTTAAAGATAATTACTCTTATGTTGTTGCCCTGAGAAAATGGGTAGGTATTTGTGGTAGCTGCTGAAATGAAGAACCTTGGAGATGAATGAAGTTGGAAAATCAAGAGGACTATTTTAGACATGTCAAATTTGAGATGCCTATTTAAGATCCCAGTTAAATTGTTGGGTAAACAATTGAATGAGCTACTTTCAGAGGTTTGAGTTGCAGATAAGAGTTTGGGAAACAAGTGAGATTGTACTTCAAGCCACAGAACTGAATACTTCAGACTCTATTTCATGATCTCTCAATGATACAGGCTAACAAAGGCCTCATCACCTTGAAGCCATACCTGCTGGGGCACAAGGCTTCCACAGTCCCTGTAATAAAAGAAAAAAGAGCCAGAAGGTGTCATACCTTGTTATTTACCCAAAAGATACAAACTGTTTCAAAGGGACACATGCACTCTGATGTTTATAGCAGCATTATCAACAATAGCCAAATTATGGAAAGAGGTCACATGTCCATCAACCAATGAATAGATAAAGAAGAAGAGGTATGCATACACAATGGAATATTACTTAGCCATAAAAAAGAATGAAATCTTGCCATTCGCAATGACGTGGATAGAGCTAGAGGGTATTATGCTAAGTGAAATAGCATTCTCAGTCAGAGAAAGACAAATACCATATGATTTTACTCGTATGTAAAATATAAGAAACAAAATAGATGAACACAGGGGAAGGAGGGAAGAAAACGAGAGGAAGGCAAATTGTAAGAAAGTTAACTATAGAAAACAAACTGAAGGTCAAAGGAGGGAAAATGGGTAGGGGATGGGCTACCTGGATGATAGGTAGTAAAGAGGGCACTTGCTGTGATGAGCACTGGGTGTTCTATGTAAGTAATGAATCACTAAATTCTACTTCTGAAATAAATAGAACACTGTATGTTAACTAACTAGAATTTAAATAAAAACTTGGGAAAAAATATATAAAGGGATATAAAGAACTTTGGGTGCACCTGGCTGGTTCAGTCAGTAGAGCATGCAACTTTGATCTCAGGATTGTAGGTTCAAGTCCCACATTAGATGTAGAGATAACTTGAAAATCTTTAAAAAAAAGACAAGTCACATTTGTCCCTTCCTCCTATTGGTTAGGAGCAGTCAATGCCCTTGCCTAACTGCAGAGGCTGAAAAATGTGGAGAAACACATGAATGCTGGATGATTACTGCTGTCTCTCACATAATATCTCGCTTGGTTTTGAGGGCTCAATTAATAGTCGTTTTATTTATTTTTTAGTTTTATTATAATTCCAATATAGTTAACATACAGTATTATATTAGTTTCAGGTGTACAATACAGTGATTCAGCACTTCCATACACCACTCACTGCTCATCCCAACAAGTGCACTCCTTAAATCCCATCACTCGCTCCACCCATCCCCCATTAACCTCCCCTCTGGTAACATCATTGTATCTTCTGTAATTAAGAGTCTATTTCTTGTTTTGCCTCTTTTTTCTTTGCTCATTTGTTTCTTAAGTTCCACAGATGAGTGAAATCATATGGTATTTGTCTTTCCCTCAGTTATTTCACATGGCATTATACTCTTTAGCTCCATCCAAGTCATTACAAAAGTCAAGATTAAAAAAAAAAAAAAAAAGTCAAGATTATACTCTTTTTTTTTTGTGGTTGAATAATATTTCTATATATCAGTAAATATATATTGATATATATCTATATATAGAGAGATAGATCTCTATTTTTCTATCTATCAACACATACACACATACATACAGCGTATCTTCTTTATCCGTTCATCTATTGATGGACAATTGGGCTGCTTCCATGATTGGGCTATTGTAAATAATGCTGCCATAAACATAGGGGTGCTTGTACCCTGTGAATTAGTTGTTTTTTTTTTTTTTTTAGATTTTATTTATTTATTCATGAGAGACATACAGAGAGAGGCAGAGACACAGGCAGAGGGAGAAGCCGGCTCCAGGCAGGGAGCCCGACATGGGACTCGATCCTGAGACCGCCGATCACACCTGAGCCAGGGGCAGGTGCTCAACTGCTGAGCCACCCGGGCGTCCCAGTATTTTTATATTCTTCGGGTGAATACACAGTAGTATGATAACTGAATCATACGGTAGCTCTATTTTTAACTTTTTAAGGAAACTTTATACTGTTTTCCACAGTGGCTGTGCCAGTTTGTATTCCCATCAACCATGCAAGAGGGTTCCTTTTTCTCCAATCCTCACCAACACTTGTTTCTTGTGTTTTGATTTTCATTCTGACAGCTGTGACTTCATACATCATTGTAGTTTTGATTTGCATTTCCCTGATGATAAGTGACTATGGGCACCTTTTCTTGAGTCTGTTGGCCATCTATATACGTCTTCTTTGGAGAAATGTCTGTTCATGTCTTCTGCCTTAATTTTTGGATGTTGAGTTTTATAAGTTCTCTATAAATTTTGGATATTAACTGTCATAGTATATCACTTAAAGTATGAAAATATAGCTACAGAGGGAAAAAAAAAACATCCTCACCAACATATTATGATAAGCCCACAGTATTTTTAATGTTTTTATAACAGTAATTAAAGTAATTATCTAAAACTAAGACAAAACCCATGTTGCAGTGGGTAATACCAAGGGGTGGCTTTGCGATGGTAGGGTAAGAAGATTTTAGCTTCTCTCAATAGTATGTCGTTTTCCACCAACCAAATCTATGCCAAATCTAATGTGGGCAATTAATATTTTTCTTATCTAATGTAAAATATATGCAAATGAATCTTCAAACTCCTTTCCAATCAGAAACTGCCTATAAAAGCTTCCTAGGGAAAAATTCTGGAGCCAGGACTATTACATTTTAATATGATGAAAAAGGAAGAATACTGATACATAAATAAGCCATTTCAATTAAATTTGCCCACTCAAAAATGAAACAGAACAGCAAAACTAGTGAATTAAATCCTCTGAAGCTACAGTGCCCCTTTCCCCTCCCCGGGTCCAATGGAATTTCTTTATATGAATTTCAAGACTATTTATTAGATCATTGCAATTGATACAGCCTGTAACACAAAGAGAAATTCTTGTAATGATCTATCTTGTAAATGTTTTCCAGCCTCTTTTTTGCAAGCTCTGAATAGGTTTCTTTTGAAAGCAAATATTTATGTGTTTAAAAACCCCAAAGACCGTGTTGTTTTTTGTCCAAACACCAGCTAGAAAGATCAATACTGCCTTTAGAAGGAAGTGGTTTGGCTGCTTATGTATCATCAGAATGCTTTCTAACAACACTAAGGCATTTAATTTTGGAAAAACAAAAATTAAGAAGAATTTTTGAGGAATAGTAGGGAAAGGTGGAAACTAACAGATGATAAGCTTCAAGAGTGTTGCCACTTTTGAATATGGCAACTCAAATAATCAAATAATGTCATTATTTATAGACATTTGAATTGTCTAAAATATTATTCATTTTTTATGAAACAAATGTTAGGTTTTGTTGCTTAGCTGGCATAAAATATACTGAACTGGGCCATTTTTCTTTTTCTGTGCTAAGTCTGGTTGCTTGTTCATCTTAAAGAAACATGTTAAACACAGATCTTGTCAACATAATCTAGGAAACGCAATCTTCTCTCAGTTATTTAGTCATTTCAGCCAAATAATTTTTAATATTGATAGTAATGAGCAAATCATGTCACCATAGTATTTTTTATATAAAAATTGTTATTTTTAATTCTCAACTAGAAAGCACCATTTTATGATCATCAAAGGAAATTTACTTTTAATTTCATATATTCTGCTATTATATGAACTGAAATTCTAATGCTCACATGTGAGTATAAGCCATTTCTTTATTTTAGTCTATTTATTTAATGACATACTTATCCAAGTATTTGAGGTGGCTCACATAAACTCATAAAAGAATACGAGGAAAAAATAAAGAAAAATCAGGTCTATGGTAAATCTAGATAGTATAAAAGTTCAAGAAGAAAAAAGTTAGAACACATAAGTATTCATTGTGGGGATCATATTTATATAAATTTATCATGAAATTTATGGCGGTGAATAAAAGACCCTTTGAAAATATGAGGATTAGAATTTTTGTTAAAGAGGAACAACCACATTATCACACAGTTCAGTTAAGCTTTGATTATGAGATGCTAAATTAATACCAATTTACACTTATTTGATTAATTATTCAATCTAAGAAGTATAAGTACTTGGTGATAAATATTTGCATTTGAAAAGTCATAACCAAAGGAAAAGCTGTTTTTTTATATCTATTTCATGTACTAATTGGTTCCTAGTAAGAAAATCAGTGTAGTAGCAGCTGCATATGCAATTGAATTTGATGGAATTATAATTATGGAGGGAAAAAAACTGATAGCAAAGTAAACAGAGTGAAACCGTACTAAGTTGAAAATAGCACAAACTGATTTTGTGTTTCTCTGAAAATTTCCAGGTGTTGTCAAAGTGGATTATGGAGATGTGTCAGTCAGAAAAACACTAAGAGAAAATCTGAAGTGTAAGCCCTTTTCTTGGTACCTTGAAAACATCTATCCAGACTCCCAGATCCCAAGACGTTATTACTCACTTGGTGAGGTATGAATTATTTATTTTGGTTAAGTTATAAATATATTTTGCAAATGGAGCAATTTCAAAGGAGCTCAATATTTTTTATGTTATGAATAAAATGCTTTGAGGGCTTTTAAATAGATCTATTTTAAATAACTTTTCAAGTCACTAATGGTCTCAAGGACCATAAAGGTCTTTATCATTGGAATTGGTGAAAGTAAGAGGATAGTTTAAGACTAAATAGTATCTTCTTGTTTCTTTATCAGCAGTTCAGAAACTTTTTGGTCATATGGGCCTTCCGCTCTTTAAAATTTATTGTGAACCCCAAGAGCTTTGGTTTAGATGGGTTAAAATTATTAATATTCACTGTATTGAAACTCAGCCTGAGAACTGTAAAACCCATTTATTCATTAAAAACAATGTTATACATTACATATTAATATAAGTAATGCATTTTTTTAAAGATTTTATTTATTTATTCATGAGAGACACACAGAGAGAGAGAGAGAGGCAGAGACACAGGTAGAGGGAGAAAGAAGCAGGCTCCATGCAGGGAGCCCGACGCGGGACTTGATCCTGGGTCTCCAGGATCACGCCCTGGGCTGAAGCCCGCACTAACCACTGAGCAACCCGGGCTGCCCAATAATGCATTTTTAAAAACATATTTTCCAAAGTAAAGTCAGATAGTAAGATTAGCATCAATTATAGTTTTGTAAATTGCATTACTGCATGGCCTAATAGACGTTACCTGGAGTCCTGTATCTGTTTTGGTATTCGGCCTACTGTGCAGCACATACCACGTAGCCTCTGCGGGACTCCTTGTACTTCACGAGGAGTGAGAGTAAAAACGGCAAGTAAGGGCATCTGGGTGGCCCAGCGGTTTAGCGCTGCCTTCGGCCCAGGGCATGACCCCGGGGTCCTGGGATCGAGTCCCGCATCGGGCTCCCTGCGTGGGGCCTGCTTCTCCCTCTGCCTGTGTCTCTGCCCACCCCCCTGTGTGTGTGTGTGTCTATGTGTGTGTCTCATGAATTAATAAATAAAACCTTAAAAAAAAAACGGCAAGTAATACCTTAGTGTTATTCGGTTTTTTGGTAAAGATGTTATTTGTTTGAGAGAGACAGAGAGCATGAGAGAGAGCATGAGCGGGCAAGGGGCAGAGGAAGAGGGAGAAGCAGACTCCCTGCTCAGTGGGGAGCCTGATTTGGGGCTCAGTACCGGGCTTGAAATGGGGCTTGATTTGAGGCTCCGTATGGGGTTCCATGTGGGGCTCCACAGGGGCTGCCTCCCAGGATCCTGGGATCATGACCTGAGCTGAAGGCAGATGCTGAACCTACTGAGCCTATCTTAGTGCTATTACTGAAATCGTGTTGACTTTGTAGGCCCACTGAAAACCATAGATCCTCTACCATTGTTTTCCAAAATATCCGTTATCTATAGAAATATGTAGTTGGCTTCATTATGATCATATAAACATATTCGTAATATATATTCAGTCATCTGAAATAAGAACCATTTCTTAATTATATGTCCCAAATTGGTAACTTCCCACTTAGTAGGGATTAGTTTTGGGAATCAAAACTAATTTAATATTGGGTTTAATTAAAGCATTTTGACAGAAATTATACAATGCACTTGGAAAATAATTAAGTTTGTCCTTAGGTTGGAACTACCATTTTCTTTTTTCTTTTTTTTTTTTTTTTTTGGAACTACCATTTTCTTAGGTCATAATAGTAGAATATCTGAAAATGTGTAGAGTACAATCTAACACTTTTTTGGTTCATTTGCCAAAAATAATAATCTGTAACTTTATCCACTCTCTCACTTTAATCCATACACATAATTTGATTGATTAGAAAATAATTAAAGCAAAAAGTACTGAAACTTAATGGAACCGAGCTGGATTGTCTTTTAAAGGCTGTTTTTCTGTGTCCACATCCCTGCTCTAGTCATCAGATCTCCTCTTCATTATTAGCCATGTAAATATCTCTTTATAGAATCCTTCCATTTACATCTCTTTAACCTTAATCTGAATAATGTAGTGCAAAGTTTCACATGGCATAACAGTGAATGTATGGCTTTCGCTTTTGTTGTTGTTAAGATTTTTTTATTTATTTTGGAGAGAGAGTGTGAGCTGGGGGGAGGAGCAGAAGGAAAGGAAAGGGGGAGAGACAGAGATACAGAGAGAGAGAGAGAGAGAGAGAGAAGCCGACTTCCCTGAGCACATGCCCATCATGGCTTGATCTCAGGACCATGAGATCATCACCTGAGTTGAAAGTGAGTTGGCTGCTTAACTGATTGAGCCACTCCTGTATGACTTTTTAAGTGTGACTCCACTTACTTAATATTCCTGTGCCTCAGGGTTCTATTTTTAAAATTTTTGTTTGCTTTTATTAAGGGGGAGGGTTGTTGCCATTGTTTTCAAATATGAAAGTTTTATTTATGCACTGTTACAGGGGTTTATATTCAATACATAAATTATGCAAGTGCTTTTTAAACTAGAACACTGGAACATCTGGGTGGCTCAGTGGTTAAGCATCTGCCTCTGGCCCAGGGCGTGATCCCCGGGGTTCCCAGGATCGAGTCCCACATCAGGCTCCCCCCAGGGAGCCTGCTTCTCCCTCTGCCTGTGTCTCTGCCTCTCTCTGTGTCTCTCATGAATAAATAAAGTCTTAAAAAATAAAATAAAATAAAATAAATAAAATAAAACAAAACACTGTTTGCATGCCAGTTATTATGATCTAGTGCTTCTGAAGATCCCCCATATCTAATACTTACATTTCTTTGTTGAAAAGTTTATTTGAACAATTGTGAACCTGACCATACCCTAAGACGAAGGGCGTGTTTCTTAATTTTTTTTTTTAATTTTTATTTATGTATGATAGTCACAGGGAGAGAGAGAGAGAGAGAGGCAGAGACACAGGCAGAGGGAGAAGCAGGCTCCATGCACCGGGAGCCCGATGTGGGATTCGATCCCGGGTCTCCAGGATCGCGCCCTGGGCCAAAGGCAGGCGCTAAACTGCTGCGCCACCCAGGGATCCCGAAGGGCATGTTTCTATTCTTGTTTAGTGTTTCTCCCACTGCAGTCAGTAGCCCCAGCTGATGAGTGAACATCGATTACTTTTTCTAAAAGGGAGTATGAGCAGGGCCTTATAACAAAACAGATAGGAGTAAGGAGGACTTTCTGGAAATTTTCTGGGGCCACCAGAGTGATTCCTGAGAAAGGCCTGTAAAACAGAAACTATATGTTTACTTCTATGCTAAAAATCCAATTTTATGGTTTCTTGCACCAAATCAGGGAAACCTAATTAACTGACTTCCTGAAAAAGTAAAAATATACTGCAGGCAAATTCCTTTGTACAACCTACTGATTTTAAATTAGCTGTCTTCTGTGATAGGTCAGACGGCCATATTTTAATGTACAGAAATAGTTTGAAAGAAAGAGACTGCGCCTTCCTGGGTTTTTGAGACATATCCAAGAAGAGGCAGTTTGTTCTTTAAAAAAATTGCAGGCCTTGGAGGCAATCAGAGGAAGATTGAAATCCTGACCTCATTGCTTACAACTTGAGTGGCACTAGGTGTTCTCTCTGTAGCTTTTGGCAGTGTGTAGATAATCATAAAGGGATGTGGTGATGACTGAAGATCTAGAGCATTTAGCACAAGAAGTAGTAGAGTGCCAGTAGTAACAGTTATCGTAATTATTATAGCTACCATTTGTTGATTTCTTAATAAGTCAAATATTATGCTAGATGCTTTATAACAATTATATTATTCAAAAATCTCAACTCTATGACTTGGGTTTTGTTACGATCCCAATTTAAAATAGAAATTGATATGTAGAAACTTTATGTGATTCACCCATGGGTCACTGAGCTAGTTAGTAAAGTCAGGATTCAAAGACATGTTAGTCTGATACTAATGCTCACTTTTTCTTATCGCTAGAAAGACAAAATAGTTTCTGTTATTTATTGATTTTTTTTAGATTTTATTTATTTATTCGTGAGAGACACACAGAGAGAGGCAGAGACACAGGAAGAGGGAGAAGCAGGCTCCCCACAGAGAGCCCAATGTGGGACTTGATCCCAGGACCCGGGGGTCACGCCCTGAGCCAAAGGCAGATGCTCAACCAACTGAGCCACCCAAGTGCCCCAAATAGCTTGTATTATTACAGTTTGTTTATTCAAGAATGCTTTCATTAAATAAGAAGTGGATTTGGAATCTATGTATTACATGCTAAGGATGCAAAGTCAAATAAGGGAAGCCCTTTGCTCTTAAGCCATTCTGCTGAAATGGGAGCAGGAGAGATAGCAAAAAAGAAACAAATAGTGAAGAAGTTCAGAGAAATAGGGGCGTCTGAGTGGCTCAGTTGGTTAAGTGTCTGACTCTTGATTTTGGCTCAGGTCTTGATCTCAGAGCCATGAGATCAAGTCCCGGATTGGGCTCTGCACTCAGTGGGAAGTCTGCTAGAGATTCTCTTTCTCTCTCTCTCTCTCTCTTTCTACTCCTCCCGATGTTCTCTCTCCCAAATAAATAATTAAAATAAAAAAGAAATTTAGAGAAATAAAAGATGTCCTACATGAAGTATATAGTCATGCTATATAAACTGCTGCTTCAAAACCCCCAATAATTTTTTTTTAAAATCTGTGAGAATGTGTTGTTTTAAACTTTGTGGGGTATTAATGTGCTGTAGTTTTCCACTTTAAAACCAGCCTTAAAGAGAGATACAATCCAGCATCTGTTTCCATGGAAACAGAAGGACAATTTTACCAAACACTACTTCCCAATTTGATTTTGCATAGTCATGTATACATAATTTAAGACAGACATTTTGATAATGAGTTTGGAATGAACTGTTAATGGATAACAGACATTTATTTAAACATTTTTCTTTCTCATTGCTTACCATTAACCATTTTTAGAAGAAAATACAAAGCTATCTTTCCTTATAAATGAAGGTATTTTTTCTTTGCAAATAGAGCCTCAAGGAGGTATCAAGTGTCCAACCTACTTAACAAGATTTTGTTGTGTGTGTGTGTGTATATATATATATATATATATATATATACTTATTTATTTATATTTGTATGCCCTCATCACTTAAAGTGAAATTGGTAGGATTTAACAATTTATAATTTCCTCAAGTTTCAATGTTATTCAAAACCTATTATGTAATATTGCAGTGTATTGGTGAATATTAGCTCTTATCTGTCAATTTCTCTTTATAACTCCCTTAGCTGTATTGGAAGATGCAAATATGATATCAGTTTCTCATTATCCTAGATCACACCAAAATAATCATTAGGAAAATTATTGATATCAGTATCTTAATTTGCTGTTTGAATTTTATTCAGGTAATTGAAATATTCTTTACCCAGCCCATGAATTACATGCAATTTCCAATGGGAAGTTAAAAGCTGTGCAATTGCTTTGAACTAAAACCTTTAAGTAGCTTAATGAAGCATGTGCCTTTTAGGCTCAGTAAGCATATCCTAATGGAATGAGGAAGTCAAGTTCTTTGCAGCATTAAATTCTTTCCTAGCCTTTTAGCTTATATAGATTTAACATGTCAGGTTTTGATCTTGAAAATATAAAGGCAAATTCAAGCATTGAAAAATGGGATTCTAAAGTTGTAAGACCTCAAATTTGGGGGCCTATGACAAGCCAGCATTTAAGAAAAAAAAAATGTATTGTGAGCTATGTAGGGCAACAGGGAGAAGTGGATTTCTGTAGCCAAGTGACTTAACTCTAGAGGCTTACCATTTATATTTGCATATGGCTTTGAAGATGTTTAGACATTAGTCTCTGCATTTCATATTACCTCCTCAATCTCAGAACTCCTTTGCCTTTTGTCTCCTTTAACAATAATAGTGAGTTAAGGTTCTGGTACATATCGTTACTGTTTTCCATAAATATTGTTAAAAAGCAAATTTATGTAACTAAAAATAGGCAGGTGAAGCTGCTTGGCTGCAGGGATTAAGGGTGCCAATCAATGACTGCCAAAGTCAGATGCAAAGATGCTTAGAGATTTACCCTCTGTTGGTAATCAGGAGATCTATTTATAGATTCACAGCCTTCCTGATCTTTCATCAGGATAACCAGTGCGGAAGCCTTGTTTTAGATGACGTACACTAATGTGCGCATTCTCTTTACACACGATATATTTCACAAACTCTTTGGGACTGAGTAGCTGATTTTCAACGTAGGGTAACTGAACATGCCTGTGTACAGAAAAAAGATGTTACTCTTCATTGGATGTAACTTTAAAGACTGTTGTAGCCCACCTGTGGACAAAATGAGTGAGTTTATCACCTAAAAAAAATATTTTTTATTTCACACTGCTGAGAATTAGACTAGAACTAATTCTACATTCACTACTCAGGTAGATATTGGCACACACAAAAATGGTTACAAACTATATGCCAGTTAGGCATTTATTGAATTCTCCCGGTGTTCTTGTTGTTTGCTTTTGTTATCCACCAAAATAAATGAAAATGTTTAATGTTCTAGGGCAGCCCGGGTGGCTCAGTGGTTTAGCGCTGCCTTCAGCCCAGGACGTGATCCTGGAGACCCAGGATTGAGTCCCATGTCGGGCTCCCTGCATGGAGCCTGCTTCTCCCTCTGCCTGTGTCTCTGCCTCTCTCTCATTGTCTGTGTCTCATGAATAAATAAATAAAATCTTAAAAAAAAAAAAAGAAAGAAAACATTTAATGTTCTATACTTTGTGTATGTGTTGCACAGGGGTAAGTATTCACGTAATCAGAATTTTTAGATCTTGTAGTCATTAATCAGGGCATTTTGTTCTTTAATACTTATTTGAGAGAGAGCAAATGAGCACCTGAATGGGGGAGGGGGCAGAGGGAGAGGGAGAGAGAGAATCCTAAGCAGACTCCATGCCCAGCACAGAGCCCTACTTGGGGCTTGAGCTCACATCCCTGATAACCCGAGCTGAAATCAAGACTCAGATGCTTAATCAACTGAGCTGCCCTGAGGCCCAAACAGGGCATTTTAAACCCTACATACATAGCAGTCAGCTTGGACTTGTTAAATATATAGATTTTGCACTCATCCCTCTGATTTATGCACAATTTGGTAAAGAGAAAATATACTTAAATGCATATTCACTAGAGCAATTATAATATGGAAACATTAACATTAAACTGGAATTCACTGCAAATGTGCCTATTTCTTCTTTTCAAGTAAAGAGAAACCAAACGAGGTTGACATGTGTAAAATAACGATAATGAGTAACATAATGTGCAATTGAAGGATAAGCATGTGTTGGAGTAATTAAAGCAAAAAAAAAAAGCTAGTTTAAGTTTAGATTATTATCTTTAGCATGGATTTTACATATTGGTTTTGGAATGCAAAGGTATGAGGGTGAGGAAGAGTATATGCCCCTTTTTAAAAATTGAGTTCTCATTGTTTCTTGCTATTATAATCCAGCAGAGGGAGCAAAAGCTAATGAACAAACTTGTAAACGGTAAGAACATTACCAAGGATGCTGCTGAGTAGAAACATTTAGAAAAAGACTTGCTGATTTCAAACATAAAAACACAAGTGGTAAAAAATACTCTCAATTTTATGTCATTAAAAATTGTTTTCAAGCAATAAAAGATTATGTGTAAACAAAGGAATCAAAGCAGACAACAATTAAAGTTAAAACTATGTTGGCCCTATGCCACATATTCAAAACTATACCATAACTTAAAGAATGAACCAAAAGACCTGAGATCTACCAGTGTGCTCTACTTATGTGAATGCAGGTCATAAAACAGAATCTGTAAGGAACTTCTAATGAATGAAGATCATGAGTAGTGGTTTGCCTAGATTTTTCTCAGAATTAATGTCATGACCAAGTAATTCGTGTTGTCAGATAATTGGTACCAGTGACAAGATCAAAGTTTTTCTTAAAATTCACTTTTTTGCTTAAACAATGTTCTTTGAGGTTCCAGGGCATTCTTAGAAAGGTTCTGATTTTAAAACCACACAAGATCATCCTAAAGCAGATCATCCTTTGCATCTCAAAAAATAAGATACAGAGACATCTTACAATTTGTAGTAAGATTTGTTTGATGAAGATTGTCAGTACACATTGGTGATCATTTTTATATTTTTAAGAAAATACAGCAGATATCCATGGTGTTGGGTTCATTGACTTAAAAACAACCCCAGTGTACACTAACTTGCCTTCTAAGTGTGCATGGCAACATAAACCTTTTGATGTTGTCTCTATCCAGATGAAGGGTCTTATTTATTTATTTATTTATTTATTTATTTATTTATTTATTTATTTATTTATTTTAGTTGGCTATTGGTTCTTCTGTTCCTGACATTCTATGTCCCATCCTATTCGTGTCTGATATCATCTTGGCCATAGCCAGAAATTATTTACATGACCTCAGCCCAACAGTGTGGCACTCAGCATCTAGTCTTCTTGACTTGGTCCCCTACGTCTGATTCTAGCCTGCTTTTGTTTCTTGTTCCATATATCTTCCCATTATCTGAATGACCTATTGTTATGTTTACTCTGGTTGGCTACAACTCAATCCTTCTTGCTCCTTCCACACATCCTTTTTGACAAATACTGCCTGCTTATCTGGATGTCAGGATTATAATAACGTTCCTTATTTGGACAAATTATTTAACTTCATTGTATCTTAATGTTTTCATTTATGAAATGAGGATAATAGATTGATTGTAAGTAATAAATTACCTGTTACACATAAGTGCTCGGAACAGCACATAGCATATACAATTACAATTGCTAATTATTATTATTGGTGGCGATGGTAGTAGCAGTCACCCCATCTCATTCTGACAGCTGTCCTAAACAACTGACTCCTATTTGTTTTTAGTCTAGATCCTAAGTCTAGGAACCTCACCAGATTTGACTTGAGTTTCTATTTTGTATCTTCTTAGCCCCTGCTATATTCTAAGGAACAGGTAATATTACATGTCCAGAAATTACCAAACCACTTTGTGGAATAGTTAGAATATATCCAAATTAGCACAGGATTCTTTTCATGAATTTCCCCCAAATCAGTCTATTTTGGAAATCAAAAAAAAAAAAAAAAAAAAAAAGTAGTGGCACCAGTGACACAGTTAAAACAGAAAGAGCATTCAGATAGCAAAACCAAAAATTGATAGAAAACACTGACCACAAAATTAAGTGGCAAGTATTCTCACAAATCCCAAAATACGAGCTATCAATTTCATGACCATGGGATACTCCATGGAAGGAAAGCGATGGGATGTCCGATGGAAATGAGACCCAGATAACACCCAAATTGCCAACAGATACTCATAAGAAATTGCTTCAGGCCAATTTGAGAACAGTAGCTGAAACTGAGAGAGGTGTTTTTACACAATCCACTTTGTAAGTCACTGAAAAATCTCCTTTCTAATGTCTGAAAGGCTTAAGCAACCTGAGACCTGTGAATTCTTAAAAACTCACTAGCTGAAGTTCCTTCTTAGGAGAAACTTCAAGGAATAAGCCCAGTTGAAGAGGTAGAGACAATAGGGACAAAGAAAATGGAAAGTCCAGGTGAAGACAAAAGTGATGAAAAAGTAAAACAAGACAGAATAAGAGAGGGAGACAAACCATAAGACACTCAATCACAGGAAACAAACTGAGGTCGCTGGAGGGGTGCGGGAGAGAGGGACAGGGTAACTGGGAGATGGACATTAAGGATGTAATGAGCACTGGGTATTATATATAAGACTGATGGATCATTGACCTCTACCTCTGAAACTAATAATACATTATATGTCAACTAATTGAATTTAAATAAAATCTTTTTTTTAAAGGATAAAAAGGGGGGCACCTGGGTGGCTCAGTAGTTGAGCGTCTGCCTTTGGCTCAGGTCATGACCCTAGAGTCCTGGGATCCAGTCCCATATCGGGCTCCTTGCAGGGAGCCTGCTTCTCCCTCTGCCTGTGTCTCTGCCTCTCCCTGTGTCTCTCATGAATAAATAAATAAAATCTTAAAAAAAAAGAAAAGAAAATATAAGCGATGAATAGAACCAACCAGGGGATCTCAAAAAATAGAAGGCAATTTTGTTGAACTCTTCAGAAAAGTGCAGGAACAGGAGAGCTAGACTTGTGTAGTGAGAAGTGGTCTCCCATGTGAACCTTCCCTGTCAGGGACAGCTGGAAATGTTTGCCCTTCAACTTCCCCACTGCATACTGAAGGAATCACCTTTACTATGAAAACCACCTTTTCTTTCCATCAGCGCCCAGAGTTTTCAGAATGATCCACAAAACAGCTAAGCCCCCAGCTAGCAAGTACTCTATTGTGTTCTCTTGCTCAAGGGGGTTTTAACCCTGAATATACGCTCCAATCATTTGCAGAGCTTTAAACTGTCTCCTGGTCCTTCTCCAGACCATTTGGATCATAGTCTATGATGATGAGGCCAATCGGAAGTATATTCTAAAAGCTTTGCAGGTGGGAACCACTGAAAAAGAACTTACTTTAAAAAGGAAAAGTAATTGTAATTGTCATGTCACCATATAATATCAAGACACTGCACACCTCCCTCCAGAATGGTGGTTGCTAAACTTTGCTGCACATTAGAATTACCTGGGGAGATTTTTAAAACCTCCAATGGCCACGTTACACCCTCTACTAACTAACTGGGAATGTGTGGACTTGGATAGTTTAAAGATGCCAGGTGATTCCCCCCCAAAAAAAGAAAAGCAAGAAATGATCTCCTCATCAAACCTTCTCTCTTAAAAAAAGCAAGAAATGATCTCCTCATCAAACCCTCTCTCTTAAAAGAGGAGGAGAATTGGACTCATAGAATAATAAGAACAGCAATAGTAAGAGAGGATGGCCACAAGAAGCACAAAGATAACGTGAGGAGAATGATCTCTCTGTAAACAATGCAAGGACACCAAAGCTTTATGCTCACGGACAAGAAAAATATAACCTAATATTTCAGAACAAGCTAAAAGAAATTGTATAATAAAATGTAGAAAACAATGCTATAAATAAAATTTATATTACCTCTTAAATAAGAGCCAAAATTGCAGTAAAGATTTAGAAATTAAGGAATGAATTCATTTAGAATCAAAGGCTAAATTTGAAACAACACATGAGTCAATAATCCCAGAAATCCCCATTAATCTCACTTTTAATAGAAGGTGACATATAGAGAGATAAGCAACAAGATCCAACATGATAGGATTTCCTAGTGAGAAAAATCAAAGCCATAAAACAAAATGAACATGAGCACCTATAACTTAAGAACATGCACCTGAAAGTAAAATGGAAACTACACATTGAAAAGGAATGCTATGTATCTGGAAAAGTGATCCAGAATGAGCAATATTATGATGCATTGTGATAAATCTATTAAACTTTAAAGAAAAGAAAAAAATTAATTTAGCATTCAGGCAAATGGACATTTGTGAAAAAGAATAAGGTAAAGAAAACCAGATTATCATTAGACTTTTCAAAAGCAACTATTTGTGCTGGAAGTAAATAGCATAATATTTTAAATATTACTCAAGGAAATAGATTGTGAGCCAAGAATTTCAGATATACCAAATTGATTTTCAATAGAAAGGCCACAGATGTATTTATCAACATGCAAGAACTCAAAATGTTTTTTCCAGTAAATGGAAACAGAAACATCATTTGGCTGTTTGCTCAAGCAAAACCTTAGAATGCTTCTTGATGTCTTTTTCCCCCTGTCATAGCTCACATGCAATTCAACTGCAAGTCTTACTTGGTTCTATCTTAAAAGCTTCCCAAATTTGGGACCTCTGGGTGGCTCAGTGGGTTGCGTGTCAGGCTCTTGGTTTTGGCTCAGGTCATGATCTTGGCATCCTGAGATCAAGCTACCCCTTCCCCACAACTCCATGCAAGTCTATTTGGGGCTCTTTCCATCTGCTCCTCCCCCACATACACTTACACTCTGTATCTCTATGTCTTTAAAGTAAATCAAAGAATCAATCAATCTTAAAGAAAAAAATGCCAAATTTGACCTATCTACCTCTATTGTTATCCTACTATTTCAAGCAGCCATCATCTGTAGCTGGCAGGACTGCAAGATTCCCCTTACGTGGTCCTCTGCTTTCACTAATGCCTCCCTCTGGTCTGTTCTCCACACAGCAGCCAGAATAAGCTATTGATAGGTCATCCTCATGCTTAAAAATGCTTCTGTCAAGGTATGTACTGGCCTGAATATGGCTTTGAATCTGTCATCCAGCAAAGAGACAAAATATTATAAATGATTCAGCCTGGAGTCCCTATTAATTATTAACTAGTGTCTCTTCAAGTACTACGAACCTAGCAGAGGTCTTTTGAATCAGATTGCATTGCATAGCTTACATAAAAGGTGAATTAATCACTTTGTGAGATATTTATTGCCCTAAGTATTATAGAATTACACTATTCTATACTTTTTTAGGATAATAAATCCACAGCATTTTATCATTTCTCAAGTTTGCCTTTTATGAAATGTTGACAAGAAAAGTCAATAGAAAGGACCGAAGAATATACCTGTATGTTATGTCTTGATTAGATTATGCGAAGCATAGGCAGACTGATATGCTACATCATATATAAATTGTTACCTTTTTCAATCCTATCTGAGCTAAAGGTCCCCCCAAAATCTTGAACTTTTGGATATAGTCTCCATATCCTCCAGTGCCTGAACCAACCTACATCAGATAACCTAAACCCACCAGTATGGGACTTGCACATGATTTTGCTTCTTGAAGCTTATATCTTTTCTCTTTATTTTCTTTAAAGATTTATGTATTTATTTGAGAGGCGGGGGGGGGGGGGAGAGCACAAGCAGGAGGAGGGGCAGAAGGAGAGGGAGAAGCAGATTCTCTGCACAGGAAGTGGTGGGGCTCCATCCAGGACCTGAGCCCAAACCAAGAACAATGCTTAACCTACTGAGCCACCCAGGCGCCCCTCCTTTCTCTTTAATATTCATGATGTATTCTGTCCTTTCTAATGGATTGCAGCTCAGATTTCTTGAGGAAAGCATCTATAATCCTGCTCTAAATCTCAAGGCATTTAAACAGGGCTTGACAATTCTGCTCAGCTCTTCCAACCCTTCCAAAGTATGAATTCCAATCCCTATTCTTCCTAATTGCTGACTGGGGCCCTAATGCAAATCACACCATTTTTCCCAACTCCAGGAACCATTACTTGACTTTTGGGTTCTACGTCATACAAAAGAGTGATTCACATAAACCTAATCCATCCTCTTTAGAAGTTTTTGATCTTATTCATTTGCCAATATGAAGAAACATGTGGTTAAAGCATAGATAACAAAACAGATATATATGCAAGTAATGTATGAGTGAACAGTAAAATATACATGTTCTAACGAGTCAGAGATAAGAACTTTTCAGAAGCTGAATGGACAAATATAAATACATACTTGGGATTTAGACTAAAGGAAGACTTAAAAACATTCCATTTATTAGAAATGCCATTTTGATTATTCATTTGTGCTTGATTTAGTAATTTTAGCATCTTTAAACTCAATAAATGGCTTTCGCAATTACATGTGTTTCAAATACATATTAACATTACATTAATTATGGAACTAATGTAGTATTTGAGTATAAACCAAGCATCTTATGTTTGGCAATTTAATCTTGTTTTTAAGGAATTTTTAATGTGAAATCGCCATTTAGTCTTGCAGTAGCTTTTTTTAGGGTCAACTCTTTTCCATTACATTTGGCATTAGGAATGAAAAGATTGTATGAATATGTTTTACATATTTACAGAAATAAACAATAATTAATCTTTATTAACATAGGATGGAACATCTAGTAATAAGGCAGTCTAAAAACACATAAATTTGAATATTTAACCAATTTATTTCAATTCCTTTGCATATGTTGCCACAGGAGTTCAAGAATAGACTGTTTTTTTAGAGAAATTTGGCAAATGTCCTAATTTTAAAAGGATTTAGGAAAGAATAATTTGTAATATGTAGATATTTCCTTTCTTTGATACCATGCTATAAATGAGGAGTGCCTCTTGATTAGCTGCTAATGACAATGCCATTGCTGTTCAAATTTACTTTAGTAGGAGATCAGAATTTGTACAAAATTAAGAATAGACAGAAAAAGAAAAAGAAACACTTAAAACAATGAGCTCTTCTTGGAGAAATTTCCTTGCAAACATGTATCATCTTGTTATCAATATACAATTTGATGATACCAGGAAGATTTTCTTATTTTTTAAAAAATATTTCATTTATTCATTCATGAGAGATGCAGGGAGAGAGGCAGAGACACAGGTAGAGGGAGAAACAGGTCCTTGTGGGGAGCCTGACACGGGACTTGATCCCAGGACCCTGGGATTATACCCGAGCCAAAGGCAGATGCTCAACCGCTGAGCCACCCAGGTGCCCCAGAATTTCTGATTTAAATCACTATCTGACTTCTGTTTTTGTGTGTTTCCTCTAGATAAGAAATGTTGAAACCAACCAATGTTTAGACAACATGGGCCGCAAAGAAAATGAAAAAGTGGGTATATTCAACTGCCATGGTATGGGAGGAAATCAGGTAAACTCTTCTCTCTCTCTCTTTTTTTTTTTATCAGCTTCATCTTTGGGGGAAAATATTGCTATGAAAACTATCACAGTAAAACATGACTCACATGCCAATAACAATAAAGTTTTAGCTTAGGAAATTAATGGGCCCTCAAATCAAGAACTTATTTGGCTCTTTTATTACCCCAAGTATCTTAAGAAAGCTTAAGAAAGCACCACACAATTTAATAAATAGGACAACACTTTCAGTGAGCCCAATTAATGAAGATAGCCAAATATTTTAGACATGTCTCATTTTACCATGTATGAGCAAATGAAGGCTACATTTTGCTCTACTAACTAAATAGTATAAAATAATCCCTCAACAATCACGATGTTTTCCCAATCAACATTGGGAAATTAATTCTAAATTTCTAGTGATTATTCTAAATTTATTTTGTCAATGTTTATGTATATCATGTTTTCTATGAATTTCTGAGATTCAGTAAAATTTTAAAATGCACAAATAAGCACACCTGTTATATATTTGCTTTGGGTATCTGAAGATACCCTTTGAACGAGGTAAAAATGTAGTATTTAAACAAAACTGATGGCTGACTAAAAGTCTAGGATAGCTTTTTTTGTGTGTTGCAGTCCAATTATCAGAGATCTGTCATATTATAACAAAGATTCTTGTGCTCTCTTTAAATGTTGGAAAGTGGCTCTGCACATGGATGTCAGATGAAGACTCATGTGGAGGCTGCTTAGCTCTGGGTCTTCAGGTGGAGGAGCCCTGCTGTCATGGCCATCTTGAGAGGCAAAATTTGGAATGTGTAGGAATTCATAACAGAGTTTTAGGTGCTAATCCACTGTAGACAAGTTATCCTCAAAAGTCGAGGAGAAACGCACCAGTGAGTTCTTAATCTAGTTCATTAGAGTGAAATAAGAAAGTAAAAGTTATTCTATGTAGCACAACATCATGGTTATACTGGCAATGCACTGGTAATGCAGCTGAATGTGTCAAGAATCTACAGAGAAAAAGCAATAACCCTACTGAGTTTTGACACCATACTTCAAATAGAACCTCTGTGATTTAATAGAGAACATTCAAAAATGAGATTTTCCTCTTAAACAACAAACAAAAGAAAGATTAAAATCCTAATTTGTATTCCAAAATCTCAACTTAAGCAGAAAGATATTTAAATCAATGTTTTTAAGTTATAGCAAGAAAAATAACTTTGTGAAAGAAAATAGGAGCAATTTAGAGAGAATAATGGCAGAGCATTCAGAAATGGTCCAGCTTTTGTACTGATTCACAATGAATGTGAGAGGCCTCTACTACCCAAACCAATAGAATCCCAATGAATTTAACTGGAAATGGCAAAAAGCTTAATTGTTAGAGGACTAAATGTGGAGGGTTTAATTTTTTTCACAAATGGAAGTAAGAAATCTGAAGGTAGTCCACTCTTGACATTTTTCAGGTCTTCAGTGACTTGTCAAAAGACAAAAAGTTTCTTTCTATTCCTCAATACTTAAAATTAACTCTTATCATCAGCTGATCACATGAGGGCTGCTGAAACTCCAGACATCACATCCACATTCAAGGCAGGAAGAAATCGGGGTAGAGAAGAGCTCTAGTAGCCACGACTGTCCCTTTATTAGGAAAAACAAGATTTCCTAAAGGCTTTACACCCTTCCTCTAAGTCTCTTTGACTAGAAATACTTTACTTGAATTCCTCTAGCACAAAAACACAGAATATTTTACTAGACTTAATGTGTAAATGTCCTCACGGTCTATATACCATGGATACTGAGTGGACAAATAGAAGTGTGTTTCAATGTTTCAATGTTTCAATGTTTCAATGACAAATAGAATGTGTTTCAACAGCTTATGAAAAATGTTAATCGATCATCTGCTCCATGATGACCTACAGAATTCCAAAAACCCACATTATTTATGACATCATTTTGGTTCTAATGCAGGTGAAAATGAAAATAGGTAATGATAAGGATGACAACCTAGATGAATTATCCTCATAGATTTTTTAAGTTGCCATAGTTCATGTTAAAAAGATTACCAGTCATAGACCTGTATTTGTCTAAATGACACAAAACACCTGGATCATCACTGTTGAAAATTACATTATACTGTTAAAAAATACATTATGTATTGTTATAAATTATTCATTTATAAGTGTTCAAATACCCAGAAATAAACTATTCCACTGTACCATAACCTTGTTGGCAGGGACTATGTTTTATTCTTCTCTTCATCTCCAGTACTTGGCCACGGGCCTGGGATTTGGTAGGTAACTAATAACTAATAATCAAGGAAATAGATGAAAGAATTCATGGTTAGAACAATAAACTTATACCTCAGTACTATGTAGACATTGCCATAGAATGCTGTTATTGTCATCGTAACCAAAATTATGTGAAGACACCGATCTTAGGGATTCATAAATAAAGTGAACACACAATAAGTAAAAAACCCATACCTGCATATATCCTAATGTCCCTACATTATCAACTTAATGGCAAGGTAGAAATTAAACCCAGTATTTTTCCATCTATATAAATAGTTACTCATGTCTGCAGATATGCATAGGAGACAGTTTACAGGAGACCTTTTGGCTGTAACACAAACAATGGACCCAATTCAATATTTACCAAGACAGGAATGTTTAAATAAATTGTGGTGCATCCATAGTATAGAATAGTACATAGCCACCACAGTGAGGGAAAGAGGTCTATACGTATTGTCATGGAAAATTAAAAGGAGGGAAAAAATCTAGAATAGATTTTACTTTGAATGACCTCATTTATAAAAAATATATGTGAACATTTTTCTCTATAAAGCATCTCTAATGTCTATATTTATATAGATGCAACATAATCTGTTAGAAATGAATAGAACTCTACCTGGAATATAGTTACTTCTGGTGAGAAGAATGAGTTCGAATTAGAAACTATACTTTTTACCCCACATTTTTCTGTATAATATGTATTACTTTCATAATTAAACAAAAATAGAGAAAATGACTAAAATAAAAGTATCATTTTAAAGCATTGCTCTAACCTGATTAATTGGGTCAGTTAAGGTAAATTACTTCATATTTTTTAGCTTTAATATTTGATTTGTAAAATGAGTAAAAGACTTTTGCCCAATTTTTTTTCCTCTAAAGATTAGTAAAGTTTAATAACTAACACTAGCCTGTCATATACTCACTATTGCCATTAATTATTCTCTTTACATATTTCCATTTCTATTCTCAATTGTTTCTCTTTTCTCTATAAGAGAAAAAAAAAAAGCGTCCATTCAGTGGCTAATGCCAGAGGCAAGGTAAATGCACAGCACTTCCTATAGTATTGTTAAGCTTAATGAAATGAATTGCCTTTCCTGTTGTTTTAACGTGTATTGTGAAAAAATTAAACCATCACATAAAACCCTATTATAACTTATACTTTGATGGAACTCAATATTTCTTGGATGATTAATCCTAGTCGGTCCCTAATTAGGGACATATTTACATTTTTTACTTACTTTTTAAAAGAACAGATTTTAGGAATTTATTCTCAGAGCTACCTTCCCTGTTTTTATTTTTATTCTTATGTTACCATGGAAGTGGTATCTATTTTTATGGTTATTTAGTTTAAAATTTTTAAAAGTAGCCCCAACCCATAAAAAATATTCAAGTTTCTCACTCCTGCTTTTACACAAAATCCATAACAAATGTTAAGATTGTTTTTTAGCATTTCCACTCAGTTTCATTTCTAAAAGAAGGTGCTTTATGCTTGTGACAATTATCTCTTAACCATTTCTCCTTGCACAAGAGTTTTGGTAATTTTTTTTTTTTTATGTTCTTGGAGATATCAGGAAGAAACTTACTTTTCAGTAGTTGCTGAAAATCTTTTTCTTAAACACTTAAACACTCAAATATCCAACATATTCTCCCTTCACGCCTAGCATCTGCAGGGCTTGGGATATGGTAGGCACCTAGTAAAAACTAGCCACATAAATGAAAGAATGCATGGAAGTTTTTGTAGCAAGAATACTTTAAAAATAAGGCACCAAGTGTAGAATTATTATTACATTCAACATTTGATCATCTTTAGGTATTCTTTTTTTTTTGAGGTATTCTTTTAGAACCTTAGTAATAAGAATCTTCTGTCTCAAGGAATAATGACAAAATTAGAAAAAGTCCATTCCTATCTGTTCTTGAAATGCTTTCATTAACAAATAATATGGTGATCATAAAACACTTTCAAAAGCATGGCAGAAATAGGAATTTGATTAAAACTTGAACATAAATTTTTATAAGTGAAAAAACCTTACGGTTTCCTGGTAGAAAGTATGTCACTAAAAGTTATGGGATTGTCTTCTCTATACTTCTGAAAAGATGAAGTTGATTCCTGAAAGCATTTCCATGTCTCCTACAATGCTTATGACTCAGATTTGTATCTTCAACCCCAGCCTCTCTCCTGAACTCTGGAATCTGTTGCCAATTAATTATTGGGAATCTCTACAGGCATCTCAAACTCAAATATTTCCAGACTGTGCTCAGTTTCTTCTTTCACATAAGCATCCAAAATTGAAACCCAACATAGACACTTCTAAAGTTTGATTGGTCACCCAATCCTAATATTTGCATGAAAGTAATTTATCTTGATTCCTATCACTAAGACTCTTTAACTAGGGCCTCTATCTTTGTTGTAGCCTGTGTCTTCTTTCACCTATGTGGTCAGAAAACCTCATTATTTCCACACGTCAAATGGAATTCCATACGTACATTCTGTATATGCCACATTATAATTAAACGTTTATTAAAATCTCCAGCAATTCTCCACTGCCCAATGTTACTAACATAAAAATTCCTTAATTATGTATTCCTTAGTTATGTAGATAAACAAAACCCCACATAATTTCATCCTCATCTGACTTCCCAGCATTGCCTCCCTTGATGTTGTAACAGTTTTTGTGTGTGTGTGTGCTGCAGACATATATCTTATGTCTATTCCCTGTAAGCTCTGTGCATTTTCCCATCTCTGCAGTTCACTGATCCTTTTCTTTCTACTTGCAGTGTTGACCGCATACTACTCCACTCACAAACTTAAGACATATTCTTTAAAACCCAAATAACGGGGGATCCCTGGGTGGCGCAGCGGTTTGGCGCCTGCCTTTGGCCCAGGGCGCGATCCTGGAGGCCCGGGATCGAATCCCACGTCGGGCTCCCGGTGCATGGAGCCTGCTTCTCCCTCTGCCTATGTCTCTGCCTCTCTCTCTCTCTCTCTGTGACTATCATAAATAAATAAAAATAAAAAAAAAAAACAAATAATGTAGCTTCTTTTTGGCTATCCATTGGCTAACAACTTCTTAAACCTTAACAGGGCATATTTTAATGAATACACACTGTAATTTATTTAGTCAATCCCTTATTATTTATACACAGTACCATTAGTGAATTTTTATTGTTACAGATGAAGCTCATAAATAAACTTGTAGCTAAAATCTAGTGAGCACCGTATTTACTTCTTTAGAAATAGTGTCTAGAAGTAAATTTGATAAGTGAAAACTTATGCAACATTATAAGGCTTTTAATATATAGTGACAAATTGTCCTTTTTAAGGTTTTACTTGTCTAATGGGACTAATCACTAAATTACAAAGAGGCACTATGATAAATATTGTACATACATTACTGCTTTTGATTCCCACAACAATCTATGAAGTACTAGTATTATTATCCTGATTTTACTCATGAGTCTAATGGGAACCCTGAGAGATTGGTAATATGATTAGGAGGTAAAGCCAATTTGAATCTAAATCTCGCTGACTCCCCATCAAGAGTAAGTGCATTGCATTTGTATTGATTTCCAAGCCCTCGCCCCCAGGATTGTGATGGGAGTAGACAACCCTAAACGGGTATTATATTTTTGCTTTGTTCTGTTTTTCATCTTTGTCAATTTAGTATGGGAGAAACATTTTATCTTATTTTAAATCGTATCTCTAATGTTATCAGTACACTTAAGCAGTTCAAAAACTGACATCAATACTTTGTGTAGATCTTCTAGTCGGGTTTATGCTTTTGTTTTTGCTTACATTTTCGTTGGTGGTTGAAGGAGTTCTTGTCTCTCTTGTCCACTTATAAAAATATTTTATGGAGACTATTACCTTTCGTGATACCTGTTCCAGATATTTTTTCTGATGACATTTTGTTTTTAGTGTATTTTGATGTGCAGACTTTTAAATAGTTTATGTATTTCAATCACTGCTTGCCTTTATGCTTTCTCTTTTTTGATGTAAAAATACCATTCTTTTTTAATGAGGTGCTTTTAAGTGATATTTACATCACCTTAAAGGAGCCCATATCAAAATTGGCAAAAAGACCTTCATCTTACTGGCCATATATTATATCTGACACTATTTTTTATTTAGCGTTTATATAAAATATATTTATAATTAAGTACAAATTAGATTAATATAATATTTATAAAATAACCATTTTTCTTTAATAACAAGTGTCAGTATAAAATTTTTAAAAATCCAGTGGTGAATGTTTTCCCTTTGGGTTCCCAAACCTTGGTAATAAAAAGGTGAAAACTCAGCCCCAATACATATTGTACTCATTTTTTCTAAAGACAAAAATATAGAACGGTGGAAAAATACTCATATTTTAGCAAATGCATTTATAATGTTTCTCTTTCTCCCTGGTGCCACTGATTTGGAGAGAGCTAGAAAGCATATGGAAACATTCCATGTAATTTATTGTAGTAAATGATTCACAGGCATTTTTCAAGGTAGCAAGCCTTTAGGGAAGCTTATGCTGGCCATTTATTAAAACCTAGTTTTCTGCCAAGGTAAAGAAGAGATCATTAGGTCTTATCCATACTTTCAGACAAATGTCTCCTCTTCTAAAATGTAACTACTTGTATCTAAGAAGAATCTAAACCTATGCCAATAAACAAATTTTGAGAGTAAACAAATTCTCTCAATACAGACCCTCTCTTAGAAAAAGCTTAATTATTTTAGTAATGCATTCTAATGTACTCACAGATTGTAATGAATACATTCATCCAACGAAAATGAATTGACTTTACAGTTTGCATTTTTATCAGTACTATAATTATTTAGAAGCCCTTTCTACATTAATTTGGTCCCCTTTTAGTAAAGTTTGCACAATAGAATTAAAATCACCAGGGTAAATTTGCAAGTGAAATGAAATGGCCTGGGAGGAAAGAAGGAGCATGTACTATTCATTAAATGTTTAAATGAGCTGGATACAGGCAAGCTAGTGAAGAGCATCATTATTTATATTAAAGGAATATCTAGTAAGTTTGGAAGCGATTGAAATTTGCAGGAACTTAAACGTAGGGTATGATTTTTGTCTACTTTGCCTGGTTAGAGTGTGTCCTGGCATAAAAACAAATAGCAAATCTATCGTGTTCAACCTCCGTCTTTCCTTGGTAGGAGTTACTCAGTGATTGTGAACTTGTTTCTTAAGGTTTCCTATAAAATGAGCACTAATATTGGCCATTTCTTAGATTTATCTTTTCCTCTAGGTGTAATTTTATGTATGTCTACATACCGACAGTTAATATCTGTCACATGATTTTTTTTTCAAAAGCTATGGAAAAATTGGCAGCTCTAGTTAACCTAGAAAGCAATTTTACTATTTTCCTGTAAAGTACTTACAATTAATTCCCTGAAATTCTACATTCTTTTAAATAAGACACACGTTTGGCTTTGAGCTTTCTAGCTATTCAGTAGGAAGTTGGTTATATGATTCATTGTGTCAATAATATAAAAACAAGCCACCTTCAGAAAGGTTCAGTTATTCCTGGTGTTGAAATGATAAAAATTTCTACTGTGATTCCTGATAAAGAAAGCAACAAGGAGGGATACCAGACTAAACTTAGAGGAACAACAGTCCTCAAGAAGTCTTTTTTGGGGGCTCCTGGGTGGCTCAGCCGGTTGAGCGTCTGCCTTCGGCTCAGATCATGATCTCGGGGACCTGGGATGGAGCCCCAAGTTGGGCTCCCTGCTCAATGGGGAGTCTACGTCTCCCTCTCCCTCTCTCTCCCTCTGTCTCTCTCAAATAAATAAGTAAAATCTTTTAAAAAAATAAAAGTCATCTAGGGAATCAACAACGATATCAAAGTTACGTCAGTGTACGTAGCAGGACAAAAGAAATATTTATTCTGTTATTAATCAATTAGTTATGATGTATCATATCATCCTATGCTCTACAGGCCTTAAATTTCTATAGGGTTAAATGTTAAAATATTTTGAGCTTTCTGGGAAATTCAGGTAAGTTTATATTCATTTAATTAAGGGATTCTCAGAATTTTTTTAAGACTTCCCTTAAAAAGTTAAATATCACACACTCTCAGAAAGAAAAAAGTACAATACTACTCGTTTAATAAAATCCCAACACACACACACACACACCCACACACACACTACTTCTCTTATCTCACACCCTCAATAGAACTTTTCTTACTGAGAAAGCTAAGCTGTTAGCACAAAAATCTACTAGATGAAGAATGTTAGCAGCATCAGTCTGTTCCCTTAGCTCACCTGTTTATCTCCTCTGCAGCCCACGTTAAGTACAGACTCCAAGCTTTCCGCTAACATTTCCAACATAAGCCTGACTGCATTCAACCATTTAGTCCCAGCTGAGCTTTTCTCCTCTGCGCTATTTCAATCTTCTGAACCTCATTCCTTTCTCCATTTTATCAAGTGCTTTTCTCCTGACTTAGTATAATTCTTCTTCACTTAACATCTTAGTCTTATTATTACTTTATTACTCTAAGCTATTTCCTTGTTCAAGTAATCTTCCTGCCGACATTTTCGTATATTTAATATTAAAAAATTGATAATGTGAATGCATGAATCTACTATATATAAAGAACGTTAAAGTCCTTTGAAATGACCTCCTGTTTTTCCCCCTTAGACCACACGTATGCCTAAATTTCACTGAAGATATAAATAATTATTTGAATTTACCATTTGAAGCAGTTTATAGTAGATGAGGTAATAATTTCATCTTGGCTTTATCTAGTAGTAAAGGCTACTTTATTAGCTTCTAAGGTGAACAATGTCTGTGATTTCTAAATTAACAGAGTTGGCTAGCCTACTTTTATATTCACCTGGAGCCAAGCAGAATCCATACTTCTAATTACTTGCTTTGCTGTTCCTAAAATACTCTTCATCTTACTGAGTTCTTAATTCTACCATAGTTATTAAATTTTATAGAAGAGAAGTAACAGGTAATGTTACTGGAGAATGTCTCAGAACAATGTGAAAATTTTGAGCAACCTGTCAGTTACCAGAACCTACTGGTTTAAAGAAAAAAAAACTCCGTTAATCAAGAGTTCCTTGAACACTGTATGTATACCCAGCAATGTACGGTCACCAAGACGAATGTGAAAATATACCCAAAACTCAAACTCTTTTTTTGTGAATAAGGAAGTTGATAAAGATGCTATTCGTTTCATGGACGTGGAGGCCTTCCATAAGTGTCCCTAAGAGAATTTCTTACTGCACTGAGCATTAGGAAGAATGGGTTGTCTCCTGTGAAACAGGTTTTTCTTTTCTTTTGTACTGCCAAACACATGGTTCATCCAGGGGAAATTAAGAGTATTCTCTGGAAAAAATATTTATATTGGCCTTATATTGGATTCTTTTATTCTTGTAAACATTACCATTGTTTACGCAGATGGTTTTTTTTTCTCTCATTTCTCACTGTGGGCGTGTTACATATCAATGTAAAATTCTATTCAAGCCTACTTCCACCTTTTTATAAGATGAAATATAAACAAATAAATAGGCACAATCTCTATACTCCATCTTGATGAGAATACAAAACAATCATGTTTGAAACAAAAATATATTTAGATGCCTTTGCCTTAGGAGCCATTCAGAAAAAGGTCTGCTAAGAGCAGGGGTGAGTCTGGAAGGCTTCACCAAGCTGCCGCTGGGCATGGAGAATGGAGCATATGCAAGGACAGTGAGGATACTGGCCCAAATGGAGTAGAAGGTCTGTACTGAGGAGAGAAGAACATTAAGTTTTATAAGGAGAGGAGCTAAGATTATAATAGAATGTAAATGTCAAGCAAGGGAATTTTTATTTGAAGGGACAAAAGGAGCAAAGAGCTTTCAGACTGCAAAGGTTGTCAAAGGAGAGCTTGTAACCTGTTTCTAATACAACCTCATGAAAATACCTGGACATGAACTTGTGTTATTAAAAATGACAAGGTGAATACAGCCCAGATGAAAAGGGCTTTTTATTCTTGTTATTTAGTACCCAAGTATAATTTCACCACAAGTGGGGAGAGACTATAGAACATTCTTTCAGTTCATTTCTTTTATTCTCTTATCAAAGGACTTGATCCAAAAGAGACCAAGAAGCTACATGTAGTATATACAGAAATGATGTTTCCATTAAAGAAAAAAAAGCTTCAGTAGGTTACCATAGGAACAGCCTAGCGTCCATTCCAAGTTCTAATAAAGGATCTTAGTCTAATGAAAACCTACCAGGTAGGTATATTTCCACTCCAACTTTCTAGTTTGCTAACTTTTAAAAGTAGATTTAGGGAATGTTCTTTTTATTTAAAAAAAGTATAAAATGTGTGTGTATCAGTGAGGATATGCAGAATTTTTTTGAGACACTGTTTTTTGCAAAAATAAAAATAAAAAAAAAATAAGCCTGAAAAACTCAGAGGTGCATTTTATGCTCTTTGTAACTTCAAGGAATGGTCAAAGTGGCCTTTATAGCTCACAATGGACAGTGTTCAATCCACGTCTCACACACTGCTAAGAGCAAGTGCCACTTCTATGTGTCAAAAATGGTCACATTATAACTGCATCTACTAAAGAGACCTCTTCTTCATCTTGCCAGGGAAACAAGTGGCCCAAACAAAATTTATGATAGGAGTCTTAGTGTGTTACAGATAAATCTAATATAAAGATATATCCCCCAATTTTTGACTGAAGTTTTTAGACACATGGTAAAATTGACCTCTGAGATCTCCTATAAAGAAGAATTCCAAATAATTTATGTAGATAATCCCCCTTCCAACTCTCTTGCCCACCTTGCTTGTGGACTGTGCCTATTGAGTTGCTTTCAAACAGTAAAACATGGAAGCTGGTAGTGGTGGTGGTGGTGGGTGACTCGACAATGGACAAACATGGCTGATATCACCCTGGGTAAGTGAGCAAGGCTCTACATCGTAAGTCATGTCGGTAGCATGCAGCCTTGAAATGATGTGATGAGAATGGCACTTCACCTCCATGGTCTTCCTCTCAAAAGCATTCTAACCACAAGATAAAGATTGGACAAACCCAAACTTAGGGACATTCTATAAAATACCTAACCAGTGCTCCTCAAAACTGTCAAAGTCATCAAAAAGAGGAGAATTTGAGCATCTGTAAGAGCAGGCTGAGGAGACATGATGACTCAATGTAATGTGGTATCAGATGAGATCCTGGAAAAAAATGAACATGGGATCAAATGGACTCTTTTTGGAAAAACAGTGAAATCTGAATAGGCTAGAAACGTTTTCTTTTTCTTTTCTTTTCACTTTTTTAGAGTTTAATTTTTTTAAAAATATCCAAGAAGCAAATGTTAAGTGTGTGAAAAGATGTGGGATTTGGGAGGCTGATAGGCTACATGTCAGAGACGGGTTTTATAAAGTGAATGAGTGGGGGAATTTATTTCACATTTTCAAGCCCGGGGATGCCTGAGTGGCTCAGCCGTTAAGCACCTGCCCTCGGCGACCCAGGGCGTGATCTTGGAGACCCAGGATCGAGTCCCGCATCAGGCTCCCTCATGGAGCCTGCTTCTCCCTCTGCCTGTGTCTCTGCCTCTCTCTGTGTCTCTGTGTGTCTCTCATGAGTACCTACAAAAACCTTTAAGACACACACACACACACACACACACACACAAGCCCCCTCCTCATTTGTAACGAGAGGAAATACAATGCTTATCCTGAAAGGTCATTGAAGAAACACATAGGATGAGGCCTAACTTATCTCCATAAACAATATGTTTAAAATGACTTCATTCTTGCCTAACACAGGGCAGGCCGCCCTAAAGGGCATGGGCTTTCTCTCCAGTACGGGCGGCCCAGCCTCCGGAGCCAGAAGCTTTACCCTTCGCCTGAGCACCTGCCGCAGAGCCGCTCTGCCCGCCGCCCCCCCCCCCCACCCCGGGCCTGATCCCCCCCCGGAGGGCCCCGAGCAAAGTGAGGGCGCCGGCGGGTATTATCCCCAGCTCCTTCCCCCCTCGGGGGGCCGCTTATTCTAGAGCAGAGAGCCGCAGCGCTGTAAGTTCTAGTTATCCACAGTGGGCCTAGTTGTAATGTGCTTTGTTAGTTCTTTTTCCTTTCCTACTCCCCTGCTAGTCTTCCCTGGGATCATCTGGCTCCTAAACTACTTGCCCTTGAATCTGTGTTTCAGTCGCAAACTAACTAGCAAACTAACTAGAGCCTGATCTTTGTTTGCGGCAATGAGGAACACCAGAAATAAAAAGGACTACTTTAAGCTTGAAACCACCTAGAAAAATTTAGTTTTATTCGCAGCCAGTACAAATGTTGTAATAATCTGGAGGCTAATTTTTTAAATTATGTCTAAAGAGTAATTTACTTTTACAGATAAGGGGCAGTTGTAACTGATAGAAAGTGTATCTTTGTGCCATCTAAGACATTATAATTTGCCTTTTGAGGCTTTTAATATATTTTATATATTCAATCATTTTTGTCATTTTTATCCAATGCCATATACCAGACTTCCAAGAAGTGCCTAATGATACAGTGTAAGTGCAACCTTTTAAGATAAGACACATTACCAAAATACCGGTAAAAATATATTCAGGAAGGATGGCACAAAGTCTTTCACCATGAATTTGTGGCTAAAAATTCTAAAACAAATAGACTAGTTTATAAAGGTGTCACATGAATGGTATATATTATTGCTGCTACATCTATCTTTCATTTGCAGGCATAAATCAATAAGAACCTCAAAGACCAAATATCTTGGTGCTCCATGGTATCACCCAATGAGATAGTGATAGAGGGAAAGTATGTATTAAATTGCCTATGACTGAAGGAAATTATCCTATCCAATAATCCATTTGACTTTCTTTGCAATTTATATGTGTGAGGATAGATTGTTTAGAGAATAAATATTTAAGGAATGATCTCACCAGGGGAAATATAGCAGAGAATACCATCAAGAGAAAAATAATTTGTTATAGAAAATCATTGCAATGAGAACATGGAGAACAGAGTTCAAGGCAGGTTGGAATAGTGGAGGAAACCTTTACAAAAATGTTGGCACCCAATTAAACGTTTGTGTTTTGAATTCAAAGTTTCATGAAGAGCCTATATGGTTCAGAGAATGCCTAAAGCATAACATACCTAAAAGTATTTATTGAATAAGTAGATGGATGAACGATTGAATGAATAAATAAGCAATAGAGACATCGCATGGGAAAAGATATACGACATCATAAGGATCATTCTAATTTTTGTATGTATTTCCTTTTTCCTAATGGGCACTGTAGCAGTTTTCTATCGCTGTAGAGCAAGACACCACAAATTTGGTGTCTTACAAGAACACAAAATTATTATCTCACAGTTCCCTAAGTCTAATTCAGGTCCAATGTAGGTCTCACAGAACTAAAATCAGTGTTGGCCAGAGCTGACACCTCACTGGAGGCTCAGGGTCCCCTTCCAAGCTTCCTGGTTATTGGTGGATTTTAGTCCCTTTTGGTTGGAGAACTGAGCTTCCATCATTTTGCTTTTTGGTGTGTAGCTTTTTTTTCCCGTTGGCTCTCCGCCAGGCGTTGCTCTCAGCAGCAGAAGGGAATACTTCCCCAGTCCCCCTGCTAGGCTGGCCCTCCCAAACAGGCAGTGTGTGTCTTCAAGGCCAGTAGGAAAACCTCTTTACGTTGGCTGATTCTAGGTCTTCTATAACATAAAGTAATTGTGGAGTGACTTTCCTGGCAAGCACAGTCTCACGCACACTCAAGGCGAGAGTGTGTATAAAGCGCAAGTATATAGGGATGGGAATCTTGGGGCCACCTGAGAACTCTACCACAGCCACATAAAAACCGGCATCTGCACAGTCAAGCCTGTCTAGTGGGATATCCAATTGGGCTTAAACTTGCAATTTCTATTCTTTGGTGCTACACTGGTAAAGTATGAGTACCTGGAGCATAATGCTTATATATATCAGAGTTCTTAAAATGTAGACTTCCTTTAAACCCTTCAAGCAGAGTAAAGTATTAAACATACATAGACTGTAACATCAGTGGTGTTTAAAATGGGAAGATTTAACGGTGAACTAGAAGGAATATAGAATAGGAAGGAACAGAAATGTCCCATCTATTATTGTATTAATGAATCCTGCTTACTATAGTACCTTACTCTCTTGCTCAGTAGTTTACAAAGTGAGCTAGAGATCCCAAAGACAAATTGTTTTCATTTTACTTCAAGAAGTGATTCTTGGGCACATATTCTTGTCCTAGAATTGTTTCCATAGTGTTCAGAAACCTATGTTCAGTATTTGTTATTGGGACAGCAAGACTTTAGAAATAAAAGATGAGACCATGTCAGCGAGCGCGGATTACAAGCCTGCATTTTGAGCAGGTAACTAGTCCCGGGGGCAGGGCACGTGGGGGGCGGCTCCGTGACCCGTGCACCCGCTGCTCCTGAGGCCGCAGGGGAGCCGTGTCCTTGCCCCGGGCCCGCCGCCCGGTGACCTGCCGCCCCGCCTGGGCCTGCCGGGGGCGGGGGGCACCCAGACTCCGGGCCGCAGCAGCTGGGTGACCCAGCTGGGTGACCTCGAGGCCCCCGGGGTCACGGGGGGGCCGCTGGGTGACCTCGGAGGCCCCCAAGGTCACGGGGGTCAGCTGGGTGACCTCCGAGGCCCCCGAGGTCACGGGGGTCAGCTGGGTGACCTCCGAGGCCCACGGGGTCATGGGGAGAAGCAGCTGGGTGACCTCCGAGGCCCCCGAGGTCACGGGGGTCACCCGACTCCGGGCCGGAGCAGCGCGGGGGGCCTGGGGGCGCACGTCCGCAGTGTCGGGGCCCAGCAGAGGCTCCGGGCGAGAAGCCAGTGCGGGTGACGGTGAGGCCGCGATGAGGCCGCCCCGCGGAGGTGCCGGCGCCGCCTCAGTGTGGGGGGCAGCGCGTCGCGGCTGCTGGCGCCCCAGGCCCCGGCCGGGAGCTCCGCGCACAGGCCGGACAGACCCACGGCCCCTGCGCACCCCCCCCCACCGTCGGGGGCTCCCCCCCAGGCCTGCTCTCCCCCCCACCGTCGAGAGCTCCCCCCCAGGCCTGCTACCCCCCTCACCGTCGGGGGCTCCCTTCCAGGCCTGCTCCCCCCCCACCGTCGGGACCCCCAGGCCTGCCCCCCCACCGTCGGGGGCTCCCCCCAGACCTGCTCCCCTCCCGTCGGGCCCCCCAGGCCTGCTCCCCCCCACCGTCGGGGGCTCCCCCCCAGGCCTGCCCCCCGCCGTCGGGGGCTCCTCCCCAGGCCTGCTCGCCCCCCTCCACCGTCGAGAGCTCCTCCCCAGGCCTGCTCCCCCCACACCGTCGGGGGTTCCCCCCCAGGCCTGCTCCCCCACACCGTCGGGACCCCCAGGCCTGCCCCCCCACCGTCGGGGGCTCCTCCCCAGGCCTGCTCCCCTCCCGTCGGGTCCCCCAGGCCTGCTCCCCCCACCGTCGGGCCCCCCCAGGCCTGCCCCCCACCGTCGGGGGCTCCTCCCCAGGCCTGCTCCCCCCCCCCCCGTCGGGCCCCCCCAGGCCTGGCGCCTCCGGAGAGGACGGCCGAGAAAGCCGGTCGCAGAGCCGAGGGCCTCGGGTTCGCTGTCAAACAATCTTACTACTTCAATACAAGCTCACCTGGGCTGTTCCTACCCAAGGTGGGAGAAGAAAACTGTGCCCTGCGTGCGCGAGCGTCTGAAGATAACTTACCCTTCTGGGTCCCTGTTAACAGACTCCGCAGACTGGCCGCACCTCAAATACCTAAGGGATCCGGGCCCCGAGGCCCAAGGACCCGGCGCGGCCGCAGGAGGCAGCAGGCGGCGGGAGGAGGTGGGGGGGCGGGGCGGGCGGGGCGGCTCTGGCCCGGGCGAGGGAGGCCGGGGGCGGGGGAGGCCCAGGGCAGGAGGCTGGGGGCGGGGAGGCCCGGGGCGGGGGAGGCCGGGGGCGGGGGAGGCCGGGGGCGGGGGAGGCCCAGGGCAGGAGGCTGGAGGCGGGGAGGCCCGGGGCGAGGGAGGCCGGGGGCGGGGGAGGCCCAGGGCAGGAGGCTGGGGGCGGGGAGGACCGGGGCGGGGGAGGCCGGGGGAGGCCGGGGGCGGGGGAGGCCCAGGGCAGGAGGCTGGGGGCGGGGAGACCCGGAGCGAGGGAGGCCGGGGGCGGGGGAGGCCCAGGGCAGGAGGCTGGGGGCGGGGAGGCCCGGGGCGGGGAGGCCGGGGGCGGGGGAGGCCCAGGGCAGGAGGCTGGGGGCGGGGAGGCCCGGGGCGAGGAGGCCGGGGGCGGGGGAGGCCCAGGGCAGGAGGCTGGGGGCGGGGAGACCCGGAGCGAGGGAGGCCGGGGGCGGGGGAGGCCCAGGGCAGGAGGCTGGGGGCGGGGAGGCCGGGGGCGGGGGAGGCCCAGGGCAGGAGGCTGGGGGCGGGGAGACCCAGAGCGAGGGAGGCCGGGGGCGGGGGAGGCCCAGGGCAGGAGGCTGGGGGCGGGGAGACCCGGAGCGAGGGAGGCCGGGGGCGGGGGAGGCCCAGGGCAGGAGGCTGGGGGCGGGGAGGCCGGGGGCGGGGGAGGCCCAGGGCAGGAGGCTGGGGGCGGGGAGACCCGGAGCGAGGGAGGCCGGGGGCGGGGGAGGCCCAGGGCAGGAGGCTGGGGGCGGGGAGGCCCGGGGCGGGGAGGCCCTGGCGGGGCTGGCGGAGCCGCGGGATCGGCCTCTCCAGCGCACACCGGGAGCCCCCAGGACGGCCGGGCCACGAACGCGGTGCCAGGTCTACACAACTCACAGCCCGCACAGTAAAGCCGAATCAAATATGCCCATGGACCTTTTAAATACACACGGGCTACACGAGAACGTAGTGTAGACCCATAAGAACCAGGGTGTGTGCTGCGGGGGGTCCCGGGCCGCGCCCCCCCCCCCCCCCGCCCCCGCCGCGCCCCCGCCTGCCCTGCGGCCCCGCCCGACTTGCTTCCCCAGTTTGGGGAGCAGCTGCCTAGGCCGCCCTGAGCAAGATTTGCTTAGGATCTTACAAATTTCGAACTTTTCAAAGGGGTAAAGATAAAAGTTTTAAAAAACTGACTATACAAGATGAGGATTTTCAGCACGGTAGGTAGAGACACGTTCTTTCCTTGTGTGAAACGAAGCACTATGCAAAATATTTTAGTTCATTCTCCCAACGGTCCTTGAAAATTGTTGAGATGCTTTATTTGTATTTGAAAAAATATACAATAAATGACTTTGAACATACTCCCCAAAGTGAAAAATCCAGAACAAATCGCACGCATATGTGAAGTAATGAAAATGCTTACCTTCTCTGAAAAAAATGTTAAGATTGAAAGGAACTGACATTGGAATTGGCTGTCACCTTTCATATGTTAGGAATTGTTCCTAAACTCATTTGAGTACCTCAATTCAGACACAGAAATTAATCTGGTCTCTATAAAGTCTGCAATAAAAGCAGGTATTTTCACCCCATCACAGTAAAAAACCACTCTCTGAAGATATATTCAAATAGAAAAATGATTGTAAAAATGATTGATGCTTTCAGAAAGCAAAATTGGATGTTACGATTTTCAGCCCAGACACCGAGGCATGATAAATGTGAAATCTAAAATCAGACCTCCCTATGCAAAATGTGCAATGTCAATTTAGAAACTGCCTCCATGACTTTTAGACCTTTCAACCACCGTATGGAATAAAAGGAGGGCTACAAAGTTTGTAGGGCCGCCGTAACAAACAACCAGAGTGAGGGGCTTAAACAAAGAAGTTTGTTCTCTCTCAATACCTGAGGCTACAAGTCTCAAACCAAGATGTCAGGAGGGCCATATTTCTTCTCAAACCTGTAAGGGACAATCATTTGTTGCTGCTTCTAACTTCTGGTGTTTGCCTGCAAGACCCATGGCGTGTAGATGACGCATGACTCCAATTTCTGCCTCCATCATTGCAGAGGCACTTTTCTCTGTGCACGGCTCCATCTCTGTCTTCTCCTAAGGACACCAGTCATTTCGGATTAAGGGTCCACCCTACCCCAGTATGATCTCATGGTAACTTGCCTAATTACATCTGCAATGACCTTGCTTCCAAGTACATTCAGAGGTGCTTAGAGGGTCAGTATTTATTTATTTATTTATTTATTTATTTATTTACTTATTCATGAGAGAGAGAGAGAGAGAGGAACAAACACAGGCAGCGGGAGAAGCAGGCTCTGTGCAGGGAGCCTGATGTGAGACTCAATCCCGGGTCTCCAGGATCAGGCCCTGGGCCGAAGGCAGGCACTAAACCGCTGGGCCACGGGGGCTGCCCGAGGGTCGGCATTTCTTTTGGGGGATGCAATTTAACCCATAACAGGAGGTATCACAAGGTGGAGAAAATTAAGGTTTTCTATAAAAAGACCCGTTGCCCTCCCTCCAGAGAGGAGGGGGTGGGATTCTAGCTTCAAGAACAAACCTTACTGAGAGGAGGACTCAAGGCAGGGGCGGCTTCCTGGGGGTGCAACCCTTGCCAGCAAGCAGGGCCCTACGATCCTGCGTTTTCATTTTCATCCCGTGGAACACCATTCCAAGAGCTTGCTTGCTACATGCTTCCTGCTCTTGGGGAATAGGGCAGGCTGTCGCTTGACCCTCACGTAGGAAAGCTGCCCTGTGATAACTGAATTGTAGTGACTTCATTGCCTGAGTCAGCTTTGCTCCCCAAGTTGGTCAAGTCATAAAAAGTGGCCCGCTTATAAAATATGCATTGTCCTTTTTATTTGCACTACAGTGACAGGTACTTAGCAGCGGGAATCTCTAAAGAACCATGAACATTCTCTGGAGAAGGGGCTTTAAATCTCTGCCATGCCAGAGAACAGGAAGGAGTTATCAAAAGACAATTTAGGTAAGACTCCGATGCCTTTACCACCCTGGGGGAATCCAATTAGCAGCCTGGGGGAATTTGGTGTGTGGGCAAGAGAGATAAGAAAGAAATGAAGCTCCCAAAATGATGAAATAAGAGAAGTCAACCAAGCCCTTTCCCATGGCAGGCTTCCAACCCAAAGCAGGTCCAATTTAGGAAAGAGGAGAAGATTTGGGATTACATTTCATTTAGAATTTCAATTAATAATATTAAACAGATCATTCTAATTTCTGAACTCAATTCCCAGGGGTCCTGGACAAGTAAGCCCCATAACCTGTAGTTTTCAGGGGATAGGAAAGAGGCATTCTTTCTTTCAGTGTAAGGAATTGGTAGGTGTCAGGGGCTGAATTGTGCTCCTCTGTCCCCACCCCTGGCCCATTCACATGTTGAACTCTTAATCCCAGTATCTCATAATGAGACTACAGTCAGAGATATAAGGTCTTTGAAGATGTGATTGAGATAAAAAGAGATCATTAGGGTGGGCCCTAATTTAATATGGATGTTTTTACATGAAGAAGTGATTAGAACACCGGACAGAGGGAAGACAATAGAAGACACAGGGTAAAAATGGTCCCCTACAAGAAAGAGAGAGAGGTCCACGAAAGAAACCAATAGAATGTATGGCCTCCAGCACTCTGAGGAGATTAATAACCACCCAGTCCATGATGCTTTGTTATGGCAGCCTAGCAAACTAATATGAGATAATAAAAACTGAATTGTTATAGGCATCAAAGTAGTTTTGGAAAAGGCCCTCAAAATGGAACAAAGGACCTAGCACTTCTTCTAAGATAACTAAACTTAAAACAATTGAGCAAATACGGCCTTTTTAGTCATGTTTCTAGTGCTACCTTGACCAACAGACGACAAAGGAAGATGTGTGATGCTGGGTGGCTCATAATTCTATGTGTTACAACATAGGAAGATCAGATGCAAAATAGAATTTCCAAAGCACCATAAATTATTGCATCTGTATGGTTCATGTAAAGAGCTCTACTATGCTCTGCAATACTGTTAAGCTGGTCTGCATAAGAGTAGGGATGTAATTGTACAACATAACAGGGCAAATTCATTTAATATTTATGAGTCATATCACACATGGTTTCTAACGCAGATAGGTACTCAATTAATATTAACTTCCTGTTTATTCGTCTTTAATAATGGTGGAAGGACACTGAGATTGATTATTTTACTCTGCTTCTAGTCACCTTTAAGGTGATGAGACTGACTTAACCAATTGTTATTCGAAACAATCTGGCATTGGAGCAACTGAAAATACATGCTAAATCTAGCATTTGTGTAACTCATTTACAGTTTTAGTAAGAATCAGTTTTTTTTTTTTTTTTAAGATTTTATTTATTTGTTCATGAGAAACAGAGAGAGAGAGGCAGAGACACAAGCAGAGGGAGAAGCAGGCTCCACGCAGGGAGCCCGACATGGGACTTGATCCCGGGTCCCAGGATCACACCCTGGGCCGAAGGCGACGCTAAACCTTTGAGCCACCTGAGCTGCCCCAAGAATCAGTATTGATAACCAACGATAAAGCAATTTGATAACTAGAAAGGGAGGAATAGTGTCCAATTTTTGTTAAAAACATACAATCAGACTTCACAAATGAGGAACTCAATCTTGTAAAGTCATCACCATGTGTGATGCTTAAGCTAATGTGCTTCATATGTGTTCAAGATTGAAAATCTTACCTGTAATCAAGAATAAAGGTTTAAACGACAGCAGGAGAACAGATTGGGCAGATACTCTGCCGGGAACTACACATACCAACTCAGATGGGGGTATTGAGCACCTGCTTCCTCGGGAATCTAAAACAAGATTTGAAGTTGTTCCCAAAGTCGTAAGAAATTCAGCAGGGGTGAATATATATGCTGCAAGAGTCAAGACGGTCTGTCATCGAGTATGAGACCCTCTCCTCAAGACTGTGTGCCTAGAGACCGGCATAGAGAAGCAAGAGCAAAGCCTGCTGGGCTCCTGTCCTAAAATTCTTCAGGAACTGATGTACTATCAAGGCAGGAATCCATATACAAGGCCACATTCTGAGAACACCTCTAAGCCTGGGGTAATGACCCTAAATATCAATTACTGACTGCTGTCTGTGTACCTGGATCTCTACAAAGTACTTTGCCTATAAAATTTTAGTCTATCCCAAAGTGAATTCCATGAACCTGCTGTGGTAGGAGATACAAAAAGACACAAAGATGACAATTATGGGTAAAAAAATGATAGATTCAAAGAGTAAATAATTGAGATCGAGCCTGATAATTTCCAGATAAAATCAAGAAGGACATGTATTTACTGATATACACTGACTTTTTATTGTTGTACAGAATAAAAACCATTTTGGAACACTCCAGCATAAAAACAAGATTCTCAGGTATGAGGAATAAATTAATACTATTAATTATTTGTTAGGATTTGTTAACAAATTAATTAATGCCAGAAAACAACGAAAGAATCATATACAGATTTTATTTAAGGGAAAAATTATTTGTGGACCAAGTATTTTAACATCTGTTAAAATTTTTTTCAAGTGCAAAGGCCAAAGAAAGATAATTTCAGATAATATATATAGGCTCAAAAAATATTCTACAAATATATCTTTCTTTTTTTTTTCAAATATATCTTTCTTAAATATAAATCACTTAAGATAGCTACTGATTGACCATAGAATGAAGTACCATTAGGAATTAAGCAATAAAAATGTGGTTGACTTCTCTCAACAGGTAAAGTTTCCAAACTATCATAAGAGACCAGAGGAGAAATCATTGTTCATGCCATGATTATACTCATCATACAAAATTAATGCCAAATGTGGATGCTTTGGTGTCTCCATTATATTGACATCTGTCTACAACTAAAAGAAAATAATTTCAATGTGGAAAATTATACTTCACATTAAAACAAAAGATAAGAGAAATTTCTTGAAAAATTTCCCTCTTTCAAATTAAGACTTACTACTGGATTCATTTATTTAACTATATATGTTTGTATTAAATTAAATGTTGTATTAATAAATACCATGTTTGGAAAGGATATAGTACTTATATCTGATGGGTGTTTCTTTTATTCTCTTGGTTACTCATAATTTCCATTAAAACTATGAACATTAAAAAGTACTAAAGATAGGAATTTTTTTTTGAATGCCGTACAGGAAATCTATAATATATTGTATATAATGAACTTCATATACTTCTCAAGTTTTTATATTGTTGAGTAGAATGTATAACCTTGGTGAAGAATTTCCTTATCATTGACTGAATTTTCCTCTTACCACTTGTGATTTTCGGGGCAGCCCTGAGTCCGCATACTATAGACGCAAACCTTTCTTTCTTTCTCTTTCTTTCTTCTTTCTTTCTTTCTTTCTTTCTTTCTTTCTTTCTTTCTTTCTTTCTTTCTTTCTTTTCTTTCTTTCTTTCTTTCTTTCTTTCTTTCTTTCTTTCTTTCTTTCTTTCTTTCCTTTCTTTCTTTCTTTCTTTCTTTCTTTTCTTTCTTTCTTTCTTTTCTTTCTTTTTCTTTCTTTCTTCTTTCTTTTTCTCTTTCAAATATATATATTTTTAATTTATTTATTCATGAGAGACACAGAGAGAGAGAGGCAGAGAAACAAGCAGAGGGAGAAGCAGGCTCCCCATGGGGAGCCCAATGTGGGACTGGATCCCAGACCCCGGGATCACGCCCTGAGCCTAAGGCAGACACTCAACCGCGGAGCCCCCCAGGCGTCCCAAAGGGGGAAACCTTTCAAGACTAACTTGTTCAGCTTACAGACTAGGGCTCCAGAGTTTATAGGGGATTTGTAGAGCTGACTTCCTTTAATTTTATCAGACTGCTTTGGGAACCTAAAAGATCCTCATTACACTCCGTCTTGACATTGTAAGGAAAAAAATACCCACAGAATACTGAGCCATGCTTATCAGAGCCAACAGGAGAAAATAATTTGTATAATTATTAACAACTCTCATGACCCTTAAATAATCAATGCTATACATAAATTATTCAC